>NC_083688.1:21356363-21659393 GCF_033118175.1 Dama dama | reverse complement strand
GTCAACTCTTTGCATGAGGTGGCCAAAGTATGGGAGTTTCAGCTTCAACATCAGTCCTTCCAATGAACACCCAGGGCTGATCTCATTTAGGATGGGCTGGTTGGATCTCCTTGCAGTCCAAGGGACTCTCAAGAGGCCTCTCCAACACCACAGTTCAAAAGCATCATTTTTTCAGCGCTCAGCTTTCTTCACAGTCCAGCTCTCACATCCATACATGACCACTGGAAAAACCATAGCCTTGATTAGATGGACCTTTGTTGGGAAAGTAATGTCTTTGTTTTTCAATATGCTGTCTAGGTTTGTCATAACTTTCTTTCCAAGGAGTAAGCATCTTTTAATTTCATGGCTGCAATCACCATCTGAAGTGATTTTGGAGCCCAGAAAAATAAAATCTTTCACTGTTTCCACTGTTTCCTCATCTATTTGCCATGAAGTGATGGGACCGGATGCCACCATCTTCGTTTTCTGAATGTTGAGCTTTAAGTCAAATTTTTCACTCTCCCCTTTCACCTTCTTCAAGAGGCTCTTTAGTTCTTCTTCACGTTCTGCCATAAGGGTGGTGGTATCTGCATATATGAGGTTCTTGATATTTCTCCCGGCAATCTTGATTTCAGCTTGTGTTTCCTCCAGCCCAGCATTTCTCATGATGTACCCTGCATAGAAGTTAAATAAGCAGGTTTACAATGTAAAGCCTTGACATACTTCTTTTCCTATTTGGAACCAGTCTGTTGTTCCACGTCCAGTTCTAACTGTTGCTTCCTGACCTACATACAGGTTTCTCAAGAGGCAGGTCAGGTAGTCTGGTATTCCCTTCTCTTTCAGAATTTCCCACAGTTTATTGTGATCCACATAGTCAAAGGCTTTGGCATGGTCAATAAAGCAGAAATAGATGTTTTTCTGGAATTCTCTTGCTCTTTTGAATACCCAGCAGATATTGGCAATTTGATCTCTGGTTCCTCTGCCTTTTCTAAAACCAGCTTGAACATCTGGAAGTTCACAGTTCACGTATTGCTGAAGCCTGGTTTGGAGAATTTTAAGCATTACTTTACTAGCGTGTGAGATGAGTGCAATTGTGCAGTGTTTTGAGCATTCTTTGGCATTGCCTTTCTTTGGGATTCGAATGAAAACGGACCTTTTCCAGTCCTGTGGCCACTGCTGAGTTTTCCAAATTTGCTGGCATATTGAGTGCAGCACTTTCACAGCATCATCTTTCAGGATTCTAAATAGCTCAACTGGAATTCCATCACCACCACTAGCTTTGTTCATAGTGATGCTTCCTAAGGCCCACTTGACTTCACATTCCAGGATGTCTGGCTCTAGGTGAGTGAACACACCATTGTGGTTATCTGGGTCATGAAGATCTTTTTTGTACAGTTCTTCTGTGTATTCTTGCCACCTCTTCTTAATATCTTCTGCTTCTGTTAGGTCCCTACCATTTCTGCCCTTTATTGAGCCCTTCAGCATTAGTCAATTTTGTTTTACTGTGAATGATTAGTCACACCCATTCCTAATAATAAGTAGGTTATAAATCAGTATTCTTTTAAGAGAACATATAAGAGACAAAGAGATTGAATTAAAGGGAATGGCAATGGGCTGGTAAGAAACCAGTTTTGCACTTTTGTTTCAGATGTAGATCACTATATAATGTAAACCAGCAGAAAAGTGGGTTTCCTGAAGCCATGTAGCAAATAATTGCTGAATTTAGAAAGAGAAATCAAACTAGTTTCCTGCTATAACTGATTTAAATTATCTCTCTTAGTTTAAATTTGGGTGGATAATAGAAAACAGAAGACAGTTGGGCAATAAAATATGGAATCTTTGGAAAAGGGAAATGAGAAGTTTAAAAACCTACTAATGTCTCTGAACAAATAAAGTGCTTCTCATCCTACAATTTTTCCCACAAAACTCCAAATAGATGGATGAATATTAAGGAATGTCCAGATTGGCTAAATTTTCAGTGTTACCAATATAATCCCCATTCAGTATATAACAACTGGGAAAATGTCACCAAAATGGGTCATCATTTATACAATATTAAGTGAAAATGCAAATAATAGTACTCTATATTGTATAATTTTAGTCAAATTTATTCTTCCTCAAATTATCTGTTTCCTCCTTGATGAAAATCAGTCATACTGTCCTCTTTGCCAGACAGTGAGTGAGTGAGTGAGTGAAGTTGCTCAGTCATGTCTGACTCTCTGTGACCCCATGTATTGTAGCCTACCAGGCTCCTCTATCCATGTGACTCTCCAGGCAAGAATACTGGAGTGGGTTGCCATTTCCTTCTCCAGACAATAGTGAGGATTAAATGGAATATAAATACTGCTAGAGGGACCACTACTCTCCAGCCATAGAAGATGAGTGGTTCCCCCACAAGTTCAGCCTCGTACTTCGAGCCATTCATGATCCTTTGTCTTAGGTTCCTATGATTCCTTCGAGACAGTTCAAGCAGTATCTCTGACAACTTCTCTGATTTTCACAGACACTATTGTTTATTTTCTCTTATTTTCTTTCATTGTACTCTCTATGATTCTAGCATTTAATGCACCTTCTGGAATGATTAATATATATCAAATCAAAAATAGCCAAATAATGGCCAGATCTTGGCACAGAGTCCCATTCAAACAAATGAGAATTTAGCCACTTGGAATATCTGCAAAGTGGTACAGATCTTTTCTGGAATCTCTCAAAGAATAGCCTAAGGGCCATTTCATTCAGAAAACCTGACATAATGATTCTTCTTCCCATTACCAGACAACCCTGCTCTCCTCTCTCCACTCCCCTGCTGTCTGGATAAGCTCTTTACTGTGTAGATCAAGATAAGTGAATACTGGGGTTTTATGGGGAGGGATAGAGGATCATTTTTGGCCTTCATTCTTTGCATAGTACCTGTACTTTGCTCAAGACAGCAGGTCCCTAGACTAGCCATGCAACGCAGCATTCTTCCTCCTTGGGAAGTGAAGAAGAGAAGTTTATAATCATTTATAATGCAAAATTTTCATTTTTATCCTAGTCATACAGTTGAATCTTCCCCTCCACTGCTAGTTTGAGTTCCTTCTTAATATAGGTACAAGATAGAATTTGGAAAAAAATGACAGATTGGCATTCAAGCATCATTTTGCTGCTCTGCCTTTTAAAAACCTCCACTTTACCTGTTCTTCCCTACTCAGGTATCCCAGTTAACCCTTTGGTTCATGGGTCCCCAACTCCTGGGCTACAGACCAGGTCTGTGTTCTGTTAGGAACTGGGAGGTGAGTGGCGGGTGAGCAAGCAAAACTTCATCTGTATTTACAGCCACTCCCCGTCATTTACATTACCTCCTGAGCGCTACCTCCTGTCGGATCAGTAGCATTAGATTCTCAGAGAAGCATGAACCCTACTGGGATCTGTGCATGTGAGAGATCTAGGTCGTGCGTGCCTTATGGGAATCATCCCCAAACCATCCCCTGTCCCAATCCTTGGAAAAACTGTCTTCTACAAAACCAGTCCCTGATGCCAAAAATGTTGGGGACTGCTGCTTTAGTCCACGGGTCAGCAAAAATGTTCAGATATTCCTTATTTTAGACTTTGAGGACCATAAGGTCTCCATTTATGCTACTCAACTTTGCTACTAAAGTGTGCAAGTAACTTCAATAAAACTTAAACCAATGACTATGACAGTTTTCCAGTAAACTTTTATTTATAAAAACAGGTAGAGGGCCAAATTTGACCTGTGAATCATAGTTTTCCAATCCCTATTAGTGTATCCATTGGTTTTGGTTGGCCTCATTGGCACCATCCAGGCCAATTTCTTCTGAAAGGAATTTTGCTGGTATTCTGTCCTCCCTAAACCTGTGATTCAGAAGCATCAAGAAACTGGGCTTTAGAAAGACACTTGCTGCCAAGTTACCTAGCCGGATTATTGATCCTGATGCAAAATAAAGCTTCAAGAGCTCTTTGGGGGAAGTTTTGAAATTCTAGGATAGCGGTTTTTAAGAATGTGCACAATGCAAGGAAGATAGATGTAAACAATCATAAAGAGATCACAATAGCAACTGACATTAATTTAATGCTTATATCATGCAAGACCCTATACATTTTTACATGCTGTCTATTTAATCCAAATGATAATCTGAGGTGAATTCTATCATTTGTTCCATTTCACAGATAGAGAAGCTGAGTCTTGGAGAATTCAAGAGATTTGCCAAGATCACATAGTGAGGGGTAGCACTGGTCTAGAACACAGGTTTATTTGACTTCTAAAAACAATTCTGAAAACGAGGAGAAGTGAGAGAGAAATAATGCATTGTTTTGGCAGTGGGATTTAGGGATGGGCAATGACTCAGCTATCAGTTGCTTCTATGTGAGCCAATCTGGCAGGTCATCTGGGCAGTTTCAGGATTCCAAGTTCATGAACCGAATACTAAGCTTGCCTTTTACAGAGTGACACTGCAGAGAACAGAGAGGAACTTCTGAGCTCTCAGACAGAGCCTGAAGTTTCAAACCCATGATCTAGTTTTCAGAGCAGCTTTTACATCAAATTCAGGATGATGTCTTTAGATTTGCACAAAGTTCAGCACATTTGGAGTTTTTTACAATGCATGTGATATTTTGAAGATAGAAAAAGACAAGAATCATTTTCTTGTGAAATAAAAACTATTCAGGTAGCTAAGAACTCCTCTATAATATAAGCCTCAGCATAGCAAAAGAGGAAACAATGAAACTGGTTAGTATATTTTTTAAAATTGTATGTTGATAATCCGTTGACCACTTTAAGATAAACTGTTTATACTTGAGAAAAAATAATAAATGATGTAGCACCTTTGCTTATAGAATCTAACGCTTATGCTGAGTATTTAACCAAAGCCTCTTAAAGCTTCCCCTTCCAGTGAATTCCTTATAGTATTAATTTGAATTCTGGTGCATCTATGCTAAAGCTGCATATCAGGGGAAAAAAAACCCTTCAGTTGCACACTATATACTTACCATGGCAACCTGATATCACATGGTGCACATGCTGGTCTGGAGGCAAAGAGCTTCACGGGCAGACACACACCAGACTCTCAGCCACGTGACTTTGCCTACAGTCAGCAGCCTTTGCCAAGGAAATGTGTCAGCGTAAACTGATAAACTCCGGGTTATTCTGACTCCTGCAATTCTCTGCTTTCTTTAGATCTGCTCACTCATCTTCTCTCTCTTCTCTCTTTCTTTCCCTCCCTCCGTCTCTCTCTCTCTCAGTTGCATATCTTATTGTAGATATGGAATGCAATAGTTAAAGATTCATTGACCATCTCAGATTGTCTCAAAATAATCCTTTCCAGTGATATATCAGTGACTTGGGGGAAAAAAAATGTTTTGCAATGGGGTGCATGCATGCATGCATGCTCAGACGTGTCTTACTCTTTGTGGCTTTATGGACTGTAGCCCACCAGGCTCCTCTGTCCATGGGATTCTCCAGGCAAGAATACTGGAGTGGGTTGCCATTTCCTCCTTCAGGGAATCTTCCCGACCCAAGGATTGAACTTGCATCTCCAGTGTCTCCTGCATTGCAGGAGGATTCATTACTGCTGAACTACCAGGACTTTATTAATTTCTGTATCAGTGTCTTAGAATATGCATAACTTGCAAGCTTTCCAAATATCAGAAATGTCTATAGCATAAATGGTTTAATTTACACAACTGATTCAGATTCTCTTCTTCAGTTTTATGTGGGGTTGTTATTTGTCTGGCCATTATTTTAACAGAATCAAAATTGCTTATTAAGTAAAAAGTATTTATTCATTTTATTAAAGCCAAAACCAAAGATAAGTCCAGGCACAAATGGGAAAACAAAGCAAGCAAAACAAAATAAAGTTTTCAGACCATGTAATGAATATAAATTCTATCTATTGAAAAGAGTGATGAAAAATGTGGTGGCTCCATCTTTTGCAAAAGTTATTTCAAATCACAGACTAGTATTTTAACCCATTTGGATTAAACACATCACAGTTACATGCTTTCCATATGCTACAGAGGAATCAAACCACATCCACAAGTATACTCTTGGCGTTCTTTTCCGAGTTTCAGTTTACAGATTAGTTTTATTAACAAAATTCTACACTTTAATGCCTTCTGGGACTCACTCTCTCTAGTTTAGTTTCGAGAATATAAGGGCAGCAGGTTTAATGAACAGGCAACTCCCAAGATCCTATATAGGGTAATTAATGAATCTTGTGATTTTCTTTTGTGGTAAAGCTTTTGAACTTCAAGTGAGTCCATTTTCAATTTCCAAGGCCCGTCCATCAGACTCCAATGTTATTTCACAAGTAATCACGTTTCTGTGCAAATATTTTTAGTTAATAGCCATTGAGTAATTGCCTGCCCCTAAACAAACTCTCTCTCTCTCCTTTCCCCCACCTCTCTGTCTCTCTCCCTCTTTCTCTCTATCTCTTCTCCCCCCACCTCTCTGTCTCTTTCTCTTTGTCTCTGGCTCAAATGAGCTTGTTTGCTTACAACCATTTTGGAAATGATCCAGAACAAAATATCATTAGCATGTTCCGGGAACTCATTTGCAAATGGATTCATGCATTAAGAGGCCCGCTTGTGAGAAAAGTGGGGCCCTGTTGCATGTACTGTTAAAGCAGCAGAAAGATTGAGGAGCAGAGTGTAGGAAAGGTTGACTAAAAGTTCCCATCAGTGAGCGAAGTCTGATGTTCACAAAAAATAGAATTAGATGCAAGATAATAATAAACAATATTTCTAAGACATATACTGCAAATGTGTAATTATTTAATTCAGTATTAACAAAAGCCATTTCTTTTGAAACTAATATTGACACTGTATTTTCCCCCCTTTGCCAAAACCCTAGAATAGGAACAATTACTAAAAAATTATAGTCAGTTCAAAATTAAATAAGAAATGTATAGCCAAATATTTTCAAAGAGCAAATGTTAGAATATTTTAAAATTTTACGGTGGATACTATAATCAATAGGGTATTGGTATGTGTACACATTTTAGTTTGTCCCTGGAAAGCTGAGTAGGAACGTCCTAAAACTGATTTAATGGTCTTCAAATGTTTTTTTTTTTTTTCAAATGAAACTGAGTAAATGGCTTTCAAAAAATGTTACAGTCAAGCAGTATGAATCTTAAAATGTCAGCTGTTTCATTAAGCTGTATTTTGCAAAGATCAGTATTTATGGAATGTAGAACTGTGAATAGAATGAGTGGGAAAAACATGTATCTCTATAACGATCAAACCATGAGCCAATATATTTTAATAAAATGATGACTGTCATTTGGCTGCCTGTGCGTTTCTCCCATTCAGTATAAGATAAGGTCTGTGTGACTACTGAGGAGAGGTGCTCTTTGTGTTCCCTTCAGAGGAGTTAGGGAGGAGAACGTGGTGAAGGCTTTCTTCTGTGTCTTAGAGGATGCTACATAAAGACAACTGAGTACCCAAATGAGGACGCTGCAAAGGCTGGGATTGGGAAGACCAGCATGGCGCAAGTGGCCTCGGGGACAGCTGCCGCTCTGCCCTCTTGCTACAGCAGCTTCCCAGGGGGCTTAAAAGCTGCTTAGGAATTTCTATCAGCCAAAAGCCATGGTAGGACCAGTCTTTCCACACGTAAATTAGGGGAAATAAGCCTATTTCTTTCTTAAAATTCTAGCAGAACTTTGAGTATTTTAGGGCAAGAAGGGGTTGTCCTTTAAGTTAGGAAGTATGATCATGTGTTAAAAGGAAGTAGTTTAAAAATATAATGCTTTAGGCTTCCATAATAGGAAAAGCAATTACTTTATTTTGAAAATGTTTATGCATTCACTTGATATGGATGGATTGTCCATTAGGTCCCTCTATTAATAGTAGACACTGGAGTGTACAGCAGGAACTTGAGGTGCTATATGAAGCCAGCTGGCATTTCCTGATAATGCATTTTTGTTGTGAACTCTTTCTTCTGAAGACTATGCACCCAGCTATTTCATAATAGGTAAATATACGGATGGTGTCATTGTTGTAGACAGTACTAGGCTATATATTATAAATTAACATGTTTACCGTGCTTCTTTAAATACATCAACACACACATATATACATCTATACAGATGGAAAATGAATGTTGGTATGATTATAAACCCCTTGAGAACCTGAGACCCTTCAGATATGATCAGACTTGCCCATCTGTGCCAGACATCAACGCTGAATCCATCCTTTGTTGGGCGAAACACTATTGTTCTCATGAGCTATTGAACAATCAGCTGAAAGTGCGCTCTGGGACAAGTCTAAAAAGTGTCCTGGGATATGAGAAGGTTATTGTAGTTCACAATACTGCTCTTCCTGCATCCTGATATATATATATATATATATATATATATATATATATCAGGATGCAATAACAATAAAATATATTGTTATTTTATATATATATAAAATATTGTTTCTTTGTTTTGCTTTTTTAAGAGACATTTCTCCTCTGAATTTGCAGCCCTGATAGTTGTTATTTACCCTCAAAGATCTTCTGTAATTAAATGAACATTGAAAGTAAACTAAGCAAAAAGATAATTCAAGTATCATTTTATATTATTCAGTATACACAGCAGCAAAGGATCAGGTAAGAAAAGGAAAGTGATCTACGTAAAGAGACAAAGAATAAAAGTCTCTTAAACTCAGTTGCCCTTGCATTATAAATATAAATGAAAAATGAAAGTGTTAGTCACTCAGTCGTGTCTGACTCTTTGTGACCCCATGGACCGTAGCCCCCTAGGCCCCTCTGTCCATGGAATTCTCCAGGCAATAATACTGGAGTGGGTTGCCATTTTCTTCTCCAGAGATCTTCCCGACTGAGGGATTAAACCTGGGTCTCCCGCATTGTGGACAGACTCTTTACTGACTGAGCCACCAGGGCAGACCCTAAACGTTTAGAGTGCTGAAACCTGGGATATAAATGAAGATGAATTAAAATGAAGGACCCTGATGGTCAAATGATGTGTTACACATCAGTTAAAATCTTCAAAGATAGTAGTCAGAGTGGAAACTGAGTGAGTTTAATTTTTTAAATTTGATTTGACTGGCTAAATACACAAATCTCCTTATGCCCATAGCTACAATCTGCTTATTGATTCAGTTTTCTTTTAGCAGAATAAATTGTTTATCATTCCTAATTATTAAAATGCTTATGAATTTTCAACACATTGATATTCCTTTTACTAATTAATTTCTCTGTAAATTATCCACTTTAGTAACCCAAAGGGATAACTTTATATTATAGCAGTTGCCCTTTTGGCCTTTGTTTCACAATCATACTTATGCTCATGCATACAAACATAATCATATAACCTGCATTCATTCAGTTATTACACTTTAATTTATTTCAGGATCACATATCATAGTGGCAAAGAACTTGGACCCTATAAACAGACAGATCTGGATTTAATATTTGGCTCCATCACTTACTCCTTTGGAGCATGACTTTACTCATTTGTAAAAGGGAGATATTTGATATTACCTCCTTCATGGGATGGTTGTAAGAGTTCAATGAGGTGATGCATATAAAGTGCCGGGTATTAAGTACTAGTAAATGTAAAATTATTGTTCGCTTCCTAGGTGCCAGGCACTGGGACTTTCAGCTGTGCTGTGGACTTCTTACTGGGCTCACCTTCTCTAGCTCTTATATCCCACATGTGGTCAAATTAACATGTCCCTGCTCAGTCTCTCACCCAGCTGTGTCCGACTCTTTGCAACCCCATGGACTGTAGCCCACCAGATTCCTCTGTTTATGGAATTTTCCAGGCAAGAATACTGGAGTGGGTTACCATTTCCTACTCCAGGGGATCTTCCAAACCCAGGGATCGAACCTGCTTCCCCTGCATTGGCAGGCAGATTCTTTACCACTGTGCCACCTGGGAGACACGAAATTGACAGCAGCAGCCAAATTAATTGGTTAAAGGAAGTCTCTTCCCTGGCATTTTTGTGATTTCCTTTTGCCTGCAAAATGAAGGCCAAGCAATCCTTAGTCCAACATTCACCATAAATTAGTTTACTAGGGATGCTGTAACAAAGCAGAGTAAAGCTCAATAGTTTAAAAAACAGAAAGTTATCTTGCAGTTCAATATCAAGATATTGGTGGTGGTTCTTCATGAGGGCCCTGAAGAAGAATCTGTTTCGTGTTACTCTCCTGGCTTCCAGTGGCTTGCTGGCAATTTATAGATCCATTACTTCCATCACTGCCTTCATCTTCACATGGTGCTTTCCCTTCACGTGTCTACATCCAGATTTCACCTTTTTATAAGGACCCCCGTCATATTGGTTTAGGCGGCCACCCTTCTCCAATAGGAACTCATCTTAACATCTTCAGTGATTGTATTTTCAAATAAGGTCACAGCATGAAGTACTGTGGGCCTTCCCTGGTAGTTCAGCTGGTAAAGAATTCGCCTGCAGTGTGGGAGACCTGGATTCGATTCCTGGGTTGAGAAGATTCCTTGGAGGAGGGCATGGCAACCCACTTCAGTACTCTTGCCTGGAGAATCCCATGGACAGAGGAGCCTGGCAAGCTGCAGTCCTTGGGGTCACAAAGAGTTGGACGGGACTGACCAACTAAGCAAGCACAGCAGCACATGAGGTACTGAAAGCCAGGATTTCAACACATGCATTTGGAGGTAGCACAGTTTAATTCATAATAGAAATCGTGCCATAACCTGGCCACATATCAAAAAAATGCTGAATGACCTCCATATATACTATATTTGCCTGCCTTTTATATAAGCATAAAAGATATCAGAGTGCCCTTTTCCATATATATAGTTCTCAGATCAGATTCTACCTTCTTCATATGTATTCCTTTTCTCTTTCTCCATGACCCCTGTCTATTCTGCCATCCCATTCATGCTTAAAAGACTCTCTCTCTCTGAACTTCTGTCGTATCAGACCTTGGTGCCCTTATTTGGGGTCTGCTAGTGGGGTTTAGGGAGCAGATACCCACAGGGGAAACAGATGGCTTGAGTAGCCGCATGATTTACCTCAATAAATTATCAGAATGAAATAAGCTATGTGAAGGAAAAGATGAAGTGAGCTGTGAAATGAAAAATAGAATTAGCAAACTATACTGCACCTTAAAACTATAAGAACAATTGTGTTATCTTGTGTCTAGCATCTAAAATGAAGCATCTGGGACTTAGGTGCTGTGCTGGGTTGGAACGTGGGCTGGAACATTGGCACTTCACATGTGCTCCTCCATCCATCTCATTAGAACTCATTCAAATGAATTCTTTTTAATGGCTGAGTAATATTCCATGGTGTATATGTACCACAGCTTCCTTATCCATTCGTCTGCTGATGGGCGTCTAGGTTGCTTCCATGTCCTGGCTATTATAAACAGTGCTGCGATGAACACTGGGGTGCATGTGTCTCTTTCAGATCTGGTTTCCTCGGTGTGTATGCCCAGAAGTGGGATTGCTGGGTCATACGGCAGTTCTATTTCCAGTTTTTTAAGGAATCTCCACACTCTTCTCCATAGTGGCTGTACTAGTTTGCATTCCCACCAACAGTGTAAGAGGGTTCCCTTTTCTCCACACCCTCTCCAGCATTTATTGCTTGTAGACTTTTGGATAGCAGCCATCCGGACTGGCATGTAATGGTACCTCATTGTGGTTTTGATTTGCATTTCTCTGATAATGAGTGATGTTGAGCATCTTTTCATGTGTTTGTTAGCCATCTGTATGTCTTCTTTGGAGAAATGTCTGTTTAGTTCTTTGGCCCATTTTTTGATTGGGCCATTTATTTTTCTGGAATTGAGCTTCAGGAGTTGCTTGTATATTTTTGAGATTAATCCTTTCCTCCAAAGTCACTTGGAAAGGCTTAGTGGTAGCAGTAAACGCTTCATATTTATAGAGGACTCAGTATATGACAAGGGAATTTCCTGCTCTTCTGTGTTCTAATTATCTAAAGATAAAAGCTGGTATAAAATATCAGTATTACCATATTTGGGAGTAGATTTGTGTTAGAATGAGCTAAAAGACAGCTAGGTTGTCCCTTTTCACAAATAAAACCCAACATACCTAGCTCTAATATTTGAGGATGTTTAGTTCTCTACTCTCAGAACACACTGCTTGTAGATCATAATTGTTTCATTTTCTTCCCCCTTCAACTCACTAAACAGAATAAAAGTAATACTACAGGATAATTCTATGAACTTCTCTCAGAAAAGAAGGGCATTTCACCACCATGTTAAATAAACTTAAACCAGCATGTCTGCAAGTCAAAATGAGGTCTTTTTTCTAGACTCAGACCCTGGGAGCTATGCTTCATATCCATATTTAGATCCTGAGTATGTTCCCAAACAGCAAGTTTCCCATCAGATCTTAGTTTGTGTCTCCTCTTGGACACTTTATAATGCCAAGTGCAGGAATGAGTGACTAGAAGGTGTGTCCAAACTATGGGTGGGTTTTGAATTTTCAATTTTACTGGGGTCAAATGAGTTTTATTGCATATGGATGAATTTCATCTGAAAACTACCACATTAAATAATGCCATGAATAAATTTGAGTATATATACAGTGCTATTACATTGATCTTAAGAACCTGCCATAGAATAAAAGATTCTGGCAAGTGCCTTTGCTTTATCAAAGATAGACCCTGGCTCCCCTTTTCATAGATCACTGCCTTTACTATGGCACTACAGCGGCAGACTCATTCCTGAGCGCTAAACTGGGAATTCCAAGACCTTATTTGGCAAGAATTATAAAATCATTGACAAATGACTGATGGTTTTATACAGGTCTTTCAATTGATTTCATTCCTAAAGATAAAAATATCAAAATGTTTCAGTAGATAATAACTCACATTTCACATAATATCTTTCTTTGTTTCTAAATGAAAGAATTAAAGCTGTTATGTATTTCTAAAATATTATCATCATACATCCAAGGGTGAAATAAGAAGGCAATCTAAATGATTTGTTCATTCATTTACTCATACACTCAAATCATTTGTTGAACACTGACCATTTGTTGGCCTTAAGAATTATGATAGAGGACTTCCCTGGCAGTCCAGTGGTTAAGACTCTGTTTCCAAGGCAGGGAGCACAGGTTCAATATCTGGTTGGGGAACTAAGATACTGCATGCTGCATATATGCATGCCAAGGGCATGGCCAAGAAACAAACAAAAATAAAATAAAAACAAACTTTCTTATTGAAAGAAAAAGAAAAGGAATTATGATAGGGTATGCACATGCTTTGGAAGGACATTTGGTTGTGCAACCAGGCCAGAATTAGAGTGTCAAGTAAGTCTTCCTGGGAAAAGTGATAAACGAATTAAGACTGATATGATTAGTAGAAGTTACCTAGGATAAGTTTCACTTCTCTTCAACATTTTGGGTTTCCCTTATAGCTCAGCTGGTTAAGAATCCACCTGCAATGCGGGAGACCTGGGTTCAATCCCTGGGTTGGGAAGATCAACTGGAGAAGGGAAAGGCTACCCACTCCAGTATTCTAGCCTAGAGAATTCCATGAACTGTATAGTCCAAGGGATCACAAAGAGTCGGACACGACTGAGCAACTTTCACTTTCACTTCAAGTTTACCAAAAGATTTACGTCTTCTAGATCGGTGAAGGCAAGTTTGCCCAGACTTCTAAGAATTCTGCTCAGCTTGGGTAAATCTAACTTCTGATGGGAGATGCCTTGTGTAAAGAACAATAGGAGAGCCCATTTCCCATTGCATTGTATGAGAATATGGAAATTTAGTTAACCCGAGGCCATCACTGAGGGACACATCTATTCCTTGCATACAAACAAATCAGGTTCTGAGCCTGGAAGAGGAGCAAAACCTCTCACCAGGGACAGGTTCACACCTGTGTGTAGGGAATGACATGACCGGGACTTGAGTGCCATTTGCAGGCCAAACTTCAACTGAAAATCTGCATTTGCTTATTGAGAAGTATCACATGGAAAGGATTCTTGCACATGACTTTGGGAATTTCACCAAGCATTACCACGCCCCGCAATGAGGGTATGTCTGGGCTACCGCCAGGTTTTTCTGGGATGATATCCTTCTGGATTGCCATGTGTTCATTAGGAATCTTCAGCTTTGACTTGCCTACAGAATTAATCTGTGTGCGTTCCAAGTCTTGTCTTGGGTTCATGCAGTGATTTTCAGATTAAAAATATAAGTCATTGATGCTTATGATGTGATATGCTGTGAGATGCCTCTCCCTAAAGTCTCCTTTGTTCACAACCCACTTCCTGTCTCTGTTCAAACTGGCACATGAATGGGTTGTTCTTGCCAAGTAAGGCAGTTAAAAGAGGAACAATAATTAATTTAAGTGGACTTAAGTCGATGTCATTTCGGAAAAGGTGACAGTGTGCCGCATGGGTGCTTGGCATCATGTACAAGTCCTGGGCTTGCAGTTAAGAAGCAATCCTTGTAGAAGCTGCATAATTCTTAAAATCAGATTTTCAATTCCAGGAACTACAATGCTACTTTCCAATGATCATGTTGATGAATAACTGATTTTTTTCAGACACAGTAATTTTTAAAAGTTACAGCTTTTACAAAGCATATTAATTTTCTTAAAGTTACTAAGCTATTTACTAATAAAATATTAAATTTTAGTGAAGATAATCCATTCAGTGAAAGATATAAAAAAAGGACATGCATAATGTTTGCATAAGAACTTCATGACCTGATGGATTAGAGACAGAAGGCAGGGAACTAGGATTAGAAAATGAAGCTAAGACTAAACAAAGGGTAGAAAATGAATTAAGAGAGGGGGATAGTTAGACTCGAACAAGGATCTAGAGTATGTCAGAGGTCATCTTGGTTCCAGAGATTGAAAAAGGGAATCCTATATACCCTAGGTCAAAGGAAGGTGGCTGGTTAAAGATAGGGAGGTATGTTAGAATCCAAAAGATACAAATATTGACAGGTATCAAAGTAAACATTTAGAAAAAATAGTCAGGGACCCATAAGTCAACAGGAATCCAGGGCGAGATAGAATAAGAAGACTTGAATAGCCATAAGTTAGGTGAGATTAAGACTGATATTTCAATGAGAAAGGCTAGTTTCACCCAAGTATAAAACTTCTAAAAATTGAAGAATAAATACAGACTTGCTCAGGCAAAGAATGATTGTACAAGAGTGTAGGAACTCAGAACTCAAGAAGTAAGGAAACAAGCTTCCACAATATGGCAGATAAGCTTCCAGGCTGGAAAATCTAGGCCAAGCGGCTGAGTAACAGGTCGAGAGGAGGACAACAGAGTTTGTACTAGTGCAAGAGCTGTGTATGCCTAAGCTGCTGACTGCAGTTTCCTCTCTATAACAGAATAACCTCAGAGTGTGCATAAGTTTAATCTCTCAAGGAGATTCACCTGACTGATGTGACAGCAATAAGAGATGGCATTTTCCAAAGTGTGTTCTGTGGGGGTACTAGTCCTTTGGAAATGCTCTTTGTTTATAAACACTCTCTGATTTTTACGCTCAGGGGATGACACAGATACTGCCCTGTCTTTAGTATACGTGATACATATTAGCAGGTCTGAGAAGTTGTGTGTGTGGGGGGGGGGGGGGGGGGAGAACACATTAATTTTTATCCTGTATTTCTAAAATTCCTCATACTTATTTGTCAGAGCCTTTGTTGACCAACCAGCATGCCTACAAAGGAAACTGCTTTTTGGAAATGTATTTGGATGGGAAAAGCCTGGCCTTGAATTGTATCCCTGCCACTGATTCTTGGCAAATTATTAATTTTCTGAGATTTAGTTTCTTCATCTATGATATCGAGGTAATTACTAATTTGATAGAGCTGTAGTAGGGCTTAATGAGATTTTACAAGTGAAAGCATCCACCAAAGGTACTTAAATATCATCCCCTCACCTTCCTAATGCATGCTCACGCAGCATATTAAAATGTGGTACATATATGCAATGGAATATTACTCAGTCATAAAAGGGAACAAAGCTGGGTCATTTGTAGAGATGTGGATAGAGCTAAAGTTTGTCATACAGAGCAAAGTAAGTACAGAAAGAGAAAAACAAATCATGTATATTAATGTTTATATGTGGAATCTAAAGAAAGGTACAGAGGAGCCTATCTGCAGGGCAGCAATAGACGTAGAAAATGAATGTGTGGACAAGAGAGTGGGGGAGGGGATAGGATGAATTGGGAAACTGAGACTGACATGCGTGCACCTCCATGTGTAAAACAGATAGCCAGAGGGAAGCTTCTGTATAATGCAGGGAGCTCAGCTCGGCGCTCTGTGGGGACCTAGGCGGGTGGGATGGGGGAGGTTGGAGGGAGATCTAAGAGGGAGGGGATATATGTATACATGTGTCTGATTCATGTCATTGTATAACAGAATATAGCACAACTTATAAAGCAATTATATCCACCCCCTCCTATAAAAAAATAAGAAGAAAAAAAAAAAAGACTCCAGGCACATAGCTCTAGGAGCAGGCATAATGTGCCAAGCGAGGGACCTCTCTGATGCTCTACAAGCAGAAGTTTCTTTACACATCAATACTTGTGGCATGAGTAGAATGAATTCCTGGGTCTGGGGCAAAATGATGGTCTGATTCACATTTGGTAACATAGCAAGAAAAAAGATAAATGTGTAATCTCATTAAAAATAGAACTAGACCTGCAAGAAGCTATCTTTAAAATAATAACTTCCTACTTATCATTGTGCCATCTATGTTTCCTTGGAACTACATGCAAATATTATACATAGAGTTTTGAATTTTCTTTTAAGGAGCAGCTGCATATTCATTTTTCCACACAATGTAGACCTTTTCCCCCTTGGACTGGTGAAGTACCTTTATGAAATGCTTCCTCAGACTTAAAAGCAATAATCATTAGCCATATAGATATAGGAATTACCTGGTGGCTCAGACCATAAGAATCATCCTGCAATGCAAAAGATGCAGGTTTGATGCCAGGGTCAGGAAGATCCCTAGAGAAGGGAATAGTTACCCACTCCAGTATTTTAGCCAGGAGAACTCCATGGACAGAGGAGCCAGGAGGGTTACAGTTCATGGGGTCACAAAGAATTAGACATGACTGAGAGACATCCTAGAATGTGAAGTCAAGAGGGCCTTAGGAAGCATCACTACAAACAAAGCTATGGAATTCCAGTTGAGCTATTTCAAGTCCTAAAAGATGATGCTACAAAAGTGCTGAACTCCATATGCCAGCAAATTTGGAAAACTCAGCAGTGGCCACTGGACAGGAAAAGTTCAGTTTTCATTCCAATCCCAAAGAAAGGCAATGCCAAAGAATGTTTGAAATGCTGCACAACTGCACTCATCTCACACGCTAGCAAAGTAATACTCAAAACCCTCCAAGCCAGGCTTCACCAGTACGTGAACCATGAACTTCCAGATGTGAAAGCTGGATTTAGAAAAGGCAGAGGAACCAGAGATCAAATTGCCAACATCCGCTGGATCATAGAAAAAGCAAAAGAGTTCCAGAAAAACATCTACTTCTGCTTTATTGACTACATGAAAGCCTTTGACTGTGTGGATCACAACAAACTGTGCACAATTCTTCAAGAGACAGGAATATCAGACTGCCTTACCTGCCTCCTAAGAAATCTGTATGCAGATCAAGAAGCAGCAGTTAGAACTGACATGGAAAAACAGACTGGTTCCAAATCAGGAAAGGAGTATGTCAAGGCTGTATATTGTCACCCTGCTTATTTAACTTATATGCAGAGTACATCATGAGAAATGCCGGGCCGGATGAAGCCCAAGCTGGAATCAAGATTGCTGTGAGACATATCAATAACCTCAGATATGCAGATGACACCACCCTTATGGCAGAAAGCGAAGAAGAACTAAAGAGACTCTTGATGAAAGTGAGAGGAGAGTGAAAAAGCTGGCTTAAAACTCAGCATTTAGAAAACTAAGATCATGGCATCCAGTCCCATCACTTCATGGCAAATAGATGGGGAAACAATGGAAACAGTGAAAGATTTTATTTTTCTGGGCTCCAAAATCACTGCAGATGGTGACTGCAGCCATGAAATTAAAAGACGCTTGCTCCTTGGAAGAAAACCTATAACCAACCTAGACAGCATATTAAAAAGCAGAGACATTACTTTCCCAACAAAGGTCTGTCTAGTCAAAGCTATGGTTTTTCCAGTAGTTATGTATGGATGTGAGATTTGGACTATAAAGAAAGCTGAGTGTCAAAGAACTGATGCTTTTGAACTGTGGTGTTGGAGAAGACTCTTGAGAGTCCCTTGGACTGCAAGGATATCCAGCCAGTCCATCCTCAAGGAAATCAGTCCTGAATATTCATTGGAAGGACTGATGCTGCAACTGAAATTCCAATACTTTGGCCACCTGATGCCAAGAATTGACTCATTGGAAAAGACCCTGATTCTGGGAAAGATTGAAGGCAGGAGGAGAAGGGGGCAACAGAGGATGAGATGGTTGGATGGCATAACAGGCACAATGGACACAAATCTGAGGAGGCTCTGGGAGCTGGTGATGGACAGGGAAGCCTGGCGTGCTGCAGTCCATGGCGTCACAAAGAATCCGACACAACTAACTAAACTGAATGGAACTGGGAGACAAACACTATCACTCTCATTTTCATAGAAAGATATGTAAGAGAATTAAACACTTGCAGAAATCACATTCTTGGTTTTGTGTGATCTGCTGGCTCCCAAGAAGTTTAATACGTTTCTTTGCGCCATCTTGTGCCAAAGCAAGATGGCAAATGCTAGTTGGATTCAAGCGAGCTCAATGGGCAGTTCATATTGGATGAGTTAAAATTAATGGTAATCATCTTCTCATATTATACTTTTTTCAGATGACCTTGGAATTATTTTAAAAGACTCAAACTCTGTGTACTCAAAAGGCAGTCAACTACTCAGAATTATCATTCAATCCATTGATTCTCAGGGAAATTTGTTTCTTCTCTCAGTTATGGCATTATCGACACTTTCCACAGAAACTCCATAAATGTGCTCTTGTGCCAACCTAGCCAGAATCAATATGAGTTAAATTATGTGCACTGGCAACTACGCCCACCCTGAGTTCAGTGTTTTTCTCTCTTAGCACACATGCTGTCTGTGTCCCATGCCATCTGTGGTATTTTTAAATGATGTGAACATATATGAATATTAAAATGTGATCCAGACTGAAGTGCTTCTAAAATGTCTTGCTGCAAAGATTTTCATAGAAGCCTATATACATGCCTCAATTATTTGATTTATTATTTTTATATATATACACTCACATAAAGGTGACACAGTAATATAAAATGTAGGAGTCAAAATTAAGAGAATAATATGTATTCAGTTAAATTTACTTGGAGTAAACTTTTTGAGGAATGTGGATCTCTAGAATTTTT
Source organism: Dama dama (assembly GCF_033118175.1). Classification (NCBI taxonomy): domain Eukaryota; kingdom Metazoa; phylum Chordata; class Mammalia; order Artiodactyla; family Cervidae; genus Dama; species Dama dama. The sequence continues at coordinate 21,640,089 of NC_083688.1, read as the reverse complement.
ACGTGCTTCCCTGGTGGTTCAGTGGTAAAGCATCTGCCTGCCAATGCAAGAGACCCATGTTCAATCCCTGGGTCAGGAAGATCCCCTGGAATAGGAAAAGGCAACCCACTTCAATATTCTTGCCTAGGAAATCCCATGGACAGAGGAACCTGGAGGGCTACATTCCACTGGGTTGTAACAGTTAGACACGACTTAGAGACGAAACAAAAACAACAGCAAGAATTTTGTGGTGGTGAGGAAGGGAAAGTGGATTTCTGAGTTTATTTCAGTCATCATGGGCCAAGTGTTACTGAAACAATATCACGTTCCTATCAATTTGGTTGCCAAGTTAAAATGTCAAGGTGAAACAACACAAAACCTTAGCAACACATTTTGCCAATTTAATTTGGTAATATATGTTAAAAACTGATACCACTTATTTGTGTTATTCATCAGCTTCTTCCATCACGTTTCAAAAAGTAATTTTAAAAACCTGCAGCATTTTCCTCCTCTCTCCCTATAATGGCACAAACCATATAGATTGAAAAATAAAGTCATTCCATGTTCTATGTTATTGACCTAGCTATGAGCTATGCTAATTTATGAAACAAAATATGTTTTGCTAAAAAAATAAAGAGGTATATCACTGATATGTTTTGCAGCAAAACATTAAAACCATGTTTGAGTTACTTATAACATCTGCAGATGTTTCAATCACTCTTACTATAAAATGTTGTTGTCTTTACTATACACAATTTTTTCCAAAATACTACCTACACCAGATTGCTAATGTGTACCAAAATTTTGTTCAATATTTTAGAGAACAACAAAAACTGTACCAAATGAACATAAAAATGACTCTCATTCATTGATATTTCTGCTGCTTCATTTGAGTTTGAATTTATATCAAAACAGCAAAAAGACCTTAGAATTAGGGAATAACTAGTCAAGGCTATGGTTTTTCCAGTGGTCATGTGTGGATGTGAGAGTTGAACTATAAAGAAAGCTGAGTGCAGAAGAATTGATGCTTTTGAACTGTGGTGTTGGAGAAGACTCTCGAAAGAGTCCCTTGGACTTCAAGGAGATCCAACCAGTCCATCCTAAAGGAAATCAGTCCTGGGTGTTCAATGGAAGGACTGCTGTTGAAGCTGAAACTCCAATACTTTGGCCACCTGATGTGTAGAGCTGACTCATTTGAAAAGACCCTGATACTGGGAAAGATTGAGGGCAGGAGGAGAAGGGGACGACAGAGGATGCGATGATTGGATGGCATCACCGACTTGATGGACATGGGTTTGGGTGGACTCCGGGAGTTGGTGATGGACAGAGAGGCCTGGCGTGCTGTGATTCATGGGGTCGCAAAGAGTCGTACACGACTGAGTGACTGAACTGACCTGAAGTTTTAGGGGTACCATCTGAAAAAGACTGTGCTTCTCTCTTACACCACTTTTTGACACTGGATGTGATATATTTATATACTTTAATCCAGAGTCATGTGCATATTGGGATTTGAATTAACTGAATTCTGATGTGAATGACTAACCTGTGGTTTATGTGACCTGTGGTACCACTTAAAATGAGACTATAGAGGACGAGATGGTTGAACAGCATCACCGACTCAATGGACATGCGTTCGAGCAAACTCTAGGAGATGGTGAAGGACAGGGAAGCATGGTGTGCTGCAGTCGGTATATACACGTATATACGCATATACACATATACACACGTATATATGTGTGTGTATAACTTAAAATCTGAGTATCCCAATTTAATACTAGGCTAAAACAAAAATGAATTAGAGTATCTTATAAAATATAGAAAAGAAGACTTTAAGAATAAAACATTTTAGTTAAAGAGATGTATAGACATATATATGCAAGTTAATTTTTCCCAAATATTTTTTAATAAAATATTTAATTTTTTACTTACTTATTAGTAAAAATATCCAGTCTTACCTTAAGCTATACCTTGTCTTGTCTAAATTTCCTAATCTATAAAATTAGTACCAAATTTACAGAATTATTATGATAATTGCAAATGACTTAGAAAGTATAGGAGACTAACAAAGCATTAAAGAATATTAGCTCCCACAATTTTCCATTTGCTCATTTATTTATTAACTCATTCATTCACTGAATCAATTATCCTCTATTGAATTTGGAACACAGAATCAAATTATTCTCTCCAGTGTGAATAACTAATTTTGCCAGGTAGACAGAGATGTGAAGAAACAATTACTGGTTCACCTGAAAGTGAGAAAGTATGAAGCTACCTAGAACCACAGAGGAAGAAAGTGCTAGCTGAAGAAGATCCAGAATGAGAAGACCCAACACCATGGTGTTCACAAATATTAACCACTTTTAGTAGTGTTTCACTGTAAGATCCAATTACATAATATTGATTTATTAAAAAGGGCATACATGCTCAGTCACCAAATTATGTCTGATTCTTTGTAACCCCATGGACTGTAGCCCTCCAGGCTTCTCTGTCCACAGAATGTGTCATGCAAGAATACTGAGGTGGGTTGCCATTTCCTTCTCCAGGGGATCTTCCCAACCCAGGGATTGAACCCACGCCTCCTGCATTGGCAGGGGGATTCTTTATACACTTCAAGGCAATTAAAATTTCCCTGTAAGTTGTGAAGTAGTCAGTACACAGCAGCAGGATTTTTAATGGAGCCACAAGGATTACTCCTTGCAGCCGTTGGCTGGTAAGGAGACAATGAACCGAAATGGATTCAGGCAGTTTATTACATGTACAGACCACGAAAGCAAGATCAGAATGGTGTTTGCTCCCCATGGCCCTAGTCCCAGAGAAAGCTTTGAACCAAAGAAGCCGTATGTGAGAGACAGTACAAGCTGGATTTTTTCCACTGAGAAAACACCACCAAGCTATACAGTGAGGTTTTCAGACCTATACAGAATCTGACAGCTATAGCCTAGGATCAGTGAGGACACAGCAAGATTGGTGAGAAACTGCCTCATGGCAGCTTCTCATCAGACTGCTTACCTCCACCGACTGCAGCAGAAATTGACAGATGCTGGGCCAAGACTCTGGGAAGACTGTGGTCCAGCCTTGACCATGTAGCCCCAGTGGAGACATGCAAGGTCATCAGGACACCTCCTGCTGTAGATGTGTCCTTTCACCCCTGGATTGACCCCATTGTTCTTTGGTTCCCGTAACAGCCCAGCCTCCCTCAGTTTTGTTTAAAAACACTTTTAACTGTAAAGGCCATTTATAAATTATTTATATATAAACTTGCTAGTCTTAAAATATTATAACATTTGATACTCATATCAAATAAATGTGAACTTCATTACCTAGAGAGTTCAATATTGAGACAATAAAAACTATCTAAGAAGAAGTAATTTGAATTGCAAACCCCAAACCTGCTGTGAAATGCTAGTACTGAAGGAGAACTCTAATAAGAGAACATAAATAAGGATAATGTTGAGTACATTCCAAACATGAGGACTAGAATCTTAAATCTACTGTCAATTCTTTAAATTATATAGAATGGATGAAAAAAATGAGGCAAAATGATTAGATAAAAGGGGTCGAAAGATCAAATACAGTAAATCTATGCTGCTCAGAGCCCTAATCGAGAAGAAACTTGGCAATGGCCAGGGAACGGTAAAATCAATATTTTCTGCGATCCACTGCATCATTTATGCTTAATTCAATATGAACAATTTGAACTTGTCATTCCCTGACCAAGAGATTATAAACGAAGATTGTGCATACAGTGAGAGCAGTTCCAAACAGCTGTTCAAACAAATGTAACTTCTGAGAATGTTCTTGATGTTCTTTGGTCTGATGCTTAGTTTAAAAAGAACTCAGGTGGGGATTCCATTTGAAGTGGAATTTAGGAAGATTGAATTTGTGATGAAAAAGCAAACGAACCTGGGAAGCTGTCCCACTTTGTTGCCACCTGAGATTGGCCTTTTCAGCTTTGCTGGCAAAATACAAGCACACGGCCATGGCTAGTTAGTGACGGATTCAGCTCTATAGAAGAAATAGAGAGTAAGAAAGAATTTGGGTAGGAAAAAAAGAAACTAGAGAGACTAAGAAAGCAGGCCAAGTGAAGGAATTGGCATCTCTTCAGCCAGTTAACACACCACCTCCTGCTTTTGAGGACACAAACTGTAATCCAGTGACAGTCATCAATAATTGTTAAAGATCTAGAAAGGCGATGCTGCTGTGGTGGTGGAGGGTCACGCTGGAAAGAGATAGGAGGAATTATAGGCAACAGAGGATGATTGATTTAAATCAAAATATTCAGGGGATGATTTTTCACACTCAAGTAATATATGTGTTCACATCTCTGGTGAATGGGCATAGGTGCATCCAGGTCTAAGTATTCCCAGTCATGATGGTTCTCATTTCCTCCAAGAAGGCTCACACATGAAGCTACACCTTCCAAGCCATCAGATTATCATCACTGTTTAGAAGCACTGTTTTGACAAGCCATCATCTTTGTCATGCTTCAGAATCAAAATTATCCAGCAGAGATTCAGAACGCAAGTTCTAAGTTTAGGTTGTTAATTTTCAAATCGGTTTGCAAACTGTGAGCTTTGTTTCTGCTCATTGCCCTTGTGGTTGGTATACATTCAGATCTCCATCAGTTCTGGTGAGTGAAAAGAACACATATATGTGTTTATGATAGAGCACTTCTATACAAATTGCATGGTGAATTCCTTGGGGACAGTGTCTCTTTATAGCATTTCTTTGCATTTCGTAGTATTCAACCTAACATGCTGAATGTATAATTTTAATAATGAAGAAAGAGAAGAGCCAAACAGATACATATTTGTTGAACATCTGCTATGTGACATATACTCTGCAGGTCATAAAATGGCAAAATGGGAGAGTGGAAAGTTTTATATTGTGATAGTAGGTGTCCATGCACTAGCAGTTATTTGTCTTTGAGTCTAATTACCTTGACTGAATAAGAAAACTAATAGTACTGACCTCACAAGTAATGGTCAAATGAAAACAGTATGTATTCTATATAGTGTAAACTCTTATATGCTATGCATATAAGGAGAGTTCTTATAATACTATAGAGATGAGATGTGGTCCACTGGGAAGAACACTTTACCCTATATTTAAAGACATGAGAGCTGATTCTTGATACAGCAAAAAATGTGCAGTGATAAGTCATAAAACAAGGAGATCGTTTAATATATATAAGTAAAGCAAAAGAAAACTACATCTAGGCTAGTTTCTTTACAAATGTATTTTCATTTTGAAACATTCTTTTCTACCTTGTACCCAAAGAAAAGATATATCTCTCAATTCATAGCTCCTAAGCTAGACCTCACATTTTTCTATATACCATAACCAGTTCTTACAATCTGATGCCTAATAAGTATTTGTTAGGTACCAATTTTGTAGGACACACTGTGTGGAATCAGAGAAAGATAATATGTAGTCTTTTTCCTTACCTTAAGGACATTTTGGGGGAGGGACGGAAAAGAAGGTGACACAGACATTAGAAATAAAGAATGCAACGCCATTAAGGAAAATGCTTGGTGTAGGCATAGACTGGAGGGTATGAGGAGAGTTATGTGCTGGAAATGTAACTTCAGTAGGAATTACTCAGCTAGAAAAATAGATTTAGTGGAATACTTCTAACGTCAGTAAATATGAACCGCGAAACACATGAGATGTGCTTTTGTTTCCGAGGAGACTGGTCTGGATTTTAGCAGTGATGGCAAACCCAACTCAAAATGTCCCAGTGGGATTCTTTTCTTGCTCAGTGAAATGAAATTCACAAAATAGAACTGACTTCAGCTCAAAGGATGGTGCTTGATGAAGCAGACGACAGTGATTAAGGCTGTCCTCCTGGAATCGCGTTTCTAAGGTTCTAACCCCTAGTTTGTCTCTTGATGACTGTATGTTTCTTCAGTTCACTTCAGTTCAGTTCAGTTCAGTCACTCAGTTGTGTCCAACTCTTTGCAACCCCATGGACTGCAGCATGCTAGGCCTCCCTGTCCATCACCAACTCCCAGAGTTTACTCAAACTCATGTCCATCGAGTTGGTGATACCATCCAGCCATATCATCCTCTACCATCCCCTTCTCCTCCTGCTTTCAATCTTTTCCAGCATCAGGGTCTTTTCCAATGAGTCAGTTCTTCCCATCAGGTGGCCAAAGTATTGGAGTTTCAGCTTCAGCATCAGTCCTTCCAATGAATATTAATGACTTATTTCCTTTGGGATAGACTGGTTTGATCTCCTTGCAGTCCAAGGGACTCTCAAGATTCTTCTTCAACACCACAGTTAAAAACATCAATTCTTCAGTGCTCTTCTTTCTTTATGATGTAACTCTCACATCCATATATGACTACTGGAAAAACCATAGCTTTGACTAAATGGACCTTTGTCGACAAAGTAAAGTTTCTCCCTTTTAATATACTGTCTATTTTGGTCATAGCTTTTCTTCCAAGGAGCAAGGGTCTTTCATGGCTGCACTCACCATCTGCAGTGATTTTAGAACCCAAGAAAATGTCTCTCACTCTTTTTTTTGTTTCCCCCTCTATTTGCCATGCAGTAGTGGAACTAGATGCCATGATCTTTGTTTTTTTGATGTTAAGTTTTAGGCCAGTTTTATCACTCTCCTCTTTCACTTTCATCAAGAGGCTCTTTAGTTCTTCTTCACTTTCTGCCATAAGGGTGGTGTCATCTGCATATCTGAGGTTATTGATATTTCTCCTGGCAATCTTGATTCTATCTTGTGCTTCATCCAGCCTGGCATTTCGCATGATGTACTCTACATATAAGTTAAATAAGCAGGGGACCAATATACAGCCTTGATGTACTCCTTTCCCTATTTGGAACCAGTCTGTTGTTCCATGTCCAGTTCTAACTGTTGCTTATTGACCTGCATACAGATTTCTCATGAGGCAGGTAGGGTGGTCTGATAGTCCCATCTCTTGAAGAATTTTCCACAGTTTGTTGTGATCCACACAGTCAAAGGCTTTCGCGTAATCAATAAAGCAGAAGTAGATTCTTTTCTGGAACTCTCTTGCTTTTTCTATGATCCAATGAATGCTGGAAATGTGATCCCTGGTTCCTCTACCTTTTCTAAAACCAGCATGAATATCTGGAAGTTCACAGTTCATGTACTGTTTAAGCCTGGCTTGGAGAATTTTTTGAGTATTACTTTGCTAACGTGTGAGATGAGTACAATTGTGCAGTAATTTGAACATTCTTTGGCATTGCCTTTCTTTGAGACTGGAGTGAAAACTAACCTTTTCCAGTTCTGTGGCCACTGCTGAGTTTTCCAAATTTGCTGGTATATTGAGTGAAGCACTTTCACAGCATCATCTTTTAGGATGACTAAATACTAGGTAGTAAATGCAATGAGTTACTTTTGCAAGCTTTAAAGGGAATAATAAAAATAAATTAATTAAATTAAACAGGAAAGTTGGGATCAGGTTGTGAAAGTATTTGATTTTTGGCATTGGAGAGAATATGTGAACAACAGGAGGAGACACTGAGGACAGAAGATCCAACTACAGCTGCCAGGCATCAAAAAGATAAGGAATTTCTGGGATCAATTTGAAACTCTCCCCATGATCTGTTCTTGTCCACAGTGAATGACAAGAGCTTTCTGATTTCAGATGCCCTTGATCTTTCAATATTAATATTTACCTTGTTTATATAATATGTATATATGTATGTGTGTGTATGTATATATATGTGTGTGTGTGTGTGTGTGTGTGTGTGTAGATATATATATACCTGGGAACCCAAAATATATCTGTTTTTATGCAGAGAATAATTGCATTGCAGTTAAGTGAAATCAAAGAGGTTTTTTTCTTACACTGTGAAGATTTAGATGTGGCCAAGCTCTCTCACTGTGTGTAACAGTAATTTAGACAGTGGAAATTATTGCTCTTCCTTTAAAAATAAAATTGGATACAGGATGAATACATTTACCAGACCAAGCAGATGATGTACACATTATGGAAACCATTACAAAGACTTTAATTTGAAGTACCAGGTGGACCACTTTAATATGATAGAAACCTCTGGCTAATTCTAGTCCAAATGATCATGAAACCTCACATGGTGCACATTTCTCATTTTACTCAAGTACACATATCTGTAGCAATTAATAAAAATAAGAAAAAATTAATGGACCAAGTAATGTTTTTCTTAGCTTCAAAACTCTGTTACATGATGTGTTAATACGAATGGAAAGTTGGTTCTTTTGTACTTTCATTCAACAAACATTTTTTTGAATTTCTACCAAACCATATGCTCCTTCATTGTTTTATTAATCCATCAACTTGTATAATCATCACAATAGCTGTGCAGTAAGTACACTAACCTCACTTTCTCCTCTCTCCATATATGTATTCATTCATAACTTGTAGTAAGAAATATTGAATGATCTGTTGCTTCTGCTGCCCAGTCGCTTGGGTCATGCCCACCTCTTTCTGACCCTGGGGACTGTAGCCCTTCAGCTCCTCTGTCTTCCATTATCTCCTGGAGTTTGTTCAAATTCACGTCCATTGACTTGGTGATGCTATCTAACCATTTCACCCTCTGCCGACCCCTTCTCCTTTTGCCTTTAGTCTTTCTCAACATCAGGGTCTTTTCCAATGAGTCAGCTCTTGGCCTCAGGCGGCCAAAGTATTGGAGCTTCAGCTTCAGCAACAATCGTTCCAATGAAAATTAAGACTTGTTTGATCTCTTGCAGCCCAAGGGACTCTCAAGGGTCTTCTCTAGGGTCTTCTCCAGTTTGAAAGCAAAGGAAGCAATGTTCCCATTGAGGGGATGATGAGGTTCCGAATCCATCTTACTTCGTTTGAAGTGCCTTGTAGCTCAATAATCTGAGGGACTTGGATTCAAATTCTGTCCCAATGACTCATTACTTCACTTCTCTTAGCCTTTGTTTAGAATGATGAAAACAGTAGTACCCATCCTATAGAATGGGGATGAAAGGAGTCAGAGTTTTAAGTTGCAACAGCACTTCACCAGCCTCTTAGACAGGGCTCAATAAGTGATAGCTGTCATTAGTTATTAATCCTCCAAAAGAAACCTGATTCCCCTCTGTAGTGCTCATTTCAAATGGCCATTCTGCCTAAAGTTATACACTTAAGGCAGAAGAGAATTCATTATCTCCCAGTCCAGCCCATTTCATCTTTAACAGCTCTCTTGAATGGTGGGAAAGCTATTTATTGAAAGAATAAAATCCTTCTCTGTGTACCTTCTTCACGTTGGTTTTTGTTCTGTCCCTTAGGACTTCGTTGTACATTCCACATTCTTCTTTCATTTGACATCCTCCCAAATATGTGAAGACAACTTTCAAGTTTCCCATTGAATTTGTTTTGTTCTAAGCTAATAAGCAGCCCAAGAATGCCTGGGGTTGTTAGGTTGATTAGTCTTTTGTTATTGTTTATTTTGATTTGTTTCCTTTCCAAGTCCATGTTAAAAGGTAATAAAATGTACTAACACACACATATACACACACAGAAAATTCAGTGTCAGCCTTAATGTTACTCTAAAATCTTCTCTGGTTTTGGCTTTATCCTGGGCCTTTGGAAGGCAGAGCACCAAGATGCCTGTTTCAACGTAATCCCTAGAATTCCTAAATTTCTGTGTAATCAACCATTATGAGATATTTTATGATATTCTCAAATCCAATCAGCATACTCAGTTCAGAAATCAAACAAGGCATGAAATTCAGCTCTCCTGTGTATTTACCTCTGAATATTCACTTTCAAATGTAGGTAAGCATTCTGAATGTAACTCAGATCATAAGTCTTTTTCTTTCTTTATGGGCTGAAAATTTTATCAGTGATATGCAGCGTTTATTTATTCTTGTACAAATAAAACTATAATTATGCAAGATGTTAATTTTATGCACAAAACATTAATGAAGGCCTTTTTTTGAAGGTATTTTAAATAGTTAAACAGGAAAACATATGGATAGCTAATATAAATGTTTATGATAAGTAAGAGACTCTGCTGTATCAGTGTTTCTCATGCTTTAATCTGCTGACAAATCAGCTGGGAATCTTATAAAAATTCAGATTCTGGTTCAGTTGGTGGACCCTAAGATTCTATTACTTCTAGCAAGTTTCCAAGTGATGCCCATGTTGAAGAATATTAAATCCTGTTTGGGACAATGAATGCTTATGAGAGGGTAACAGGCAGAAAGGCCAGGGGTCTCCAAACGGAGGAAAGAGGCTGCAAGTGCCAGACGTTTTTATCTCTCTTAAGCGGCAGGAGGAAAAAAACCAGCGATATATTTTTCTTCTCTATACAAATTTAAGAGGAGGTTTCTCTTAAAATGCTGTGTTGCCATGACACCTGGTTTCACCTGAAGCTAACTACTCTCAAACCTTGAGTTAACCAATACATTTCTTTTTCTTATAGAAATGTTGTCTTAAGCTATGTTAATGTACCCCAGACTCTGTCTTCAAGTTGGTTCCGCCAAATGGCCTAACTTACTTACTCAAGTATTGTTCCCCTAATCTATGTAAATGAAACTATTTGCTGGTATTCTGCCCTTCTACAAGATTCAAGTCAATCATTTTATGGCCGGGGATGAATTATCTGGTGCCATTCTAAATTTTATGACACTCCTTTCTTTTCATTAACAGACTGTGAGTGACTATATAACATACAGCTAAAGACTAGGAGTGGGGTACTCTTTTGCCCCCTTCTGATGCCTATGTCAGAAGCTTTCTCTATCTCCTTTATACTTTAATAAAACTTTATTACTCAAAAGCTCTGAGCGATCCAGCCTCGTCTCTGGCCCCGGATTGAATTCATCTCCTCCAGAGGCCAAGAATCCCGTGTCTCATCGTTCAGCAACACCTTTCACTTATAAAAAATAAATATATATACATAGCAGAAAAACAGGATGAAATACCATAATTTTAAGAGCATTCTTTTAATATTGCAGCCAGTGAGATCACTTTTGTTTGAAAATTTCAAGTATGTGATGATCACATAGATATGTTCCAGACAAAGTACCAGTCTATTACCTTTTTAAACAAATAAATTAATGGTTTTGTGTTACAGTGTAAGACTTTTGAAACTTGACTAATAGATTTTTCACAGTAAATCTCAATAAAAATTTGTCATGCATGCATGCTCAGTCATGTCTGACTCTTTGTGACACTATGGACTGTACGTAGCCTACCAGACTCCTCTGTCTATGGGATTTCCCAGGCAAGAATACTGGAGTGGGTTGCCATTTCCTCCTCCAGGGCATCTTCCCAACCCAGGGATCAAACCCGTGCGTCCTGCACTGGCACACAGATTCTTTACCACTGAGCCACCTGGGAAGTCCCACTAATAATTATTTTTTGATAAAATTACATATTTATTCTAGTGTCTCAGGTGTTCCATTTTGATGGTAATAATGGCTTGAACTTTATAGCATAGCCAGCAGAGCAATGACTCTGCAGAAATGTCCGTGTCCTAATCCGTAGGGCTCATGCATGTGGTATATCATATAGCTAAGTGGAATTGACTGAGTGTAAAACAAGGAGATAGTTCTGCATTATCCGAGTGAACAGAATGTAATTACAGGAGTCCTGAAATGGAAAAGAAAGAGGCAGAAGTGTCAGAGTGATAGGACTTGAGAGAAGCTTCAACTCATTGCTGACTTTGAAGATGAAGGAAGGGCCGTGAGCCAAGGACTATGAGCAGCCTTTAGGAGAAGGAAAAGGAGAAAAACAGATTCCCCCCCAGAGTCTCTAAAAAGACCTGCAGATGCCTTGGTATTAACCAGCAAGACCTAGTTCAAATTTTTGAACTCCAGAAGTACAAGAAAATGAGTCCAGGTTGTGTTAGCCACTACATTTGCTGTCATTTATTGCCGTCATTGGAAGGACTGCTGTTGAAGCTGAAACTCCAATATTTTGGCCACCTCATGCAAAGAGTTGATTCATTAGAAAAGACCCTGATGTTCACTAAGCTTATTTTTATAATCATTTCATGATGCATATAAGTCAAATTATTATGCTGTACACCTTAAACTTATACAGTGAAGTATGTCAATTATATTTCAATAAAACTAGAAGAAAAAAAAAGAAAAGACCCTGATGCTAGGACGGATTGGGAGCAGGAGGAGAAGGAGATGACAGAAGATGAGATGGCTGGATAGCATCACCGACTCGATGGACATAAGTCTGAGTAGACTCCGGGAGTTGGTGATGGACAGGGAGGCTTGGCCTGCTGTGATTCACGGGGTCGCAAAGAGTTGGACACGACTGAGCAACTGAACTGAACTGAACTGAAGGTGTAAATGTCCTTCATTTTATCCACAAGTGTGACTAGGGGATGTCCAGTGCGAATGAACATGATGCATTTTCCCAAAACATTTTATTGCTTTTATATGTTCAACTGACTATGTGATGAAGATGAAACAGGACCATAGATTTTATTTTTTTTTAATTAATTTTTATTTCATTTATTTTTATTAGTTGGAGGCTAATTACTTCACAACATTGCAGTGGGTTTTGTCATACATTGACATGAATCAGCCATGGAGTTACATGTATTCCCCATCCCGATCCCCTCTCCCACCTCCCTCTCCACCCGAATTCTCTGGGTCTTGCCAGTGCACCAGGCCCGAGCACTTGTCTCATGCATCCTACCTGGGCTGGTGATCTGTTTCACCCTAGATAATATACATGCTGTTCTCTCAAAACATCCCACCCTCGCCTTCTCCCACAGAGGGACCACAGATTTTAAAGGGAAATAAAGGAAACATTGGCAGGCTGTAGGATCTCCTCACATACCTCTTCCTTTCTCTAGGATGGTCATTTCATGGTTCTCAACTCCTAAGGTTACTGGTCTAAACACTTAAGCAACTAATTTCTTTTGAAGGAGTTCAGAGATTGTCATTCTAAAATATGCCATTTTGGCACATTGGTTATTTTGAATTAAAGGCACTTGAGAAACAGCAGGTGGAAGAAGAGTATTTTGACCTTTCTTTTCCTTCTTAGCAGCAGGAGATACTCCCTTGTGCAAGATGTTCTCCTGGACTGTGAGGTACAGTGACTTTTTTATCTTTAAGAACAAGAAGTTGAAAGAATTCTGTACCAACAGACCTTGTTAAAATAATTCTCATCTTCTCTTTAGCCTACACACATAGTTTGGTCATTTCTTCACAGTTGCCTCTCTTTTTGCATCCTATTATAAAAACAACTAGGTTTTGTCATTTCTTTAGGTTATTTCCTTATGCTATCGTTCAGTTGCTCAGTCGTGTCCAACTCTTTGCAATCCCATGAACCGCAGAACGTCCCTGTCCATCACCAACTCCCAGAGTCCACCCAAACCCATGTCCATTGAGTTGGTGATGCCATCCAACCATCTCATCCTCTGTCATCCCCTTCTCCTCCTGCCATCAATCTTTCCTAGCATCAGGGTCTTTTCAAATGAGTCAGCTCTTCGCATCAGGTGGCCAAAGTATTGGAGTTTCAGCTTCAACATCAGTCTTTCCAATGAACACCCAGGACTGATTTCCTTTAGGATGGACTGGTTGGATCTCCTTGCAGTCCAAGGGACTCTCAAGAGTCTTCTCCAACACCACAGATCAAAAGCATCAATTCTTCAGTGTTCAGCCTTTTTTTACGGTCCAGTTCTCAATAAGGGCACTCAAATCATGTAAAACTTATATTAAATGAATTTGTATGCAATTCTCTTGTTGGTTCATCTTTGTCAGTTTAATTTTCAGACACAGTCAGGGTCCTTAAGAAGACTGGAGGAAACCTGTCTTGTCTTCACTTTGGTTAGAGGCTCAGCTTTCACTAAGTTTATTAAAGATTATCAACAAATTCTTAAAATTTCAGTTTGATTGGGTAATACATAGACATCTTTAGAAAATAATTTTTGAAAAGTCTTATGATGATTCACTCTCTTAATGAGAAATTGCATGAGCAGTCCTGGGATTTTTCAGAAGCAGTGGTCCATATGAGATTTAACATATTTACCAGACAGGTTGGGGTTTCCCAGGTGGCTCAGTGGCAAAGTATCTGCCTGCCAATGCAGGAGATGAAGGTTCTATCCCTATGTAGGGAAGATACTCTAGAGGAGGAAATGGAAACCCATCCCAGTACTCTTGCCTAGAAAATGCCTTGGATAGAGAAGCTGGGGGACTACAGTCCATGGGATGGCAAAAGAGTCTGACATAACTGACCATGTGCACACACACCAGGCAGGTTAGTCTCCAAGAATCCAAACATTAAAAAACATTATTTTCATAACTTTTTTGGAGGAGTTCACAGATGAAAGCCTTTTGTCACGCATTTGCCAATGGGTTTAATTTGCCTCTCAAAAAAAAAAAAAAAAAAAGTAGGCCAACCTGATCAGTCAGTCAGTTCAGTTACTCAGTCCAACTGAGTCGTGTCCAACTCTTTGTGACCCCATGGACGCCAGGCCTCCCTGTCCATCACCAACTCCCGGAGTTTACTCAGACTCATGTCCATTGAGTTGGTGATGCCATCCAACCATCTCATTCTCTGTCATCCCCTTTTCCTTCCGCCTTCAATCTTTCCCAGCATCAGGGTCTTTTCAAATGAGTCAGCTCTTGGCATCAGGTACTGGGGTTTCAGCTTCAACATCAGTCCTTCCAATGAATATTCAGGACTGATTTCCTTTAGGATGGACTGGTTGGATCTTGTTGCAGTCCAAGGGACTCTCAAGCATCTTCTCCAACACCACAGTACAAAAGCATCAATTCTTCAGTGCTCAGTTTTCTTTATAGTCCAACTCTTACATCCATACATGACCACTGGAAAAACCATAGCCTTGACTAGATGGACCTTTGTTGGTAAAGTAATGTCTTTGCTTTTTAACATACTGTCTCAATGAATTTGAGTCACTCTGGGTCTGACTTTCGTCGTGAGACCTCATTTCCCGATGAACCGTTTTGTCACCAGTAGTAGATCCTCATACTGGCTTCATTGCACAGCGCAAGATCTAGTACATGTCTGATTTGCATTGTGACACCTTCTCCTCTGAGACTGAGAATGTGGTTTGGCTTTGCTTTCTGCCTTTGCCTTTCCTTCCAGCCTCTCCTTCTTCCTTTGTTGATTCAGTATCTATCAAAACTATCCTGCAACCAGGTACTGACCCAACACTGTTCCAGAGTGCATGCACTGCACATCCTTTAAGTTTCCTAAGCTGTCCTTTGCCTCATGTGGATCTCTATTCAGCTCTGAAGTTCCTGAGGGACAGTGTTTTATTACATAGATTTAATGACAATTGTTAACATTCTTTTAAACAGGCTCTCAGGTTTATTGCTGGATGGCTTGCTAATGTTTGTTGGTAAAGTATGGAAGAGTCCATCAGGCCTTCTGTAACAGTCTTTTATTGATAAAAGAAAAAAAGATCACTTTGAACTAATCTCATTTTATCTCCTATTGTGGTTACCTTTGTGACTCAAACAAAGAAACAAAAACTCTAATGCTATATTATAGAAACGCCTGATGTAAATGCTACAAGGAAAATAGGAAAAACTGAATGTAATTAAACCTAAAACAAGGACCAGAACAACATCTTAACCCTTGAATCTGAAGAATAAGATGGGCTCTCGTGAACTTCCACCAGGCTGAATGTGTTAAGCTAATAATAACTATGATTGAACAGATGACTCAATTATGCCATATGCCATTTTATTGGTCCCCAGAGTGTATTTGTGAATACACAGAGATAAATGTAATTCATTATTATGTTAATCAAGACCAAAGGTCTTGTGGCAGGCAGGTAGGAAAATGATAGTGCCTAATGAAACGTTTGCTTTTCTGTGTTCAACATTATGAGAGGATAAGATTCTTAATGCCCAAATGAGTCAACAGTGACAACAGGGCTAATATATGAGGTTTTCTAGAACAAAAATGTTTGATCAGGCAGAAATAATGTGGTATCATTTTTAGGGTTCTTTGGTGACTAATTTGTTGGACTGTAGTTCTCTCTCCTTTTACTTCAGTTACCTGATTAAATGTTACAATAGAAATAATCTCCACTAATATTTAGAAAAAAAAATAATATGCAGAGTACACAGGAGATTTACTTAATGGATCTCTTAAGGAAATTCTTCTAGATTAAGGCATTCTCTTTAGCTTTGTTTAGCATTTCAAAATACATATCAGTCTATAGGTAAGATTTGATTGTAAGTTTTTGACCAATGTGAATATAGCTTTAATCTTTTCATTTAGAAAAGAAAATCATTTAAAGTTTAAAATTTTTTTTATTTTATTTTAACAGAATATAACAAAGACTTAGATTTATCTGAATGCCAGAGTAATACTACTTTGTGCAGGAGAGAAAGAATTCTGAGCTCTGGTTCATACTAAAGAAGAAAATTCCGCTAGACTCTGTGTTCCACTGGAACAGAAGGTTCTGCTTTGTTTTACAATTTTTCACATATTTACACTAAAATTCTTATAAGTGGGTGCTCAGTTAAATGTTTCCACTGAATGTGTCCCACCATTAGCAGCTACAAATTTAAATTTATAACTATTTGGTTTATTGGAAATATAAATGTTTACTTTGTTCTTAACAATTAGTCAAGAATTTACAAGCTGGTCCTAAACTGGCTCTTTATTGATAAATTTAAATCCATTTCTTCTTTATGTGCAGACACATGTGAAGATAATGAAGAACAGTCCCCTTTTTAGAAATAAGTAACACATTTTGCTTGAATTTCAATATTAGATCTTTTATTGGTCATTTTTACTTCCAGTTTTACAAGCTCATATCTAGTGTCTTTCCAGTTTATCTTCAATCCTTTAATAAACAGAAAGATGAAATTCACCCAAATTTTCAGGAAGTGAGGAGAGTAAGTGAGGGGGAGAGATATTTACAGGTACTCCTGCTCTATTGTATTATACCCCCTAAAAAAGAAAGATTCATCTCATATAGCTGAACAATTTAAGTTGTTGATAGAAATGGTTTTAAATTACGTGCACTTAAAAAAAGTTATTGGAGTATAGTTGCTTTATAGTGTTGTGTTAGCTTCTGCTGTCAGTTCAGTTCAGTTCAGTCGCTCAGTCGTGTCTGACTCTCTGCGACCCCATCAATCTCAGCACGCCAAGCCTCCCTGTCCATCACCAACTCCAGGAGTTTACTCAAATTCATGTCCATAGAGTCAGTGATGCCATCCAGCCATCTCATCCTCTGTCATCCCCTTCTCCTCCTGCCCCCAATCCCTCCCAGCATCAGGGTCTTTTCCAATGAGTCAACTCTTCGCATGAGATGGCCAAAGTATTGGAGTTTCAGCTTCAGCATCAGTCCTTCCAATGAACACCCAGGACTGATCTCCTTTAGGATGGACTTGTTGGATCTCCTTGCAGTCCAAGGGACTCTCAAGAGTCTTCTCCAACACCACAGTTCAAAAGCATCAATTCTTCAGCGTTCAGCTTTCTTCACAGTCCCACTCTCACATCCATACATGACCACTGGAAAAACCATAGCCTTGACCAGACAGACCTTTGTTGGCAAAGTAATGTCTCTGCTTTTTAATATGCTATCTAGGTTGGTCATAACTTTCCTTCCAAGGAGTAAGCATCTTTTAATTTCATGGCTGCAGTCACCATCTGCAGTGATTTTGGAGCCCAAAATAATAGTCTGACACTATTTCCACTGTTCCCCCATTTATTTCCCATGAAGTGATGGGACCAGATGCCTTGATCTTTGTTTTCTGAATGTTGAGCTTTAAGCCAACTTTTTCACTCTCCTCTTTCACTTTCATCAAGAGGCTTTTTAGTTCCTCTTCACTTTCTGCTGTAAGGCTTCTGCTGTGAAGCAGAGTGTATCAGTTACATGTGCACATATATGCCCTGTTTGAGATCTTCCTCCCATGTAGGTCACCAGGCAGCACTGCGTTAGAGTTCCTTGTGCTGTGCCGTAGGTTCTCATTAGTTACCTACTTTACACATAGCAGTGTATACATGTCAATCCCATTTCATCCACCCCATTCTTCTGTTGGTATCCATAAGTTTGTTCTCTACATCTAAGTCTCTTTTTCTTCTTTGCAAATAAGGTCATCTGTACCATTTTTTCTAGATTCCACATATAAACAATATTATATGATACTTTGTTCTCTTTCTGATTTACTTCACTGTATCTGACATTTGCTAGGTCTATCCATGTCTCTGCAAATGGCATTATTTTTATTCCTCTTGATGGCTGAGTAATAAGCAAATGGGACTTAATTAAACTTAAAAAGCTTTTGCACAGCAAAGTAAGCCATAAACAAACAAACAAACAAAACAGCCCTTAGAATGGGAGAAAATATTTGCAAATGAAGAAATTGACAAAGGATTAATCTCCCAAATATACAAGCAGCTCACTCAGCTCAATATCAAAAGAAAATAAACAACCCAATGAAAACATGGGCAGAAGATCTAATAGGCATGTTTCAAGAAGATTTACAGATGGCCAACAAATACATATATTGCATATATTTTACTGTTTATTTTTTATTGAGCCATTCTACATTGTGCTATTGTTTTTGTTTTGGCCATATTATGGGGCATGTGAGGATTTTAGTTTCACAATCAGTGATCCAAACCCATGTGTATTCTGTCTTAATCACTGGACCACCAGGGAAGTCCATACTTTGTGCTATTGTTATTCATATCTGTCATCTTTCTCACCAGAATTTGGCCCCCTGGTGCCCAAATGGTAAAGAATCAGCCTGCAATGCAGGAGACCCTGGTTCCGTCCTTGGGTCGGGAAGATGCCTGGAGAAGGGAATGGCTACCCACTCCAGTATTCTTGCCTGGAGAATTTTATGGACAGAGGAACCTGGTGGGCTACAGTTCATGGGGTTGCAAAGAGTCTAACACGACTGAAGCGACTTTGCAGGCACGTACACAAGATAGCATCAGGATGTCCTGTCCATCCTTGTATCACACAGTGACTAATGCAAAACCCATCCCGCCTCACCAGAATCTCACAAATCTTATTTTCTCTCAAGAGTAGGATGGCCAGAAGAGAAGGTATCCTCATATCCTGGACCTTCACTTTTGAATTTAAAACTGGCATTTAGAAAACACAGGATGGGTACTTCACTCCTGTGAAATGGATTCATTGTGCCAGGATAACTGGGATGACTGAAAGAGAAAGGAACTTATCCATTAAGTGAATAATGCTTCTTTTAAAAGAGAACATCAGTGATCATTTGCACACAGGCATGGTGAAAGTTGCTCATATACTACTTCAAAATTGTTTTACCAATGCAAGCCTTTCTTAAAGCTGAAAGATGACTCACCCTAAATAAATGTCGGATGCACCTTATCTGCTTTTTCTATGTAAGGAATCTCACTAGGTTATCCTAGATTCTGTCCCTAAGAAGTCTGCATCTAATCTTTCCAGGGACTTGAGAACATGTCCCTTTTTTTCCTGGTAAGTGGGTAGCTCTGAAATTGCCGCCCTGGCTATTGTATACAATTCTCCATCCATCTATTCTCATTGTCAACCATCCTTGTAAAGTGGCATTTGAACACTTCACTGAACATGAGAACTATTTTACAGAGGAAAGGATTAATTGCCAGATATGATAAGAATGGAGACCAGTAGGGAAAAATCTGTTCCTGGAATAGACTTTGGGGAGTGGAATTTGAAAGATAAGTTAGTATTTCTGTGCTTAAAGAGATGGAAGTCCTTGCAACTTCCACCTCCACCTTTCATCACCGGGACCTGGATGTCTCTGTCCTGCTTTTGGCTTCATAGCTTCTACCATGTTTAATTTAGGGACCATCGTAGGGAAAATCTAAGAATGCTTCTAAAATTCCATTTATCTTAATGGATTGGAGATGGGAGAAAGTTCATTGACAGTGATAACAATAACTATAAACTTAAAAAAATTAAGCTTAGTGTTTACAGTTAACTGAAGAAAGATAATAATTTATGTACCTTTGTTGTATTATTTATTTGAGCTAAAACATGTAGCTTCTTCTGCCACAGATTGCACTATAATTAATGTGGTCTCTCAACATCAACATTAATTAGTTAGAAATGTAAATTTCCAGATCGCTTGATCCTAATTAGAAAGTGATTCTCCCCCTAAAGTTTGCATGTAAATCATGTAAAAAATACTATCTAATTAAATAGCTTGAACATGTAAATGCATATGATGCATATATATGCTGTATCTTTGCACAGGTTACTTATTAATATACTGTTTTAGTTCATTAGATTTGCTATTCTACATATAGAATGAACAGAAATATGAATATAGAACTATATAGAAATAGAAATATGCTATTTCAAATAAATGCACAAGGCACTGAATTATCAAACTTGAAAAAAGTCTGAAGCTTTAAGCCATGACAGTGATTAAAAATTGGATTTAAAGAATGAAATGAAAGGTACATTTCTCTCTTCTCTCTTCATTTTTCACTTTCTTGCCATGAACTCTTTCCCTGGCCTCTCTATTACTCCCATCATCTTTCTACCAGGATCTGATTTCACCTTTCCTTTGTGTCTACGTTTTACCTGTTTTCCTGACCACTGCACCCACCCAGACTAGAAGACTCCAGTTTCCAATTCTTCCATCCCAATGAATGGCTTTATAACTTGGATGATGTTATATACGGGTCAGAGGAGAAACACATCTGCTATTCATCTTCTTGATCTTATTAGATCATCTTTTTTCTGGCCAGCTCCAAAGAAATTTAATTCCCCTTAAGTTCAGTTTAGTCACTCAGTCGTGTCTGACTCTTTGCGACCCCATGGACTGCAGCACGCCAGGTTTCCCTGTCCATCACCAACTCCTGGAGCTTACTTTAACTCATGTCCATTGAGTCGGTGATGCCACCCAACACTGAAATCCCTGTCTTTGTAAATGCAGATGACCTGAATCAGAATTAAAAACGATTGAAGTATTTTTAGAAATTCTGAGCTCTAGTCAGATCAGAATACTATTTAGAGTTCCTTCAAATAGCTTCAGTTGGTGCCTTAAAAGAAAAAATGCACTTTATGCTCTAGTGGCCTGTGACTGTATACATCAAGAGCATTTAAAAATGTTGACTGAGGTGATTTAATTTGAGCCATCTTAGTGATTGATGTATTTTTAAGTGGTAGTGATCAATTGGTTCCTGTTTAAAAATGATCCGTAGCCGGAGGTTCAGACTCACCACCTACTGGGCCCTGATGTATGAACTTACATAATGAAGCGTTCCAGGTTAGAAATGAATAGATGAAGACTAGTGTTCCAATGAACGATGCTCCATATAGGTCTGTCAGTTGCCTCTCAGCCCTCTCTGAATAACATACAGTAAGTCCCCTACATTCAAACCTTCAAGCTGAGAACTTTCAAAGACGCGAATGTGTGTTTGCACGTCCATTCATGTAAGTTACTTCAAGTGTCTGGGTAACATCATCACACGAGAGCATCCTTTACAGAATCGGTGCTTTTGCGTCCTCTACCAGACAGCACTGTATAAACCACAGTAGTACAGTGTCTTTATGTCAAGTTGAGAATGTCCAGAAACAAGCACAAAAGCAGCAGTGATGTAGCTAGTACCAGTATATTTTTCACGGTACTGTACTGTAAGAGGATGAGATGATTAGATAGCATCATGGACTCAATGGACAGAATTTGAGCAAACTCCAAGAGATAGTGAAGGACAGGGAAGCCTGGCATGCTGCAGTCCATGAAGTCGCAAAAAGTCAGACACAACTTAGAGACAGAACAACAATTGTAAGATTAAAAATGCTTTCTTTATCTTTTGTTTGTTTTTTATGTACTATTTTTGTGAAAAGTATTATAAATCTATAGTACTATATAGCTGATTGTGTTAGTTGGGTAACTAGACTAACTGTTGGATTTACAAAGTTGGACTTACGACTATCCTCTCAGAACAGAACTCTCAGAACAGCGTACTCTCAGAATAGTTCATATGTAGGGGACTTAATGCATGCAGAGAATACATTTCAGCACCATCAATTCCAAATAAACATTGCTGAGAACAGGATTAAACTTGAACCTAAAAAACCCTGGGCTTGAATTTAGCTGCCATCATAGGGCAAAATCCTTTGGGTGGTCCTGCTGTTGGTGCTGGGGTGTGGGATGGACTGTGGGTTAAGGACAGACCCAGTTCCATCTCTGGCATTTGGAATGACTTTGCAGCAGATTCTTGAGTGGCAAACAAATCTGCAGATATAATTTCATCAAATTGAATAGGTCACCAGTCAATCAATCATGCTTTAAATAATATATTGGTAGTTTTGATTAGCATGTCATTTGTGAATAATAATTTTGTCCATTGTTCAGAATTTTGCCTACTCTAAAAAAGGCATTGCTTAGCTTTATTTGTGACAGTCAACACTTCAGGGCAGCGGAACCTGCCCCTAGCGTATTCTAAAGTTACCAGAAAAATCATTAAACCGATGGTTAATTGTGCCATTTGGACAAATTGCTTTCAGCCAAATCATTTGGAATCATTTTCCTGCACATCATTGTGCCTTTTCCTTTAAACTCAGCCCCCAAATCCCTCTCCAGGTCCTTTCCAGGAGACTCAGAAAGCACTCAGGTGATAGAGTGGCAGGCAGAAGCAGGGTAAGCAGAACAGTTTATCTGGGTCTGGGTTATAAGCCTATGGGCTCCAGCAGTGCTGGAGGACTCTGCTTATGTGGAAAGGCAACTAGATAGACCATCCTGGTGACTCTTCTGGGCTAACAAGGCTTGAGTCCGCCTAGCAGTTGTCCTAATATAGCTAGTGCCCAGCTAGGACCCATCAGTGTCTCCTTAAATGTTAAATCAGGTGGGAGGGGCTGAGGGATGAGGCAGGTGCAAAGTGGCCTCTTAGATGTGATTTGACAGACTTGTCAAGGAAAGCCTTGTCTTCCCAGCTGAGGGGATTACAGTCAGCAGAACACTGTCCACATTCAGCAACTGTGAAAGGCAGGAGACTAGGCCAAACTTAGGACCAATCTGACAGCCATCTGTGCTCCAGAATTCCTTGTGGGGTCAGTCAAGAAACCTTCAGAACCATGTTGCAGCTGGAACCTCATGACCTGATATCACGAAGCCTCGGGAAAAAGCAGAGTGACAGGGCCTATTGGAGAAGGTGCTCATACATAGGAACACATTTGTTGTGTCAGAAACAACACAAAATCAAAAAATCTCAAGGGGCCAGGAAAGTAGCATGAGTAACAGAAGTGTTGCAGGAAGGGGGACCCTCCCAAGGCCCGGGAGTGGGCTCTTGTTTGATACTCGGAAATGAATTCTCTGAGGAGAAACAAAGAGACTTTACTGGGAAGGGGCGCCCAGGCAGAGAACAGCAGGGTAACAGAAAGCAGACGGCCTGCTCTGCCCTATGTTCCCAGGCTCGTGTTTTACGGTGATAGGGTTAGTTTCAGGGTTGTCTCTGGCCAATCATTCTGATTCAGGGGCCTTCCTGATGGCCTGTGCATTGCTCAGGCAAGATGGATTCCAGCGAGGAGGATTGTGGGAGGTTGGTAGGACATAGGGACTGGCGTTTCCTTTCTGCTTTTGACATTTTCTGTACGGTTCAGATGGTAAAGAATCCGCCTGCAATGCAGGAAGCCTGGGCTTGATCTCTGAGTTGGGAACATCCCCTGGAGAAGGGAACAGCTACCCACTCCAGTATTCTGGCTTGGAGAATTCCCTGGACAGAGGAGCCTGGCGGGTTCCGGTCTATGGGGTCGCAAAGAGTTGGACATGACTGAGTGACTTTCGCTTTCACTTTTCCTATCATTTTGATAGGTGGCAGCTTGTCAGTTCTGCATTCTTTACCAGGACTTCCTGTTGTAAGATAGATAACTCAAGATAGATAACTTCCTGTTGTAAGATAGATAGGTAGCTCACAGGCCTGACCAGGGCAGGTGGTTTAGGTCAGTAGTTCCCCAAACAGAGGCATTCCAATTCTAAAATTCTAATCCAACAGAGAAGGGTGCTGTCTGTAGTCAACTGGAGGCTCATACACCCTGCAAGGGTCTCACCAAAATCAACTCTATCCTACTTCTGCATCAGGACCATGTGATTTATTGTAGACACGCTTTCTTTACTAAAGGAGATGTCAAAATTTTATTAATGTGAACTTTTAAAAATTCTTATAAGTGTATAAATTTTGAAAAAGTGATCAACTTGTAGTCTTCTAACACT
The DNA here is from genome assembly GCF_033118175.1 of Dama dama. Lineage (NCBI taxonomy): Eukaryota > Metazoa > Chordata > Mammalia > Artiodactyla > Cervidae > Dama > Dama dama. The sequence goes on along the minus strand of NC_083688.1, from coordinate 21,616,000 downwards.
TTCCATTCTATAGGTGGTTCAGGAGAATGGTAAAGCACATGGCCTATGAAGCACAGATGTCCCCTATTTTGCACAGGGAAAGAGATGATCATTGGTTGAGCAGGTTCAAGAAACCAAGCAGTCTGACTAGCATCTGTAACACTTGCTTTTGTCCCTTTTTGCTGCTTGTTCACTGCAGTGCTCTAGATCACTTTGGGAAAGCATTTGTGCAGCAAAGTCAGCATGGGATGAGTTATTTAAAGACTTTTAATCCGATTACTGGCAAAAGTTGTATTTCCATCTTGCTTTTAGATAGGATATAAATTTAGAAATCCAATATGTCGAAGGCAATTAAATACCATTTTAAGTACAGAAAAGAGCTGTTCTGAGGGGAATAGTGAATTTCCTTAGGTTCCCCATAAAATCAAGAGCAAAGGAATGAGCAATGGGGAATGGACTTTCTTCACCAGTGAAAGCCAAGAAGTCTGTTTGCCTGAACCATGGGATGGTTTCCTAAAAATGGATTTTCTACCTATGCAAGAACCTGGTCCTGGCACAGGTAGGCCAATTTGCATCTTTTATCAACCTCTAAGCCTCTATGTTCCTGCCAGAGTTATACTTCTGAAAGAGACTTGTGAAGGATTTCCTAGACCAGCATACATTCTAAACCTACTCTCTGTGTGCTTGAGAGCTTTGTGGAAAAACACGTCTGACATCCATGAATGCATTTCAATGGACAAAAATCTGAACTCTTTGCTCAACCACAATAACCATACCTACTCTTCTACATGCAATCACTTCTGTCCATTGTGAGGGTTCTTGTGAAATGCTCAGTTTCTCAACCATTCAGGCAGCCCTTAAGCACAAAATAACTGCACTCTTAAGAAGCAATCAGCAGGCTTATTAAGGCTTACCTGCAATTGAAGGCACCATGTTGTTTGTTAATTTGCATTGCAAACAAGGTGGCTTTAACCAGACCCTTTAATGGCTTGAGGGCTTTGTGACACAGGCAAGAGTCTGCCCTCTGTGTGTGCTATCACACAATACTCAACTGAAAAAGCAAAAAAAGAACACATACACAAATTTCCCAAAGGTACCATTTTCCCAAAACTTTTTTACCTCAAACATGTGCAGAAGATTTATGCCCACTGGACAAATCCTGTTTTCCCTTTCTCCATCTGTGATTTATGGGAATCCGTGCAGTTTCTTTTATCTGCTCTATTTTCTGTGGGTGGCATGGATGTCTGTTAAATTTTGCAGATATTTAATCAGCAGGGTTAAGAAAATGAGCATTTGGGCTTGCTTTTGGGATAAAGAGACTACTTAAGTAAAAGCATTAATAGAAAGATGGAAATTGTTTAATTCTCTTATTTCAAGTAGTCTTTGTCACGTTTACAACCCCAGGTGTGAGGCTTCTTCTGTTCCCCATTGTGAAGCTGATGAGGAGTTATGAAAAGTTAATAGTCGAGGCTGCGGGAGTTGTTCTTATGATTTTCTAGTTAAAATGCTATTTAGCAGTAAATTGGGTATATAAACAGATACATGTCTTTTTTCCTAATAAAACATACAAATGGAGAGAAAAACATATCATCAAAAAAAATAAAAACTTGAAGTCTGAAAGATATGTCCAGATGGTATCTAAACAATTCCAATCAGCTAGATATCTGGGATTTTCTATAATATTGAAAGACTTTGCATTTGGTTTAAGCAAAACATTAATCACCAATCTATTCGGCTTTGCTTTCATCTCAATAGGCCTTTTCCTGCCTGAAATAGCCTTCCACTTTTTCTAAATGTCTCTAAACAGGCGATTGATGTCCCAGTGCCTTTCAATCAGATTTTTCTAGACCAATCAATTAGCAAAGCATTTATCAGATTATCATCCACGTGGGAATCCTATGCTGGACTCTGTGACTCTGAAATTAAAAACAGGGATAAAACAGTGTCCTTCACATTCTTTTAGAGGAGCAATTAATTTAAATAAAGCAAATAACCCTAAGCCACTGGGTCCAAAAATAACTGAATTATATAGTATAAATTCATTTGCTTGTTGAATATAGTCTTTCGTTCAACAAATACTGATTGAGTTCTTACTATTAATATGTAGCAGCCACCCCTCCAGCCTCCTCGAGTACGGGGATGAACAAACCTGTCATAGTTAATGCCCCCAGTGAATCATTCAATCAATGAAAATTCAGGAAAGTATGAACTGAAGAAATGGGAAGCATCTCCTTGATGGAATTGGGTCATATTTTGAGCAGTAGAAGATGGTATTTTCTGAGTTGAATTGTGTCCCTCCAAAAGAGGGTTGAAGTCCCAACCTCTTGTTCCCTGTGAATGTGATCTTATTTAGAAACAGGATCTTTGCACACACAGACAAGCTAAGGTGAGGTCGTCCTGAATTGATATCTTAATCCAATAGAAATGATGTCCTTGTAAGAAGAGATGAAATTCAGACTCAGATACAGAGAGAAAACAGCCATGTGAAGGCAGAGGCAGAGTTTCAATTGATGGGTCTTCAAGCCAGCAAAAGCCGAGCAGAATTGCTGGTAACATCAGGAGCTAAGAGAGAGGTGTGGGACAGGTTCTCCCGGAGAGACTTCAGAGAGAGTCTGGTCCTGCCAGCATGCCTGGATTTCTGACTTCTGGACTCCAGAACCCCAAGAGAATTTCTGTTATTTAAAGCCATCTAATTTGAGCTGTTTTGTTATGGCGCCACCAGGAAATGTATACAAGAAATGAAGACAGGACAGTGAGAAAGGAAGGTTCAACAAACAAACGGAACAGAAACAACAAATGGGGAAATAAATTGAACTACAGGTTCAATTCAAGCCGGCAATATATTCTAGAGACTATTGGCATTTAGATTAAGAAAGTGACAAATGGAAAAATTTAGACCTAGACAGTAAAAAATCATTGAGGAATTGGGAGATTGGAATTGACATAGCACACTTCTGTATATAAAATAGATAACTATTGAGAACCCGCCCTATAGCACAGGGAACTCTACTCGGCACTCTGTAATGGCCTGTGTGGGAAAAGAATCTAAAAAAGAGCAGATATATGGATATGTATAACTGATTCACTTTGCTATTCACCTGAGTGAGTGAAGTCGCTCAGTCTTGTCCGACTCTTTGCGACCCTTGGACTGTAGCCTACCAGGCTCCTCCGACCATGGGATTCTCCAGGCAAGAGTACTGGTGTGGGTTGCCATTTCCCTGAAACCAAGACAATATTGCAAATCAACTATACTAGTCATTTTAACAAATACCTGAACGACATCCACCATCCTCATGAGAAAGAAAGAGTAAGCCCCTGAAGACATGAAGAAGACATAATGGAAAAAAGAGGAGGCTCTAGCCGACTTTGGTAATCAGTGATTTCATGTAACCTATAAATTCAACAGTTTTGAGTAGATATTTAAATTCTAGCCTTGTTATATAGAATTTCTCTGTCAGGTGGGTAGGTGGCACTTCAAAACTCTGATTTTAGACTGACAAAATCAAGGGGGGAAAGTGCTAATTAATAGCTAATAGGTTATTCAGAATTCAAAAAAGATAAAAGGATCACTGCGGAAGGTGACTGCAGCCACTAAATTAAAAGCTGCTTGCTCCTTAGAAGAAGAGCTATCGCAAAACTACACAGCATATTAAAAAGCAAAGACATCACTTTACCGACAAAGGTCCAGATAGTCAAAGCTCTGGTTTTCCTAGTACGGATGTGAGAGTTGAACCATAAAGAAGGCTGAACACTGAAAAATTGATACTTTTGAACTACGGTGTTGAAGAAGACTCTTGAAAGTCTCTTGGATAGCGAGATCAAACCAGTCAATCCTAAAGGAAACCAACCCTGAATATTCATTGGAAGATCTGATGCTAAAGCTGAAGCTCCAATACTCTGGCTACCTGGTACAAAGAGCCAACTCATTTGAAAAAGACCCTGATGCTGGGAAAGATTGAGGGCAGGAGGAGAAGGGGATGACAGAGAATGAGATGGTTGGATGGCACCACTGACTCAATGGACATGAATTTGAGCAAGCTCTGGGAGATGGTGAAGGACAGGGAGGCCTGGTGTGCTGCAGTCTAGGGGATGGCAAAGAGTCAGACATAATTTAACAACTGAACAAGGTTATTTGGAAGATTTCACAATAAAATATATTTCTGCTTTCTTATCTATTAGGCACTGTATAAATGGTAAGTAATTGCATTATTTGCTTCTCTTTTGGAGCCCACACAGTTTTAAAAATTGGTGTGTTTTCCTACTGTTGCTTGTGACCTGACCTAGTTTTTTTTGTGCCTGAAGTAATTTGTCTGGTAAAACTCTTCTCTTGAAATATTACCACAGAAAAATCCTGCCCTTCCTTATTATATAAATATCTCTTTATTTTTATATTATATGCAAACACATAAACCTCCATTCTCCTAGTTGTTAGAAATAAAATTAAAGCCCATTAAGTTTACTTGGACTTATTCATTAGAATCAATTGAAACCACAAATTTCAGGACAGAAGGGAAGCCTGGCATGCACAGTATAGGCTCTTTTGACTTTCTGTTGAGTCTTGCTAAAATTTGTGTCATGATTGAGAAAAAGGGCACTCAGCATTTCTCTTGGGTAAAAAACAATCAGAATAAAAACATCTTGGGTGGGAGGGGAGCCTGTTTAGAAATTCTCCTTCACCATAGAAAACAGGGTATTGTATGCTCTGTTTCACATGCATTCTAAAATAATGCAATCTCTAAAATAATAGCCAACCCTTTACTAGAACTGTAGTGAAAAACAAAAGCTTAGTACCTGTGGTAGCCTTGGCCTGTAAGGCCTATACAAATATAAGTAAAATTGTACATGTATCTGTATATATGTATATACACACATATGTGTAGAATCTTACATGAATCTTACAAGAAGCATAATTTTTATATGGCAATGAGAAAAATGTTGCTGAATCTTATTATTTTGCATTCACACCTTTGAAAATTTGACCACAGTATATGTTAAAGCAATATGGAAGATCAACTTTCAATCCAGTGTAGAGGAATTTAAACAAATCTCCATTGTCCATGAAAATTAAACAGGCTTCTCTAACCATTCTGCTCTAAATGTCTGCTGGAAACCATATCTGTATTGTTGAGTGTGCTATACACATTGTTGTTCCCAAACAAAGATGCAGGAATCAGTTTAAAAACCAAGGCTGAAGAGCTGTTCAAGTCCCGAGGTGTGCATAACCATGTGTGCAAATGAATATGTGGGAAGCAGAGAAGTTTGAATGCATCTTAACATGTGAGCAGTGAGTGCTCAGTCATGTCCAACTTTTGCAAACCCCAGGCACCTCTGTCCATGGAATTTTCCAGGCAAGAATACTGGAGTGGGCTGCCATTCCCTTCTGCATGGGATCTTCCCCACCCAGGGATCGAACCCATGTCTCTTGTGAGTGAAAGTCGCTCAGTTGTGTCCAACTCTTTGTGACTCCATGGACTATAGAGTCCAGGGAATTCTCCAGCCCAGAATACTGGAGTGGATAGCCTTTCCCTTCTCCAGGGGATCTTTCCAACTCAGGGATCGAACCCAGGTCTCCCAAATTGCAGGCAGATTCTTTACCAGCTGAGCCACAAGGGAAGCCCAAGAATACTGGAGTGGGTAGCCTATCCCTTCTCCAATAGATCTTCCTGACTGGGGAATCGACCCGGGATCTCCTGCATTGCACACAGATTCTTACCAACTGAGCTATCAGGGAAGCCCATATCTCTTATGTCCCCAGTATTGCAGGAGCTAGCACCATCTGGGAAACCTCGAATTTTAATAAGGAAGCTGCTTTAGAAAAGCCTCTGTGGCCTTGATCCTTGGATACTGCTGTGGTGATAGATTAAGAAAAATATATCTGAAACTTTTTTAAAGTAATGGGCTTTTTTTTTTTCTCCAAGTTTTTTTATTTTCATCCTCATGTACAAGAAAATGTTGAGGCAGAGTAGTACTTAGATATATTTTTTATTAGCTTCGTTTACTCAAATTTGGAGTGGAACTCTAAACTAGATGTATAAATAATAACATGAATTAAATATGAATAGAAATAACCTGGAAAGCCACCCTATGGAAACACCGCATGTCTGCAGTTGATTTTGGTGAACACATATAGCGGGTTTTCACAAGGTTCCAGGTTTTGGGTGAAGGCACTATACGTGCATTATCTTATTTAATTTCCATGCAGCCTCTGTGAAATGTTGCCTTATCTGACACAGGAGAAAATAAACTAAGAGGGCAAGTTGCTCACAATCCCGGACAGTGAATGGGAAAACCAGGACTGAATTGTCTCCGTTAGCCTTTAAAGCCAGCCTCAACTCTTTTCTGTGTAACAGTGAAAATGCTTTCATGGAATGCATTAAAATGCAGCATAGCAACAGGGAAACCACTTCAGTTGCTAATATTTTGACATACAGAACTTAACGAAGAGGTCAAAAATAATGACAAGAAATACCTCTTAATGAGTGTTTATTATATTCCTGCCAAATGTGTATTATCTAATTTAATCTTCCTACAGCCCTTTAAGGGAGCTACTAATATCTTGTTTTATGAATGGATTAACTAAGGATTAAAGAGTTGAGATAATTTGCCTAAAGTCATACATCTAGGAAGAAGCAGAGCCAGGATCTGAATCTTGAAAAACGGACTTCTAAGAACATACTGCCTCCTGAGAAGAAGAAAAGTGGTCAAAATCAGCCAAAGTCAATGTTCTATCTCTGAGATTCATGCAGGTCTACTCAGACAGTTAGGTTTAGACTCTTACCTGGTTGCTCTTGACTTTCATTTGAATTGATACATGCTTATGGTAAAAATTTTTGAAAGTATATATAAAACATAGCAAAAGCATAAGAAAAATGATCAATGAACTGAATCAATGTATTCACTATATGTCTTTTGGAATATGTCACTCTGAGGAAATATAAGCTTCCCTTGTGGACAGTTTTTTAAGTTTTTGTAACAGCCAAGGTTTAGACTATTACTAAACTAAACCAAACTAAGCCATTCATGGTATAGTGAACTGACTAGCTTCATTCACTTTTCTCAAACAACATCATCTTCTCTTTGCTCCCATAATACTTGCTAAGTTGCTTCAGTCCTGTCTGACTCTTTGCGACACTATGGACAGTCACCCACCTGGCTCCTCTGTCCATGGGATTCTCCAGGGAAGAATACTAGAGTAGGTTGCTGTGCCCTCCTCCAGGGGATCTTCCCGATCCAGGGATTCAACCTGTGTCTCTTATATCTCCTGCATTGGCAGGTGGGTTCTTTTCCACTAGGGCCACCTGGGAATTGCATGATCCCATAATACTTACATTCTTGTTATTCTGTTAAGGATAATGCTGAGGTTGAAAACAAATAAAACTGATGGAAATAAGTAAAACTAATGTGAGAGTTGGACCATAAAGAAGGCTGAGAACTGAAGGATTAATGCTTTTGAACTGTGGTGTTGCAGAAGACTCTTGAGAGTCCCTTGGACAGCAAGGAAATCAAACCAGTCAATCCTAAATGAAATCAGTCCTGAATATTCATTGGAAGGACTGATGCTGAAGTTCTAATACTTTGGCCACCTGATGCGAAAAACTGACTCATTTGAAAAGACCCTGATGCTGGGAAAGGTTGAAGGCAGGAGGAGAAGGGGACAACAGAGGATAAGACAGTTGGATGGCATCACTGACTCAATGGACATGAGTTTGAGCAAGCTCCAGAAGTTGGTGACGGACATGGAAGCCTGGCATACTGCAGTTCATGGGGTTGCAGAGTCAAACACAAGTGAGAGACTGAACTGAATTTTTATTTGATTTATACATTATGGGTATAGGTTCCAAATGCGGTAAGGAAAAAAAAACAGTTCTAACCTGAATTTGAAAAGCTAGAATGATGTTTTGGCCTTTTTCTGTGTTTATGTTACACCCAGAAATCTAGACTAAGAAATTAGTTAGACATTCAGATGTGAGAGTTGCCATTTGAATAGGTAAGTTGTATATCTTAATAATGGATCTTTTCAGATTTCATTCAGCTATTTTGTCTTTGAGTAGATAGTGCTAGAGAGTAAATCAATATTTCATTTATAATTCAAATCTCCTAATTCAGTTTTTTGGATAAATTTAAATGATAATGAACTGATTTCCCAATGAGAAACTGAAAAACACACTTATCCCAGTCTCTAATGAAGTACATGTTTAGAATTTTGGATATATTATGCATGAATTGATGAAAACCTATAGGGTGGATTACTTTAGTTTCTATAGATGTCTGAAAATGTTTTTTTTACATCCAAAACATGTCAAGTTTTTGTTCATTGTAGGAACATTCTAGTTCTAGTGTCTTCACCCAGTCATGTGCTGGTCAATGTTCAATAGGCTTCTTCAGAAAAAGAAAACACATGTTAGTGTATGTTTTGTGATGTACCTAAAAAGTGATTTTTAAGCTAAATCTTTTTTGTTTGGTTTCTTAAATTTTTGTACAAAATTTAAATCTTGCACTCCATTTAATTATTACAAAATATTGACTATATTCCCTGTGTTGTACAATATATCCTTGTAGCCTATATTATACTCAAAACTTGGTGCTTTTCACTCCCCTTCCACTATATTGCCCCCCACCACACACACACAAACACACACACTGGTGATCTTTAATTTGTTCTCTGTGTCTGTGACACTCTGCCTCTATTTTTGTTGTATGCACTAGTTTGCCATGTTCTTTAGATTCACATTTAAGTGATGTCATATAGTATTTCTTTCTGTCTTACTTATTTCACTTGGCATAATGCCCTCCAAATCCATTCATGTTGTTTCAAATGGCAAAATTTTATTCTTTTATGCCTTTGTAATATTTCGTTTTGTGTTTATGTCTGTGTGTGTATAAAAAATACACACACATATATATATGATGTGTATATAAAATGTATACATACATACACAGGATATATACACACACACACACCACATCTTCTTTTTCTATTCATCTGTTTATGGATAAGACATACCTTGAAGTCTAATCTGCATTATTATCATTTTCTCCATCACTTTTCTAAATCCAGACAATCAGAACAATAAACCAAGCTCTGATTTGTAGCACTTGTGAATTTCCACTGCATAGATATTATTTTAATGACTGATATAAAGCAACTAACCAAAGGTCACTCAGTTGCAAAGAGGCATACACATCATTATAAAGTATTACACCAAACAGGCATAATAGTTCTAAGCCAATTCAGCATATATTAATAGTAGAATGAGTAAAATAACTAGGAAATTATGAGTTTTTAGCATGGCATTTTTGTCCCCAGTATGATTTCCTCTTAAGTTTGTATCACTTAATGCTAAGAATGGCTGCATTTAGCAACTATTTCAGAAACTTACTATAATTTTAATAATTGGATTTTGCTAGCTTGTATAAGCCAGCTTTAGCGATCACTGCTTATGCATTTGGAGGAAAGGAACTGTAAAAAATTACACAATGCATTATGTATCATCTTATATATTATAATCAACATGTTCTATTCAGTTCAGTTCAGTCGCTCAGTTGTGTCCGACTCTTTGCAACCCCATGAACCACAGCATGTCAGGCCTCCCTGTCCATCACCAACTCCCAGAGTCCACCCAAACCCATGTCCATTGAGTCAGTGATGCCATTCAACCATCTCATCCTCTGTCGGCCCCTTCTCCTCCTGCCATCAATCTTTCCCAGCACCAGGGTCTTTTCCAGGGAGTCAGCTCTTCGCATGAGATGGCCAAAGTATTGGAGTTTCAGCTTCAACATCAGTCCTTCCAATGAACACCCAGGACTGATTTCCTTTAGGGTGGGCTGGTTGGATCTCCTTGCAGTCCAAGGGACTCTCAAGAGTCTTTTCCAACACCACAGTTCAAAAGCATCAATTTTTCAGTGCTCAGCTTTCTTTATAGTCCAACTCTCACATCCATACATGACCACTGAAGAAACCATAGCCTTAACTAGACGGACCTTTGTTGGCAAAGTAATGTCTCTGCTTTTTAATGTGTTGTCTAGGTTGGTCATAACTTTCCTTCCAAGAAGTAAGCGTCTTTTAATTTCATGGCTGCAATCACCATCTGCAGTGATTGTGGAGCCCAGAAAAATAAAGTCAGCCACTGTTTCCACTGTTTCCCCATCTATTTGCCATGAAGTGATGGGACCAGATGCCATGATCTTAGTTTTCTGAATGTTGAGCTTTAAGCCAACTTTTTCACTCTCCTCTTTCACTTTTATTAAGAGGCTCTTTAGTTCTTCTTCACGTTCTGCCAGAAGGGTGGTGTCATCTGCATATCTGGGGTTATTGATATTTCTCCAAGCAATCTTGATTCCAGCTTGTGCTTCCTCCAGCCCAGCATTTCTCATGATGTACTCTCCATATAAGTTAAATAAGCAGGGTGACAATATACAGCCTTGACGTACTGCTTTTCCTATTTGGAACCAGTCTGTTGTTCCATGTCCAGTTCTAACTGTTGCTTCCTGACCTGCATACAGGTTTCTCAAGAGGCAGGTCAGGTGGTCTGGTATTCCCATCTCTTTCAGAATTTTCCACAGTTTATTGTGATCCACACAGTCAAAGACTTTGGCATAGTCAATAAAGCAGAAATAGATGTTTTTCTGGAACTCTCTTGCTTTTTTGATGATCCAGCAGATGTTGGCAATTTGATCTCTGGTTCCTCTGCCTTTTCTAAAACCAGCTTGAACATCTGGAAGTTCACAGTTCACATATTGCTGAAGCCTGGCTTGGAGAATTTTAAGCATTACTTTACTAGCATATGAGATGAATGCAATTGTGCTGTAGTTTCAGCATTCTTTGGCATTGCCTTTCTTGAGAGGTATATATATATATATATATATATGTGCTTGTCTGTGTCTATGGGTGTGTGCTTTTAAAAGTATAACTCTAAAGCAGCACTTCGCAAACTTTAATGTGCATAAAACTCTTGGGGATTTTGTTAAAATGCTGATTCTGATCTAGTAGTTCTGAGACTCTATATTCTAACAAGTTCCCAGATGTTAGTGATGCTTCAGGTCCATGGACCATACTTTGGTCTCTCTCTATATATAAATATACAGAGAGACTGATAGATATAGAACACATGCACACATGTGATATGAAAGGGTCTACTCTATCTGCCCCAAATAGAACAGTGTGTAATTAATTGTCACTGTAGAGAAAACAGGGATAAAAATGAGAATTGAAAAAGTTAGGGATGGCCTAGTGGAAGAGTAGGAACTGCCACTGAGGACAAGTAGGATAAAAAAATGCAAGCAAGAATTAGAAAATCAAATTTAAGGCCTGAAGTCAAAGCTTATCAATCCTAGTTTTAAAGAAAATGTTTAAGGAAAAACCAAATCAGTCAAGCTTGATGAGATTTTAGGACCTAGGAGGGATAAGAAAACCTTGAATTTCAGCCAAAATCACTTGAAATTAATGCTGTAGGCATTTATAAGAACATAAGTGATTGATGAAAATATATTTATTATGCTCTAGGAAGTTTAATCTTGTGCCATCCAAATTGAATACAAAGTAAACTTAGTACAGAGAGGTTGTTTATCATAAATTAGGGGTAAGTGGTAAATGTCTATGCTAGAGGGTGAAAAAATACAGGAAGAATCTGAGTCCTGGGAATGGAGGATGAAGTGTATCAGATATTAAACCACTGTGACTGGGAACATGATAGGGTAGCTGATTAAATGGTAGCCCTCGGAGGAAAAGAAGCCAGTCTTTAATTTTTCTCCTTTCTTTTTTTCTTTTTAAGCTGAGAGTAAGGCAGAAGGCATTAATTTTGCTTGTTAATCCATGTTTTCTCAAGGTTGAAATAATTCTAAGGTGTACCTCATGGCAGGTTTAGAAACATGATCCTTAGGAAATTCAGGATTATAAACCTCATGAGTTTGTGAGAAATCCTGTATCTGTATTACTAGTTTGCCTTTACAACAAAACAAATTTTCTGAAAGGAAACCACCCAAGGAGTTACAGTTAACCTGGAGGTGGGATATACATTTCTAATCATTTCATTGTTTATATTGTTTTTTCCTAAGCAATATAACTTTAAGTCTTTTTCAGGGATAATCAGGGTATTAAAATGATAAACTTTCATGAAAAGCTGTGATTTTGAAAGATTCAGAAAGGAGACAGTAGAGTATTTAGGAACAGGCAACCTTGGGCTTTACTGAGTGGTAGAGGAGAAAAGCACATTTTAGACCCTTAGGTAGAAAGAGTTTTTCCAAACAGTATTACAAAGAATTTCAAAATAGCTATTTCATCTTTTTTATAGTACAGAAATTGGTCTGGAAATAGTGGAAGGAATGGACGATGACTTTTCACAGATAGTTTACAAGAAACATGTTTGACTAGTGAAGAAAAAGAGTAAAGAAGTTTGACTTGTTGAATTCAAGATGCCATCAGGGAATCCAGTTGTAAAGAAACTAAGGATTCAGCATTCAGTACCAATTTTTTTTAATATTATGATAATAGGTTGACTATTGATGGAGCTACAGATGATTCAGGGAACAATGGATGAGTGGGAACCAAAGGAGGAAACAACACAAAAAGATGAAAACATTAATGGGAGATATGTTAAAAACGAGTAGGTCTTCCCACAGTCGGAAGAGGAATTCAGGTAAATAAGTTCACGGTTATCAAATACTTCCCTTAGAATTCAGTGTCATTTGCACAGAAATTTCTAATTCTTGCAAAATCAGGTCAGTTACTCTTAATTTAAAATACAAGTTGTCCTAAATTAATACTACACATCAGTGCATTAGTGTCTCTTGATGTGATTCACTTATTAAGTGAATCTCAGAAAGAATACTTAATAATAATAAAAAAAAAAAAATTCCAGACAATTTTTTGACCCATTGGGCTTCCCTGATAGCTCAGTTGGTAAAGAATCCGCCTATAGTGCAGGATACCCTGGTTCGATTTCTGGGTCGGGAAGATCCCCTGGAGAAGGGACAGGTTACCCACTCCAGTATTCTGGCCTGGAGAATTCCATGGACTGTATAGTCCATGGGGTCGCAAAGAGTTGAACATGACTGAGCAACTTTCACTTTCAAATAACCCTTTAGGATAATTGAAAGACACTGTTTCCGTATGCATAGCAAAAGTCCCTTAATAAAGTAATGTGGCACACCAAAGCTTCAACTTTCCACAGGTTTTGGTGGTCCAGCCAAAGTAATAACTTTTAATAGCTTTTTTGGATTTGTTACAATGCATTATGAAAACACTTAGATTTCCAAAGTACAATTATTTTCTTTTCCTGTTTTAATCACCGGTAATGAACAAAAGCTATTTGCTTATGCAATCACCTTATATATCTTATAGTATGATCAGCATTTCTTTAAGGGCAAACTTTAGAAGATCTAGGGGTTAAATTTAGCTAGGCTGTTAGAATATGAGAAGCATCTCAATTTTTCAGAATACAAAATCGAATTTCATTGAATGATTCCCTAAGTGACTTCCTTTCCCCAGTCCTGTTTTCTACAAAGAATCTTTCTTAATGCAAAGCATTATTCCATCTCTATGTTCCTCTCTTCAATTTCTAACCAATCTCAAAGGCGAACATATAGTAAGAAATTCTCATTCTTCACCTGTTTACTGACAGTGTCAGACTTCACCAACCATGCAACCTTGGTTGAAGTTAAAGTAGTCAAAATATGCATGACTTTCTAAGGAAATTTGAATCACTCTCATGTAAATTCCTAACTTAACCATTCTGATAGTCTGAGATAACCTTAAATTTTAGAAAATTATTTTCTAAAATCTGTGTTCTTTTTAAGAAAACTTTTTAGTTCATCAGACAACATTGGACGTCTACTATGTATGGATTATCATATCAGGGCAGTTGTTATTAGGGGTGTCTGTGCAGAGAAATTCTAGAAATTAAGAAAATATGATATCTCCCCCCCAAATGCTTAAATATACAACATGGAAGATAGAGATTTATATGGAAAAATTCTAATACAAAACAAAATATACTGCTGGGAATTGGAGGCATGATGGAAATATGAAAGGGAGGAAGGTGGCAGTCAACTAGGTGAGTTTAAGAAATATTTCTTAGATGCAAAAGCATTTAAGCTAGCCCTTGAAGAAATGTATATTTTCAGTAAGATGGGTGAACTTTATTCAGGATGGACTTAGAGGGGAAAGGAAATAGTGTGAAGGAATATTGAGACCCAAGAATACAGGTTTTATAGCACAACTAGTTTGTATAATTGACACTTAGGATATATTGTGAAGTTTTACATGGCAAAGGTGGCCCAGAGAATATCTAGAAGGATATTGAATGCAAAATTAAAAAGAATGGCAAAAGAGATCCATTGAAGATATTTAAGCAGGAGAATTGCATACCCACAGCTGTGCTTGAGAAGAGGACTTAAAACTTATTTGATATAAGAGTAGTGAGAAGACAATCTGACTTTCTTATACAATTTAATTTTTTAAGTTAAAAATTTGTTTAAAAAAAGAGTTGCTACATTTTTGCTCAATAATACAGTCCAGGTAATAAGTGTCTGCATTAATTATTTTAAATTTAAAGTAAACAACCCTTCTGCTTATTTATAATCACTTTGTTTGATGTACGGGCTATCTTACAATTCAACAAGAGATCTAAAAATGGAGATTTATTTTTTCTTCTTATTTCTTCTCTTAAGCTGACATCCCTTTGAAATTTCAGAATCATTCTTAATTTATGCACCATGAAATCAAAGGGAGGAATCAGGGGAAAATTGGATGATGGCTATTGATCTCTATTTTTTCTTTATAACAAGAATGCCTTTTCTACAGAAATATTTGTCAATTAAAAGTATTACCTTATTTATAATTCATCATCTCTTGGGAACAATCAGGTTATCTATATACTTCTTGTAACTTTGCTTTATCTAGGTTTCTATCAATGGTCGAACTTTCTGCACTAAATGGGAAAATTATGATGATTATTTATTTTCTCCAATTAGTTACTGTCGATTCATTGAATGCCCACTCTATTCTAGCTAATGCTTTAGAATGTAGATGTGGTCTTAATATAATGAATACATTTTATTCCATTTATATTTTTCCTAAACATCAATGCTAATTTTTGAATGAAAAACTTTGTGATGTCCTAATAAATAATTATTAGGTCACAATAATAATAACATAATAATAATAACAATGATGATAATGTCACAATAAAGAATTGTGTTGTTGGAAGAGAGTGTTTGCTATGAAATATTTGTCAATTAAAAGAATTACCTTATTTATAATTCATCATCTCTTGGCAAAACTCTGTTAGCCTTTGCCCTGCTTCATTTTGTATTCCAAGGCCAAACTTGTCTGTTACTCCAGGTATCTCTTGACTTCCTACTTTTGCATTCCAATCCCTATAATGAAAAGGACATCTTTTTTTTGGTGTTAGTTCTAGAAGGTCTTGTAGGTCATCAAAGAACCATTCAAATTCAGCTTCTATGGCATTAATCGTTGGTGCATAGACTCGGATTATTGTGATATTGAATGGTTTGCCTTGGAAACGAACAGAGATCATTCTGTTGTTTTTGAGATTGCACCCAAGGGCTGCATTTCAGACTCTTTTGTTGACTATGATGGCTACTCCATTTCTTCTAAGGGATTCCTGCCCACAGTAGTAGATATAATGATCATCTGAATTAAATTCCAGTCCATTTTCGTTCATTGATTCCTAAAATGTCAATATTCACTCTTGCCATCTCCTGTTTGACCACTTCCAATTTACCTTGATTCATGGACCTAACATTCTAGGTTCTTATGCAGTATTGTTCCTTACAGCATTGAACTTTACTTTCATCACCAGTCACATCCACAACTGAACATTGTTTTCACTTTGGTTCAGCTTTTTAATTCTTTCTAGAGCTATTTTCCCACTCATTTCCAGTAGTATCTTGGGCTTCTATGCACCTGGGGGGTTCATCGTTCATTGTCATATCTTTCTGCCTTTTCATACTGTTAATGGGATTCTCAAGGAAAGAATACTGAAGTGGTTTGGCATTCCCTTCTCCAGTGAGCCATGTTTTGTCAGAACTCTTCACCATGACCCATCTGTCTTGGGTGGCCCTACACAGCATGGCTCATAGTTTCACTGTGATACATTCATTGGTCAGTTTTCTGTGATTGTGGCTTTCATTCTGTCTGCCCTCTGATAGATAAGGATAAGAGGCTTGTGGAAGCTTCCACTGGCTGTGCGGGAATCTGGGTTTTGTTTTGTTTGGGCAGGGTCATGCTCAGTAAATCTTTAATCCAATTTTTATTGATGGGTAGGGCTGTGTTCCCTCCATGTTTTATGGCCTGAGGAAAATCTATGTTAGGGGTAATGGTGGTAATGGTAACCTCCTTCAAAATGATTTATGCCAGGAATCTTGTATTCAGTTCCACTGACCCCGTGGCAGGCCATTGTCAACCCCATGCCTCCACCAGAGATTCCTGGACACTCACAGGCAAGTCTGAGTCAGTCTCCTGTGGTGGTCACTGCTCCTTTCTCCTGAGTCCTGGTGTGCACAAGGTTTTGTTTGTGCCCTCCAAGAGTCTGCTTCCCCAGCCAGTCCTGTAGACATTCTGTAATCAAATCTCACTGGCCTCCAAAGTCAAATTCTCTGGGGGCTCTCAGGCCCTTTGCCAGATCCCCAGGTTGGGAAACTTGTTGTGGATCCTAGAATTTTATAACAGTGCAAGAACTTCTTTGGTATAATTGTTCTCCAGTTTGTGGGTCATCTGCTCAGTGCCTCAATGGTGGGGCTAACAGCCACCTCCTCCAAGAGGACTTATGCCACATGCCTTGCCTCTCAAGTCTGCTGCAGTCAGAACCCCTGTCCCTATGGCAGGCCACTGCTGACCCATGCCTCCACAGGAGACACTCACATACTCGAAGGCAGGTCTGGCTTATTCTCTGTGGGGTCCCAGGGTCCTAGGGCACACAAGGATTTATTTGAGACCTCTGAGTGTCTCTGGCAGGTAGAGGGTTTGATTCTACATGTGATTTTGCCTCTCCTACCATCTTGTTGGGGCTTTTCCTTTGCCCCTGGACATATCACTAGACGGTCAATACCGAAATCAGATTGATTATTTTCTTTGCAGCCAAAGATGGAGAAGGTCTATACAGTCAGCAAAAACAAGACTGAGAGCTGACCGTGGCTCAGATCAAGAACTATTTATTGAAAAGAAATCATACTTAAATTGAAGAAGGTAGAGAAAACTACTAGACCATTCAGGTCTGATCTAAATCAAATCCCTTATGATTACACAGTAGAAGTGACCAAAAGATTCAAGGGATTAGATCTGATAGACAGAGAGCCTGAAGTGTTATGGATGGAGGTTCATGACATTGTACAGGAGGTGGTGATCAAAACTGTCCCCAAGGAAAAGAAACGCAAAGAGGCAAAATGGTTGTCTGAGGAGGTCTTACAAATAGCTGAGAAAAAGAGAAGTGAAAGGCAAAGGAAAAAAGGAAAGATATACCCATCTGAATTCAGAGTTCCAAAGAATAACAAAGGGAGAAAAAGAAAGCCCTCCTAAGTGAGCAATGCAAAGACATAGAGGAAAGCACTGGAACGGGAAAGACTAGAGATCTCTTCAAGAATAGAGATAGCAAAGAAACAGTTCATGCAAAGATGGGCACAATAAAGGACAGAAATGGCATGGACCTAACAGAAGCAGAAGATATTAAGAAGAGGCGGCAAGAATACACAGAAGGACTATATAAAAAAGATCTTCATGACCCAGATAACCACGATGGTATGATCACTCACCTAGAGCCAGACATCTTGGAATGTGAAGTCAAGTAGGCCTTAGGAAGTATCGCTATGAACAAAGCTAGTGGAGGTGATGGAATTCCAGCTGAGCTATTTCAAATCCTAAAAGATGATGCTGTGAAAGTCCTGCACTCAATATGCCAGCAAATTTGGAAAACTCCACAGTGGCCACAGGACTGGAAAAGGTCAGTTTTCATCCCAAGCCCAAAGAAAGGTAATGACAAAGAGTGTTCTAACTACTGCATAATTGCACTCATCAGGAGGAGAAGGGTACGACAGAGGATGAGATGGTTGGATGGTATCACTGACTCAATGGACACGAGTTTGGGCAAGCTCCAGGAGCTGGTGATGGACAGGGAAGCCTGCTGTGCTACATTCCATGGGGTTGCAAAGAGTCGGACAGGACTGAGTGACTGAACTGAACTGAATAAAGAATTGAATTAGTTAAGAATAAAAATGGGGAGAGCAGAGTTTTGGGACCTGTGTTATCGTTTGTTTAGTCAATATATTAGGTCTAGCTCTTTTGTGACCCCAAGTACGGTATCGCCTGCCAGGTTCCTCTCTCCATGGAATTCTCCAGGGAATAATACTGGAGTGGTTTGTCATTTCCTTCTTCAAGGGATCCTTCCCACCCAGGGATGAACCCTGCATTGACAGGTGGATTCTTTACCACTGAGACATCAGGGAAGCCCAGTTGGGACTTGTTACTAATTTAATAAGTTTTCAACCTCAACTGACTGATTTAAATGGATAGTATTTACTTGCGAACCAGGTCTCTCCTTAAACAATGCTATAAATTAAGTGTGTGTGTGTGTGTGTGTGTGTGTGTGTGTGTGTGTGTGTGTGTGAGCGAGCTCAGTTGTGTCCAACTCTTTGATACCCCATAGACTGTATCCCACCAGGCTCCTCTGTCTGTGAGATTTCCCAGGCAAGAATAGTGGAGTGGGTTGTCATTTCTTCCTCCGGAGGATCTCCTGACCCAGCGATCAAACTCATGTCTCTCGTTCTTCTGCATTGGCAGGTGGATTCTTTACCACTGCAGCACCTAGGAAGCCCTGATGTCAAGCAATATGTCTCAAAACTTGGTCACATAATATTTTCTATACTGGAAACCCAATATGTGAAATAAAGTTTGTGATGTTCAGGTTCAGAATGGGCCTTCGAAAAGCAAAGTTTCACTCTTAGGCACTTGTTTATCATGTACTCAATACATGTTTTTGATTCCTAATTTAGCCAAACATTGTGCTAAGTGCTGGAGATCAAAATGAGGCAAACTCAGAGCTCCTGCAGTTTGTGATTCAAATTGAAAGAGGGAGACATGAAAATAGCAACAACAAATGCACACACACACACACACAAACATTCAATGGCAACTGTATGATAACTGATAAAAAACAGTAATACATAGGGAGTTTCCCTGGCGGCTCAGCGGTAAAGAATTCGCCTACAATGCAGGAGATGCAGCAGCCACGGCTTTGATCCCTGGGTCGAGAAGATCCCCTGGAGAAGGAAATGACATCTTACTCCAGTATTCTTGCTGGGACAACCCCACGGACAGAGGAATCCAGTGGCTTACATTCCATGGGGTTGCAAGGAGTGGGACAAGACTGAAAGACTGAGTATGCATGCAATGATACATAGAATTTGAAAGAGTGTAATAAGAACAAAAATAAAAGAGCAGTATACAAACATCTTATCCTTATATGGGATACAAGATGATAGTTTCTTTTCCATTTTCTATTTTTTTAAATAGAATTCTTGTCATGAAACCTTTTAAGCATATCTACCTGCAATTTGACAGAAAAAGTTTCATTCAAGATGGTTTCATTACAAAACATTTTTCTATCTGTTTCTTCCAATAAAAGTTGGGGGCAATTTTCTCGGGCTGCTCTTAAACCCTTTGCTTACATGTATATGGTGCTGATGCGAGAAAGGAAAAAGATAGAAAACAGAATGCTGCATGCTGGGGTAGTAGACCCTTGTTCATCCCCAAAGCATGCTGGCTCTTCTGCTGTTTCTCCTCTTCTTGGCCTTCCTTGCTGTCATTATGTAACATACCAATTAAGAGGCCGTCTAATATTTTTTCTTCTTCATTAGGTCAGCAACAGCTTAAAAGAATATTAAAGGAGAATGTAGCTTCTAATGATGGATAAATAAGTCATTTCAGTGGAAAGCTGGAGATTGCTGAGCAGTTGGGGAAATTCATACACATACCCCTTCTTCATTTCCTCTTTATTCAGAGGCAACAGAAAACCAGACCTCCCAGCATGTAATTTTATGTACTTGCTGCTTCATATACACCATGCCAATTTGCTCTATTGCCAACCCCACCCCCTTCTCTTCTAGAGTCATCAGTTCTTTAAAATTCAAGTTCCCTCCTCCAGGTCTCTTAGCTGGAATCCCTAAGGTGGTTTCTTTTCCCCAGCTGGCCCTACCCAAGCAAATGACTTAGGTAAACACATGTGCAGTCTTGCTGCAAATGGGAAAAACAACAGGGTGAGAGAAATGGATGAAATGGTGTTTAGAGGAAGGCAGAAGCCTGTGGACTCATTATTTCAGGGATTCCATGGACTGTTCAGGACTTCATCAGATAGCTGGTAAATATTTCATCTTTTTTATTGAGAAGAGATTGGCTTATGTTTACCTTAAAGAATATGTTGCTATGGTCCACCTGTGTGATTCTTCCATGTTGGTAACTTGTATGTAGATATGAGTACTGTGAAATGCTTTCATTTATTTTTAATTGTTTAAGCATTAAGTTAATCCACCACTATGCAACTTTCCTGCCCTTGTGGGAGGAGAGACTTTAAAAAGGAAAAGTGTTGGTTTCATGTTTACTTATGTTTTTTCTATTTTTTGGAACTGGGAAATGCTGGGTAAAACACTGGTCAGAATTCTACTTTTAATACTTATTTGTAATTTTGACAAAAGGTACTCATAGAAATGTTGTGAAGTATACACACACACATATACAACATATACACACTATTAAAATATATTATGAGTAAAACTATGCCTAGGAAGACTATTGATTCTAAGTAAATATTTAACTTAGTGCTGAAAATACTTCTTAAAGTTTTGAGTTTACAAGAAGAATGGAAATAATTTTATTAATGTTTGAGTCCCTCCAAGTTTTATATGGAACTAATTTGATAACAACTGGTAAATGAATAAAAATGTTATAGCCATTTCTCTATTTCAGGCTCAGGAAAACAACTCTTGAAAAGTGTACTTTAAGCCTTTTAAAATTCTATCAAGGAGCAAACCTGTTTGCTTAAGGTATCAAATGCATGATAAATACATGTAGGGAATTTAATGTCATATTTTAAAATAAATGCAGGTTTTAAAATCAAAGGGCTCATATCTGCCAAGATGTATTTTGGGACTGTAGTTTGCAGGGCAAATTTGAGGGTCAGCATCACTAACGATCTTGAGAAAGTATGATCCTCCATCATAGAAGTTTTCCAGCTTATAAATCCCAAATGAGCAACAGTTGGGAGCACGGCCCTTTATTAGGACTCAGCCACTATTCAGGCTCGTTGCAGAATAGTAAGCATTCTTACATCTATTTGCATCTAGTATCATCATTTATCATTTAAAAAAATCTCATTTTGTAGTCTCCATGACACTGTGAAGTAGATAAGGCAAGTATTTTCTCTCTGTTGAAGAGGGGAGGTTGAGGATCAGCAATTAAATGACTTCCCTAAGACTAGTTAGTTCAACTAACTTATAGGTTAAGGCACCCTCCTGTCTAGAATTCAGGTGCTATGATGTGACCTTCTTTACTCTTTCTACCTGACCTTAAGCCTCTTCCTTACTGTTGAGTAGCTTAATGCTGAGTTTCCTCAGAGTTATCGCTAAGGTTAATTATTGCTTTGAAATGTTATTTGTGAATCTTAATGTTTGATCATGAGCTTGGGAATCAAACTTGGAGCAGCTAGTCCAGTGGATCTTCATGTGTGGTCCCCAACAACCTGAGGCTTAGCGCCACTTGGGTCCTGGCTGTTAATGCAAATGACAGTTCTTGGGCCTCACACCAGACCTACCAAACCAGAAGCTCTAAGAGTAGGACCCTTTCACTGGGGGCTCAACAAACCCTCCAGGTGATTTTGAGGTCCTCTGAATGAAGTTCAGGATCACTAGCCTGGCCTATTCAGACTCATGTTGATGTATTCACCTTAGTGGGTCACTGACTCTAAAACCTTAGTAACATCTCTCCTGAGTTAGGTTTGTATTTGCTTTAACCCAAAAGGTTTTTTTTAAGAAAGATTACTGGAGAGGGAAGCAGAGTGAGATGTCTATAAGATAATGTACTCTATTTAGTTTCTGGCTTTTATGATATTTTCCAGAGGACTGTTTAAAAGCAGCAGAGCAGTAGGGAGAAGTAAATGGTACATAGGTATTCAGTTGGCCAGGAAAAGTCCATAGAGTACATATAGACTTACTCCCTCTCATTGAATTCCATAGCCCCACACTTAGGGGCATACTAGGAAGGAGAAGATGAATATTTTCCAAATTTCTGAAATGAGCAAATGATGGGCATGAGAGGAGAATACTACGTCATCACCTTGAAAATTTTCAGAACACTGAGGCTACATTATCTCAGCAGTGGCACAGTGGCTACTTTTTCTTTAATTAATTTTTATTGGAGTATAATTGCTTTACAATCTTGTGTTAGATTTTACTGTATAGGAATGAATCAGCTATAAGTATAGATATATCCTCTCTTTCTTGGATTTCCTTCCCATTTCGGGCACCACAGAGAATTGACTAGAGTTCCTTGTGCTATACAGTAGGTTTTTATTAGTTGTCTACTGACATATATACGCTACCGATTTGTTATTGTTTAGTTGCTCAGTCGTGTAAAACTCCTTTGTGACCCATGGACTGTAGCCTGACAGACTCCTCTGTATGTGGGATTTCCCAGGCAAGAATACTGGAGTGGGTTGCCATTTCCTTCTCTAGGGGATCTTCCAGACCTAGGGGTCAAACCCATGTCTCTTGCATTGGAAGGCCAGTTCTTTACCACTGAGCGACCAGGGAAGCCACACTATTGGTACTATATATAAAGTAGATAATTGCTATTTTGGACTAGGTAACTCTTTCTGTGGCAGCTGTCCTATGTAATGAAAATCTTTAATAGCATCTCTGGCTTCTACTCCCTAGGTGCCAGGAGCTAGCCCTGCTAGAGTCGTGGCAGACCAAAGTGTCACTGGACGTTGTTACTTGGCCCCCAGGGAGCAAACTTGCCTCCGCTTTGCTTAAGAACTAGTGTCATCTGGTATCCCCCTCTCACTTTCCCCATCTCACAGTGCCAAGTCTAAGCTAAGTGCATGGTACCCTGATTGAAATAGGCATCGCCTCTGAGACTTCCTTCTCCTGGCCATTATTTCAGGACCAATGTAAAAAGAGAAGAACTAGATTCTTGAGAAGCTTTGTGGCTGTGAATGGAAAATAAATGAGAAGTAGGAGGGAGATGGCGAAGCCAAGATGGTATTCACTGATCTGATACTCCTGTTGACAGTCCACTTTGAGAGAATAGCCAAGAGTGGGAAGGGAATAGGGAATAGGGAAGAAGAGGAGCTGGAGAACTGCAGCTATTAGCACCTGTGTAGGAAGTAAATGTTCCAGGCTTTGATGCTACAGAGAATTTTCTCAAGGCCTGTGCAAACAGCTCGATGGGTGAGCCTGAGGAGCACGCAGACATAGGCCCTGAGCCTTGCCTGCCGCTGAGCTGGGCTTATGGTATTAGGTAGATGTGATCTCCACTTTCAAATGCCATACATTTCCTCCACAGAGATGCTTCTTATCAATAACCTTTGAAGTAACCTTTGGGTTTATTTCCTGGCACTGTTCATGTAAATTCATTGCCCCCAGACAAAAGCATGTGTGGCTATTTTAAAATACAGAAGAAGAAACCCCATCAGAGCCCACGTGGGAGGTAGGTGTGTTGGCTGGAGATGATGCTCTCCTTCAGGCTCTGATAGAATATTTTCTCGTCCTCTACCCCATCCCCTTCTTCACCCGCACAGTCCAATCTCTCTGGCCCTTCCCCTTTGAGAAATGGTCTGACAGCTCCTCCCCCGTGTACATCTAAGTTCCAGCTCTTCCTCAGAATCCCTACATTTAAAAATATTCCAGCAGGAAAGGCCTTTCCAGTTAAGGGAACTGTAGCCAGCTGGAACCAGTTAAGTCCACACAGCAGAAACTTTAGCCAGCAGTGTGGGAGACAACGGCACTGGCTGAGGGATATATATGACCAGCACTTCAGAAATCACACAGAGACAACAGAAATCACACAGAGACAAAAACATCACCTGCATCGGGTACCCAAGGCCAGCCTCTGGCTTCTCTCTTTTCTGCCTTCTGTCCTCCTGGATGCTTTCTGGGGCTGACGTCCCTTTTTCTCAGGGAAGGAGCATCTTGGCTTTTGCTCTGGGAATGATGGGAGGGGACAAGGCACATACTTGGGTGTGACCTTCAAACCTGGGAGAACCCTCAACTTCCCCTCGACCTCTAACTCAGCCTCAAGCTCCTTTCCTGCTTTCTCATAGGTAACTTTCAACTGGACAGAATATAATTTTTTACAGTTAGTTTTCATAGACCAGTTTTACCCCATTCTATAAGACAACATGCAGTATTTCTGGTGGTACTGTTTATTTAGAGGCATTTTCAGATCCTTCAACAGTCCCTTTTCCATCAATCTGACAAAGACCTCCCCTCCCCCCACACACTTATATCTACACCCACAGGAAAAATTGCATAGACAGCATTTCAAACTAATCCTCTTTCTCTGTGTATGGTAATACATCTTTGGCAGTTCTGGCAGAAGCTTGGCTGACATTCTCAGGGTGCTTGGGAGAAGAGGAGAGGAAAGGTCCCATCAGGGACTGGAGAGGAAAATTTGTCCACAGCATTCACAAAGCTCTTTTTGTTCACTTAAGAAGTTTCTTCTGATCCATATCGATTGACCATCATAGGACTTAAATCAAAATGCTATTTATTTCCATTCCTTAATCCTGCTGCTGCTTGGAAAAAGGAATAACAGAGAAAAAAAAAAATCTTCATTGTTCTCCCAGCAGAGCTTGAAGGAGAACAAACATGCTTGGCAGCATGTGCCTAACGAAGTCATGAGTGCCAGGAAAAGAATGATAATCCTTGGCCTTTAGAAATATAACAAGCAGATTCTGTGTATTTAATTTAAGAAAGAAAATCAGACTGCTCATTTTGTAAGCCAATCGTGTAAACTTAATGGAACTTTTATTTCGTCTCTTTGATATGACTTTTATTTCCCAAACTTTCTGAGTAGGCCGATTGCATCTTTACTCTTCTCGTAAGGAACCTTCTTTCAGGGTGGATTTTAGCCTTTTTCCGCGAGGGTCTACAGAGCCCAGGAGAACAATTGTCATGAAATGAATTCCACTGTGATGGTTGCTAAGTGTGAGTGTGTCACTAGCGTTGAAACAAGCACTTCCCTTAAAGAACCATCTAGCTCAAAACCATCTGGCAAGAGGGCACGAGCATATTTCCAGGTAAGGAAATGGAGGCTTTCCAGCATAACTTTGCTAAGAACCCAGGGAAGAGAGGAGTTCCAACTTCATCTACAAGACTATTTAATGACTGAGGATATCACCTCCCAACTGAAGTAAAGTTTCACTCAGCTGCACGCCCACTCCAAAGTCTGCATCATACTCATGTTTTTCTAGCTGCTTCCTCGTAGACTAGAAGTTCCCCTTTTTCTTTCAAACATGTGTTGTCCCATTTGCCCATAGCTGGTAATTAATCATAACAAAAGCCAATAGATTCCTGTTTTCCTTTCTTATTAAAAGCCTAATAAAAATTTTATTATCCTTATTAGAGATGAAACAAGTACCTATGTTTACCATTTTCTGAGATTCCCAACATTTACGGTGGTCATAAAATCAATATGGGCTCATGCAGCCAGAGTCTAGGTGTGTAAGTAAACAGGCTTTCCTCACCTCCAAAGTGTAGAGGTTAAAGTCACACAGTGCAAGGCTCCTCAACCCTAACCTGCCCACTAAGAAACTCTGGGGAGCTTCTTAAATAGCAGAGCCAGAGACCTTGACCCAGATAACATAATAGTTCCTTCTACGGACTGATCCCAACCCTAGATTTTTAAATCTCCCCAAATGGATCCCTTGCAGGTTGAAAATCAATAACCAGTCCATTCTTCAAAGGATGCTCATAGCTCTATGAGATTCTCAGAAAACCAGATTGGGAAACACTGAAAACTGTAAAAGTTTCTAGGATGGTCACAGTACACATTCACATGTTGTTTATCCTCATGATCTGCAGGTAAGCAAATTACTGAACTGTCTTTAACTTGGATGCTTTTAATAACTTGATTATGAAGCTCTTTTAACTCACTGTCACCCATTAGACAAGCTTCTGTTTGTCAGAGAACTTCAGGAAGCACCAGGTTCTAAGGACTTAGGGCAGCTTCTAGCTCTGAGATTCATTTTCCATTCAATCCTGTTCTGTTCTATACCATCCAACATGCGGTGTTGTCCCAAAGGTATCCCTTTGATTACTTACAACATAAAACTCTTGTTCGACTCCCTTAGCAACAACATGTGAGACCCATAAACATTATCCTTTGAACAGAAATTTTCAAGGCATCTCCATGAACAAAGCTTGAGAGCAGTGATTTTGAATGCTTGTTGCTAAATGAAGGGGAAGATTAGTTTTGAGGAAGATTGGGGATTTTCCTTGTAGATGCAAATACCTCTCTCTGACCTGCTTTGTAAGTTAAACATTGCGAGTCACATCTTCTGTTCCTACAGTGAAGTCTCCGGGGTAACAGAAATGTCAAGGAGATTGGGAAAGGCATAATGCTTGAGAGGATTAAGTAGCCACAAACCAAGATTACCAATCCAGAGCCTCAAAAAGGAGTTTATGCAGGGCTGAGTCTGAGAGGAGTGTTAGATAGTATGGGTCCTGAGAAGACAGAGAGAACTAGTTATGTAAATTAAAATTTTGGTAGACCTTTATTTTCTCTCAAATGTGGACTTCCTAAATTTGTCCAACAGTTTGCTGTTAGCCAAGGAATCTCAAACACATCTGGATACTTGTGTGCTGAGTTGAATGAGTAGTTCCTGTTAAGAGGGATTAAGATTCATATTCACCCACCTGAGCTTTACACTCTTGACTGCCCTTATGAGATTGCTTGTTTGGTTTGTTATTTAACCAGAGCTTCTTGAAGGTGTTCCAAGTAATATACTTGATGCTGGATTCAGATTGAGAGTCAAGATGAACAAAGCTTATGGTCTTCTGAATATCATCTGGCACATCCAATATCCCTTCCTAATGGTGCCTGAAGAGTTCTTAACTCAGGATTTTAAAAGTGGGGGAAAAAAAGTTAAATAAAATTACCATATTACAGAATAATTATGGTTTATTATCAGTAGCATGATTATGTAAGCAGTAAACAAATGTGTTGTTGTTCAGTCACTAAGTTGTGTCCAACTCTTTGTAACCCCATGGACTGTAGACTGCCAGGCTCCTCTGTCTATACACTCCATGAAATATGATGCAAGGAATAAATTTCAATCAACTTGATTTCTAAGGAGGTAGTGATAGTGGCTGGACTGTGGTTAAAGGGAAGGTCCCATTGCTGTTTCAACGCATCTCTACTTCCTCAGGTACTGTGGTCCTACCATTCTTACTATGCACACATCACATCTCCTGTTGAACACCATCACCCCACCTGTCTGAAATGTCTTTTTCTTTCATTATAGGTTTTATATCATAGAATTTATGTGTCTCTGATTTTATTTTATATCAGAGAACTCATTTTATATATTTATTTTATATCAGAGAATTTATATTTGTACATTTACAATCTCTCAGCAGCTCCTTGAAATTCATACTTAATTCTAGAATCTTCACCAACTGTAATCTATATTTTTACTATAGTTTGTCTTTAGAAAGAACTTAGTAAAATTTCCTCCTCCTTTAATGTGTGTGCTGCAAGGCCATCTGCTATTGATGACTTCTTCCCAGTGGGTAGAGCAGGGGTCTTTTCTTGGTAGTTAGTGATGTTTTGACCCATGAGAGATGCTTGTAGCACTGCTGAATTTTGCAGGAGAAATTTCCAGATTGGGTATGATCTATGGAAGGCTCATCTTTACTGTAAAATTCACTGATTCTGTGACACTTCCTTCAATGCAATAAATGATTTCCTAGCCTGTGAGAGCTCATTACTTAACCTTGTATTTTTATTATGTATTGTCTTCATATTCTCAGGTAGTAAAAGATTAGAAACCTATATCCTGTCTGGCTGTGGAACAGGAAATGATGAACAGACGTAATGGAGGAGGTGGTGATCAGGATCAAAAGGATGTGGGTTGAGTCCAGGAACCAAGTGGAGCAGATCAAAGGCAAAAATGTGTCCCTCTCACATATTGACTACCCCATGGCCCGTGGGACTAGTGTGTGACAGGAAGAGCAAAGTCCACAGGTCATACCAGCAACCCCTTTGCCTGTTGATTATTAGAAGCATCTGTATCAGGGCCAGCAGAGGCCACACTATTTTAACCACATATTATATTTTTATCTATGATTCTATACTTAGAATTTTTCTTTTGAAAGTCCCCATGATCCATGAGTTATAAGTCTGTGCACAAATTCTGGGCACAGGCGGGCCTGGTTCAAAAGCAACTTAGTTGCAAGCTCTAAGACCTCATACACGTTATTAAGCTCCTTAAAGGTCATATTCCATCTGTAAAACATGGATGATTAATAGTCCCTAATTCATAGGGCTGTTTGGAGATAAGTCTTATATATAGGACCAATAAGTCATGTGTAAGTCATGTATAGGATAGTACCGTATACATAGGTGATTATTATTTCAATATCACAACCATTATTGTTACAGGTAATTTAATCCATGCACTCATTTAACACACACCTTCATTAAATGAAGTACCTGGGATCATTAATCTTCAATTCAAATGTGAGCCATGTGACTCCACACAGGACACAGAGTGTTATATGAGGGGTATGTTTCAGAATTGACTCTACCAGTCCATTTACCAACTGGGGTGTGTTTCTTTATTCATAAAGCAGGTATAATCATACTATAGGGCATATTCACAAGGACACTGTGACAAGCGTATCACTTGAAGAATAAATTTATCTTGTATAAATGTAAAATACTCATAATTTGGATGCTATTTCCACAGTGTATTCTGTCAGTATGGTGCAGAGTATAAAGTAGGGTCTGCTGAAATAAGAACATTTTAAAAAATTTATTTCATTGAAGTATAGTTGATTTAGAAAGTAGTGTTAACTTCTGCTGTACAATAGAGTGACAGTTACACATATATACATTTTTTTTCATATTCTTTTCCATTATAGTTCATCACAGGATATTGAATATAGTTCCCTGTGTTATACAGTAGAATGTTTATCCAATTGATATATGCTACTTTGTATCTGCTAGACTTGCCTGACAACACTGGGAGCAGAGTTGTCATTATCCACATTTTATAGTTGACAAAACTGAGAATCAGAAAGATTCAATGCCTGACAGAGCCAAGACCAGAAGTGAAGAGTTCTTGATCTTTAATTCAGAGCTCTTTCTTCTACCATGATTTAGGAAAGGATAATGTAGGGAGGCTGCCTTTTATGAGAGATTTTTTTTTACATTGTGGCTTAGGGGGAAAATAGCATTTTTTATAACAACATTTATGTTTTTTTTAAAGAGTGTTTAAAATGCATTTCCAAAGCATATATTAGTAAAGAGTGATGTCATCTGTAAGAAGATGGATTGGTTCAGGGTGGTGAACTGAAAGCTGAAGAGTGACATCTGCTCATAGCCATGTTTACCTAAACATGGTGTACAGAAAGGCCAACATAAAAATAATGGGAGATTTTACACAAAAGTATTTTTATACTTTCCCAAGACGACTAGTAGAGCTGTTTTCTTAACAGTAGATTTGCAAGGAAACTCTTCTTTCTGTATCTACGGTCACCACCCTAACTCAGGTCACTCAGGGTCTCTCCAAGATTAGCACAATGCTGTGGCTATTTGATCTATTTTACTTTGTTCTTGCTCTGGGGCTTCTCAGGTGGCACAGTGGTAAAGAATCTACCTGCCAAGGCAAGAGACACAAGAGATGCTGGTTTGATCCCTGTGTCTGGCAACCTGCTCCAAAATTCTTGCCTGGAAAATTTCCTGGACAGAGGAGCCTGGTGGGCTAAAGTCCATGGGATTGCAAAGAGTCAGACATGACTGAGCGTGTACACACACACACACACACACACACACACATTTTTACCCCTCAACTCCCATTATTAACTTGGAACTTTACACCATCTCACTCTTTTGTTTAAATCACCAAAAACTCTAACAATCACCTTTACCTGGACAAAAAAAAAAAAAAAAAAAAGAGCCTTGATGGGTGACATTTGCTAAGTTCCCCCTGTGTAAATATTTCTGCTGTGACTAATTTCAAACCAGCAATGTGAAGTCACCCTGGAGTTAGGAAGATAAGTGCAGGAGATGTTCTGCCTAGCCAGGTAATCAGCTCCACATATAACTGGAAATCTCGCCAATGACATCCCAAGCCACTCAAAGTGGAATCCAGTAGCTATGAATTATGCCCATGTTTCCAGTTACCTCTTTAATCTCACTTCCAATCCAAGTCTCTTCTTGTTAGTTTCACTCTTTACTGCTCAGTTATTTAATTGGTAAAATGAGGATGCGCTTGTGAGGACACATCACATGAAAAGTATGACAGCATTCAGTACTCCCAAGAAGGCAAATATTTTATAAATCCAAGTTGGTGGGAACACTGGCAGTTCCCTGAACATGAGGGAATGTGACACATACATCACTGACATTCACTGAGCCAGACAAATTACTCAGTGACTGTGTCTCCCCACAAAACTGGATGTGAACCAAACTTTCTGTCACCTGATTTTCTGTGAATAGTCTCTAGATCTCTGGGTGAAAATGGGAAGTATTAGTTTGCTTGATTTTGAGGATGATTTCAAAAGGCAGGAATGAGTCATTTGCCGTGATGCATGCAGTCACATCAGATCCCCTCCGTTTTGTAGGTTCAGTCACTAGTACTTTACTTTGAAGTGACCAGTTTGGCTGGATTCACCTTTTTGTCTCAATTAGCCATTCATTTCTGCTCCAGAACCTGCTTGTGGTTTTTGAAGGGAAGATACCAGAAATCAAGATACAAAATTTCATTCCTTCCAAGAAACTGTGTCTCAGAAAGGGTAAAAGAGGTTTGAAAGAAATGGTTTGAAAATAGACCTTCCACATGTACATGTCAAGGTAGGACTTTGTTTTTGTTTTTATTATCTGAACTTGGTCACATTGTATAGGGGAATGTTATTTTCTATTTATGTTAATGATGCCTTGGGAATTGAGGTACAGTGGGGAAAACGGTGAGGAGATATATCCGCCGGAGGAGGGCATGGCAACCACCTTCAGTATTCTTGTCTGGATAATCCCATGGACAGAGGTGCCTGGTGGGCTACAGTCAGTGGGGTACAAAGAGTCGGACATGGATGAAGTGGTGGCACAGTGGTAAAGAATCTACCTGCCACAGCACAGATTGCTTTCTGCTCTTGTATACACAAGGTAATCACTTCTTTACTTACATCCTTATGCGGGGTGGGGGAGAGCGGATCTTGTTAACCTGGATTCACAAGATTGTTAAATATATGCAGCTTGTTTATATCTATATTTCTTATACCACTATCATTAAAGCTAATAATACCAACCCAAAACAATGCATCTTTATCTAAACTCTTTAAGTTTGGCTGGGAAAAAAAAATGAAAGTATTTATTTGCTTATCACACAGAATTAAATTAATACTGCTCATGTAACTTCTTCATTGTAAAAATTCTACACTTCTACTTATTTTGATAATTTATAGAGATATTGGTAGATCAGTTTTTCTGTCAATATAGTCTTCTAAATTTTCAGGACTGTGCTAGGATCTATGGGAGCTAAAAATAAGCATAAGAGACAACACTGACTCTCTTTCTCACTTTAGGAACTTCTAATTTATTTGGGAAAAAAACTCAAAATTAGTAAATTAATTGAAAAAATCTGTTATATTTGCACTTCTAAGGGCTAAGAAAGTAGAGAAGCTTAGAGAGATCAGCTACTGGTGAGAGTGAATTGATGAATAGATGGTATATTTTAAAGGATATGTAGAATTTATAGAAGGGGAAAGGATATCTTCTATGAAGAATGAATTATTCCCTCATCCCCCTGTCTAAAGCAGGTCCCTTCCACTTTCTTTCATCACATCTTTCACTTTCATTCTATTTTCTTCCTTGCTTGCTGAGTTGCTTTAGTCGTGTCCAACTCTGTGACCCCATGGACTGTAGCCTGTCAGGCTCCTTTGTCCATGGGATTCTCCAGGCAAGAATACTGGAGTGGATTACCATGCCCTCCTTCAGGGCATCTTACAGACCCTGGGGTCGAACCTGCATCTCTTCTGTCTCCTGAATTGGCAGGCATGTTCTTTATCACCTGGCATTAGTCTTGATCATCCGGCTCTGCTAGTCTCTTAAGTTTGGGAAAGATAAACAATCTTGGTCTCTGTTGAAAGACTGGGACCTAATACACTAGCTGGCACAGATAGGTCTTCAATAATTATGAGTTTAAATAGCAAATTGTTAATTAATCAGGTATCTGTGTGTTTTGAAGGGGATTATCAGCACAGAAAGGATATTGAGAAGTATAGTATCAGAAAATAAGTTTGAATGTGTATGTTATTGTCACATCAGAAAATATTTTAAGATCAAATACTATTAGGGACATTTGAGCAAGGGAGTGTACCGTTTAATGGATCTTCAGTAGACTGACCTAGTAATGCTCTGGGAGAACCATTAGAGGAAAAGCTTGCAGAGTAAATCTGGTTCTTTGCTTGAGGTCATCTGCATGTGATGATGACAGCCTTGTTGTTATTACCCAGAACTGACTGATCATGACTTCTGCACTTGATACACCCATGTTCATATTAATATAACAGCACAAGGACAAGGGTGTTGAGGGTAGTTGACAAGCAGTAATAATAACCATTGTTCATAAAACTTAAGCTGCTCGCAGAAACACAAGTTTTACAGCAATTGAGGAGGAACATGGAGATGATTGCAAGACCAGTAGACAAGAGGTTTCAAAAAAGTGTCAAAGGAGATTTGAGATTAAGCAGAGGTAGTGAGCAAAAAATAGACAGGTGTTGGTAGTCAATGATACAGATGCTTAAACTTAAGGTTATGGAGGGAGTAAAGTTACTGGTTATTGAAAGGATAAGTTCTGACTATGAGAGAGGGGGCTGACATAGGAAGAAAAAAAGGAAATATTTGAGGAAAAGATTTCAAAAAATTGAGTGGCCAGGGAATGTGTGTATATTTAATATTGTGTCTTACATATTCCTAAGTTAGCCTAAAATTCACCAATTTTTCCATTTTTTAAACTAAATGAGTTGCAATGAAAATCTCTTTTGGTGATTCCAACCTGGAATCCAAAGTTTGCAAATGCTTAAAAAAACTTAAAACAGATGCTCACAAATGATAGTTATAAAAGCGGTAAAAATCGACCTTTGCCAAAGAATCATTACGTTAATTGCCCTCCTTAAATTGAACCATTCCTCAGAAAACAAGAAACTTCCTTTTCAATAAGGCAGCCATGAATTCACATGTCCTTGCTCCCCTTAGATGTGCATAAGAAGGGTTTATTTCAATAGGGTAGATTTTAAATTCAAATATGCTTTCCATTAAATGGTAAACCCTGGGGGCTGTGTATTTTTCACTATTGTGTAACACAGGCAACAAATAACAGATGATAAATATTATAATGAGGCCAGCTAAGATACCACATCCATTATAATGGGGAAATTGTTTCTTTTTATTTTAAGATGCACTATGGGCATTAAAACTGTTGCTAAACTATTGTGATAATAGCTTCTAATTTGTTATCAATAAAGATGTGTAGGAGAGGATGAGGTTTGATCAGAAGCAAATTTTTAACACTGGACCCTGAAGCCCTTAAGGGTTGCACTTTAAAGTGAATAATCCAAGTGCATGCATTGACAGGGAGCATTCAGTTCAATCATTTTGTCTGAAGGAAACCAATCTGGGAAATTGTTCCCGGAAAGTGATTGTAGAAGAGCAGAGCCAAGCTTCTGACCTCTGCATAGGCAATCTACGGCATCTATTTTTCAGTCTTTTATATTATTACATTTGGGTGCATTAAGCAGATGTAAACCTGATGTGTATAAAGACAGCACACTGGCCACTCCATTTAGAGTAACTAATGCATCTATGAATGAGGGTTTTGTTCTTAAGCAGTATCTCTAGCGATTCCATTTACAAGTCACTCATTATATGGATGAGAGATAGAAGGTTGGATTTTAAAATGGCAGGCATTTTTTAAAAATGAACTTTAAAAATGCCAAGGAATACAGTTCTCAGACTTACCAGTTTGCCAAGATAGTGTGTTCAATAGAAAAAATGGTTTCTGTGTTTAAATAGGAAAAACACTTCATGAATATAACCTGACTTTGTTTTATGCTCACATTTTAGTGCCACAAATATCATGAATGATTGCTGGGTAAAGTATTATAATACTACCCTAGTGGTAGGTGAAAGAATCTATTTGGACATTATTTCTCCAGTGGCCTTCTGGTCATATGGTGATGTGCCAGCAGAGCTAGAAACAGAAATCTCCCAACTAGGGTGGAAAAAGCATGCGTACAGTGTGTGTGTGTGTATGCGTGTCTGTGTGTGTGTATGCATGTCTGTCTGTGCGTGTGAGATTTATAGTGTCTTTTTCTGTAGATGCAACAATTATAGATTTTTTTCTGCTTTATCAGTACTTCCTAGAAAAACAATGGCTTGATTATTTACTCAGTTGTAGACCTTGAGCTCAGTCTTCTTTAGAGCCTGGGAATTTCTGGAAGAAGTGAAATTCTCTAAACTTCACTTTACCTCTTCACTTCCTTCCAAACCAAACTTCTATTTAAAAAAAATGGTCTTCCAGACTTATTTATCGAAGGAATTTCTAGACAGTTTTAATCCTTTAATTTAATATACACTTGGAAATACTGAGCTAAAATAATTTACTCTATATTCATTTTCATTATCATCTAAATTTACTTTAAATTCCTAAACATTTATATGTTACTTTCTATGTGCAAAGAAGCATACCTGATACTATGGGAGATAAAAAAATGTACAAAATTTGATCCCCATCCTCAAAAAATTCTAGAATCTCATGTTTGTGTATGATA
This sequence comes from Dama dama, assembly GCF_033118175.1. Lineage (NCBI taxonomy): Eukaryota > Metazoa > Chordata > Mammalia > Artiodactyla > Cervidae > Dama > Dama dama. Next base: position 21,580,963 of record NC_083688.1, on the reverse strand, counting down.
GCTATATGGCAGAAAGTGACAAAAAAACACACAAGAAATTCAAGATAGAGGAGAAAGAGTATTAATAAAAGGTTCAGGGAGAATGTGGCACTCAAGTTAGGCTCCGAGGAACATGAAATTTATTATTTTTTTCAAATGGGGATATAGTTCGAAGAGGAAGAGATCCCAGGAAGACAGAATTATGGAGTGGGTGGAAACGAAGTTGGGCCATATGTACAAAGTCTGAATTGCCTTACAGATAAACTCGACTCTATTTTGGGTAGTACTGAAGGCTCTATAGAAGAAAGAGGTAATATTATTTCTTTCTTTTGTTTTTAGGATCTTTGTTGAGGTTAGTGAATATTGAGGTGGGATTCAGATTGAGAATCCACTTAGTAACCAAGACAAAAGTTAATTAAAGCCTCACTGATGGTTTGACAATAGGAGCCCAATGTCAGAGCCAAAGAGAAGAGGAAGGATTTGTTGACCAGAATGTACATAGGAAGATTGTAGGTGTGAAATTGCTTGGGAATTTCTGTTCTGTGACTGGTAGCATGAGGATGCTACTGAACACCAAGTTTCAATAGAAGGAAATAAGAGATGATGTTGAATTGGTTTTGGAACATACTGACCTTGCATATCAAAGGGACATCCATTTGAAAACACCCAGCATTTGTGGGGAGTGCAAGTATATGTCTCAGAATTTAAGAAACAGTGGAATATTAGATTTAGAAATCATGTAAATAGAATAGAGTGTTGAACTCTTAAAAATTGATAGCTGTGAGGGTGATCTGGATAGGGAATACATGTAACTCCATGGCTGATTCATGTCAATGTATGACAAAACCCACTACAATATTGTAAAGTAATTAGTCTCCAACTAATAAAAATAAATGAAAAAAAAATTAAAAAATTTAAAAAAAAATTGATAGCTGTCAAGGACATGTACAGAGAACGGACAATAATGGAAAGAGAACCTTGGTTTATACTGAAGCCTGAGGGGCAAGAAGAGAAGTCACTAAAGATAACAAGCAGGAGCAACCAGAAAGATCAAAAAATAACAGAGGACATTTTCAGGGAAGCCAAGAAAAATGGGACGTTCTAGAAAGCAGCTGTGGTCTAAAAGAGTGAAAACAGCTCTAAAGAGACCAACAAGCATCTAGACAAAGAAAAAAGAAAATCTAGATTATAGACTTTGCGAGGAAAGAGTGTGTTTTAAGGAAACCATTTCAGCAGACTTCGGTGGCAGAAGTCAGATAAAAATGGACACAGAGAGGGTGTGATCCGTGGATCAGTCACAAAGGAGGCCAGACTTTTGAGAACTTGACGTCCTGTTTCAAGGTGCATTTCAGCAGCTAATGATGTTTTGCATGCAAAAGAGATGCTCAGTAAATATTTGCAAATTACATATAAATGAATGATTTAATAAATGAATGTGAGAAAGGGAAGAAAGGCAGGAAGGTAGAGTAAAAGGGGAAAGAAGAAGGGAGGGAGAGAGGAAGAGTGAAAGGAAAAATAGAAAGAATGAGAGAGATGGGCAGGAGCTCACACAGGTGTGAAGGAAAGTGTTTCTAAAGAAAGGGGAGCCTGGAATCTTCTGGATTGTCAATGAGATTAAGCCAAAGGACTACACAGAAGAAGGATGAATGTATGTCAGAAAATCCTATGAGAGAGATTGAGTCAGAAAACCAGAGGAAGAGTATATAGCTAATGATGTGGAAAGAATCACAGATGAAGCAAGGGTCTCCTCATTAGAGGGTAACAATCTTCTCAGTGAAAGAGACTTTGAGGTGAGCTCTGCTGAGGGCCTGGGCTTGGATTTACGAAAACCTAGGTGTCCTAAACAGTCATTATGCCATGTACCATTTGTCAATGTAATATTATTTTAACCTTTAGGGAAGTGGAGAAGGGAATGGAAATCCACTCCAGTATTCTTGCCTGGAGAATTCCATGTACAGAAAAGCTTGGCGGGCTACAGTCTGTGGGGTCGCAAAGAGTTGGACACAACTGAGCAACTAACACACATAACATAACACACACGAGGTGTCCTAAGCAGTCATTATGCCATGAACCATTTGTCAGTAAAATATTATCTTAATATTTAGGAAAGATAAACTTAGTTGTATCTGGATAATTTGAAAATATTATTTAGAAAGACATGATGTTTATTGGTTTGATACGGAAAATGAAAGAGTGATATATTTTTATTCATTGGTAGCTCATTTTTCACGATTATTCTAGAACTTGAACTTTCTGAAGTGTGTTATTCCCTTTCAGCCTCATAGCGCTATTAAAACTGCACAATATTTGTGAGACCTGAGCAAAATAGTTTGCAAGTGATATTTCACTGTGTTTAAATACTCTGCATTTGTAGGTACTTTCTATAATGCTTTTGAAGTTTCCTTTTGCCCAAAACATTTAGAGCATCATTCCATTAAATTTTAAGATGCCATTACTGAGAGAAACGTATATTTCAAATGATTGGAAAGGGTGAATGCCTTATGTTTAACACAGAGCTGACACTACAGCTTTTTTATTCTGGTTCCCTGTTTTTTCTTGGCAAACTGTATCACATCGCTTGTAGAAGGTCGGTGAATAGGTAGATGGTTTTGTACTCGGGAACTTTACAGATTCAAGGGAAAATTATTTTGGGCGTGTAAAATCATGTGAAAAATAACTTTGGGCTATACAAATTCCTTTTTCCCGATATTATGGGTAATACAGACTCGCCAAAATGTGATACATGTTTTGCTAGTTTTGAGCAAAAAACAATAGCAGATAATTTCAGTGGTGACGTCAGCATCTAATGTGATGTCATGAATAATGGTTTGGGATGAGAAAGTCATTAGGTACCCAAATGCTGATTTGTACCTTCTCAAAAGAGAAAATATCTTGAAATGGTACCGAAGAGCTTGACATCTGCTACTTTCTTGAATTGTACAGTTCTTGGGCTTTTCTGGTAGCTCAGCTGATAAAGAATCCACCTGCAATGCAGGAGACTCTGGTTGGTTCGATTCCTTGGTCAAGAAGATCTGCTAGAGAAGGGACAGGCTACCCACTCTAGTAGTCTTGGAGTTCCCTGGTAGCTCAGCTGGTAAAGAATCCGCCTGCGATGTGGGAGACCTGGGTTCAATCCCTGGGTTCGGAAAGTCCCCTGGAGAAGGGAACGGCTACCCACTCCAGTATTCTGGCTTGGAGAATTCCATGCACTGTATAGTCCATGGGGTCACAAAGAGCCGGACACGACTGAGAGACTTTTCACTTTCCTGAATTCAGGGCATTGCTTTGTATGTCATCACCACTAGGAAAACATGTTCTACCTCCAGAGCCATTTCCAAAGTGCCTTCAAGAATGTAATTGTTCAAATAATTTTCTATGAGTAAATTAACCTTTTACATTATTTTATTGACTATGTAATCAACTATAAACAATTCTCCCTGAATAAAAATTTGACTTCCTATAGGTCAATGGCTATTTCCAAAACAACTTTCTTTGGATCAATTATCTTTGAGTCTTTAGTGGATAATTTTGTGGGATCATTTTTTTTTTTTTTTGGTAGGAGGGAAGGAAATCAACATTTTTTGAGCCTTATCGAGACTACTGTGTGCCAGGCTCTTTGCTTGATGATTTTTTAATAGAATTACATATAGAAGATCTAGATCTAGTATGATTGGGACTGATTAAACAAAATATTGAAAAATTGGAGCAATATTTTTTTTAAAAAAAGAACACATAAACCCATATAAAACTCTTTAAAATGTAAAGTAAATACACACTGTTTACCAAATTTTGAAATACAGTCTTTGATTTGTGTGGGCTTTCCCTAACTGGATTTGCATATAATCTTTAGGCACAAAATATGTCTTATTAGTTTTCATTTTAATTTAGTTTCGGTTTCTTTAAAGCTGAGTCCAAATTTAAAGGCCTTTGGAGAAACAAGCAAATAAACACAGTTCAGATTCCTTTTAGATTTAACAAATTTACCCTAATCTCACCACATCCAATAACACCATTTTTTTTTGCAGTAAAACTCCTTTTATTGAGTATCTTAAAAACCATTGACATAGTTTCTCAACAAAGTTTTTGGAGAAACTCTCACTAATTGCTCAAACTCACATTTCTTTGGTTTATATACTATTTGATAATATAGTTACAGGAACAAGTGCAATTGACATAAGCAGTTTTGAGGGCAAACTTAACTGATTCTGCATACAATTCAGTCTTCACAGCATAAAATCCAGGGACATTCAGAGTGCTGTGGCTGTTAGTCAAAATGTTTTACAGAGTGTAAGAATTCTATCTAATTCAGGGATTTGTTAAATAAAAATTAGTTCTCTAAACTTCCACAGTATCATTTCAGGCATCCAGACGGTCTATACACAGTATGACAGGTGACTATTAGAAGCCTCTGTTTTGTTTGAACAGTGAAAATAATTATTGGATACTTGAGTTCCACAATGTCCTGGAAAACTTTTCTTTCTAATGACAGTTCGAAAATGCTCAAGTCAAAAGAGTTTTTAGAAAGAAAGGCTCTGAAAATATCAAGCAATTTTTCATGGATCATATCTTTCCCTCCCTTCCATTATCTCCACTTAACTTTCCACTTGCTGCAAATAGTTCACGGTCTGTCCCTCATGTAGCCCACAGACGAGAAGTGATCAACTCACAGATGACAACTCTAGAGTATCTTGAAGGAGGTGCTCTGATATGGAGAAGGACAGAGCCCTCTGTCAGCCATAGAGAGGCGTGGCGATCAAACTTGAAAAGACTGACCTTTAATACAAAAGAGCCTGGCAGACTACAGTCCATGGAGTTACAAAGAGCCGGACACGGCTGAGTAACCGAGCGCACATATAATATAAACTTTCCTCAAAAAGCCACATCTGGATTGCTTTTTTTTTTTTCCTTTTTGGCTGCGTGGCATATGGGATCTTGGTTCCCTGACCAGGGATCAAAATTGCGCCCCCTGCAGTGGAAGCATTCCAACTAACCATTGGGCGGCCAGGGAAGTTCCTGAATTACATCTTTAAACATGATTTAGCCAAAGGAAGAAGCTCAAGCAGGCAGGGCAGTAGGACTGCTGGCTGAGGTCACAACTTAACCTGCCTGTGTCCTCAAAAGTCATTGCCGCCCTTCGCCACATAGTCACTCTTGAATCCTATCCCTGGATCAACCATCTGGAACAAAGTTAAGGTGGGAACATCTTGTATTCGGGTGATTTTAAGGTCAAGGAGAGAAAACATAGCAGATGAGATTTGGTATAGGATCGAAATCTGAAAAAACCTTGAGTGTCACATAAAAGTTTGGATTTTTAGTCTGAAGAAATGGAAAAGCTATCACAGGGTTTTAATTTAGGGAGTGACATGAGCAAATCTGCATTTACAAGGATAAATCTGGCAGCACCGTGGAGAAAGATCCGCTAAGAGGCAATTGCATTAATTTAGCCCAGAACTGATGAGCACCTAAAACCAAGCAGGCCAGGGGAAATGGAGAGGAGGGAATTAAACTGATCCCTGCCTTCAGATTACTCTTGTAACAAGGACAAGAATTAATAGTGTGTGAATATTCACAGATTTTTCCTTTCTCCTTCATCATAAACTAAGAAAATGGCAACTGCAGGAAAGGAAGAAATAGAGCAAAACGTGTGTGCTAAGTCGCTTTAGTTGTGTCTCTGAGATCTCATGGACTGTAGCCCGCCTGCCAGGCTCCTCTCTTCCTGGGATTCTCCAGGCAAGAATACTGGAGTGGGTTGCCATGCCCTCCTCCAGGGGATCTTCCCAACCCAGGAATTGAACCCACATCTCTTACGTCTCCTGCATTGGTGGCAGGTTCTTTACCACTAGTAATACCTGGGAAGCACATAGAGCAGAATATTATTAAGTGTGCTTAAGAAGATTGGGAGTTATTCCCAATCATACACACATTGCTCCACTCATTTAGCTAATAAACACTTACTGGGTTTCCTTTTTGAGCCAAGTCCGTTCAAACCATTGAAATACGGGACTAACAGGTCCAGTGAAGTTCTGCCCAAATACCTCTGTAATTTTTCACTTTCTCTTGACTTCAGCTGTCAGTACACACATTCTCTTCTCTCCACTGCTATCCCTTCTCTTTGTCTTACTCAGCTCTGCATGACCTGGAGAATCACTTCTTCCCAAGGGACTTCCCAGACCTTCAGCCATGGTTGGGGCCCCAGGACTTGTGCTTCCATTGCACCTGCCTCATACTTCCTCTGAAAGAACATCTGAGCACATGGGGCTGAAATCATGCTGGTTCAATAGCCTGTGATGCCCTGAGAACAGGGACCTCTCTGCTCTGGTCACTGCCCAGCCAAGGGTAGGCACTCGGATACTTCATGAATAAATAGTGTGTCAATGAATTAAGTGGCTCAACACATAGAATTTTTTCTTCCTCCATGAAAACAATAACTTTAAGCAGCCAAACTTATCATTATACTTTAAACTGGCATTATGTTAGCCTTATGCCCAGGAAGCTCAAGGCCATTATATGTTAACATTCTATATTTCTAGCCTCTACTTCTAGATTGAGAAATGAGCCACATATGGTTAGCTAAACTCATTTGTAAAAACTTGGCATGTTCTCAAATCATATTCAAAGCTTATGTTAGTTTTGAAGATACAAATAAAACATATATTTTCCAGAACCTCCCCTTCTTCAGTTGAATTTTTGGAAAAGATCTCCCACGTTGTGAACTTCTGTAAACTATATTCTAAGTTGAATCTGAATATCATGATTTGATTTGAATTTTCCATACAGTCTTATTCAAGCCATGACACTTTAAAGAGTAGAGAAGTCTTATTTGTGTATAGGAATAAGGACTGTTTTAATTTTAGATTTCAAAGTACCATAGATAATAGCATATGTTAATCTTAAAAGCACTTGTCATGTTTCAAGTAAAAATAAGTCTCTTAAAGATGTTCCATAGAATTTGTTATGCCTTTAATAAGCATTAGATTTCAGTTCTGTCTTTTAAGAACCTCAGAAGTGAATAATAAGAACGTTGATAAAATTTTAAAAAAATCTCTCTATTCCCCATTCTAAGTTCTTCACTTTATGACCAATCAATGGGCCACAATATCACCTTCAAACTCTTGGCAATAAGCACTTATGATAAATAATGACATATTTGTTTTTCAAGCATAACTCACTTGCCATGACTACTTTAAACCCTAACTTACATAAAAATCTTGAATTATCATATTTTTTACAGAAATAACCATAAAATCCATTCAAAAGATCTGCTCAACTCTGTATGATACCTAACTTGTAATTATGACAGAAAATATAAATTATTTATTTTTATTACTTTTCCATTTTCAAGCGGGATCTTCCCCTTCCCCTTTTCCCCAATTTGGTCTTAGGAGTATATTGCCTGATGATTATTGCCAAAGCCCCCTTAGAGAAATAAGCAAAATGTATTTTTACTCTTAAAGTATTTTTTCTTTTATGGTGCCAAATAGTGGAAATGTACCTGACTTATACAGGGTAACTTGATAGGTGTCTTTGACATATTTGATCTCTTTTAACTCATAATAACTCTGGAAAATATTTCATACCTCAGTAAAAATAAAGGTAATGGAGGTTCAGAAAGTATGTGTCGCCAATCTAAAGTTAGATAGCTAGTCAATGGTTGATTACACATTTAATATTCTTTCCGAGAAACCAAATTTTAGGCAAAGTTAAAATATCTTTTAGTAAGGAGAAATAATACAATTTTTGCTTAAGTATATCAGTTTTAAATATAACATCTGAAGTTAACTGAAACTTCATCCCTTCTTTTTGGGACAATTTCTTTGTTTCCCATTGTTTTGTTTTGCTATTATAAGTCACCACAGCAGGTAATAAAAAGATATGCAATGATCCCATTTTTAACACTTGAACTTAAGACCTGAGAAGCATCAATAAACAGCCAGACACAGGAAATTGATGTCTGGAAAAAAATGTGAGAGAGTTAAGATATCAGTAGCACAAAAGTAGGAAACAGATATCACTGAGGATATGAAGTGGTAAAAATGACTGACCCTAAGGCAAGAAATCCACATATTATGGCTCTGAATAAGCAAGTTGGGCTCAGGGAAGACATTAATGGTAATGGTGAGTGAACAATTTGGAAGAAAATATGAACACAGTTTGGTATTACTGGAGCCCAGTTTCCACATCAAAGTGTACTGTATGAGTAAAAACATACATTTGGGGCAAACGTATCCAGTAGTTAACTACTTCCACTTATATTGTTAAATAGAAAGGGCATTTTCAAGCAATAAGTAAAAATGACGCATTAATTTCCTGCCTTGTGTTATTCCTAGTCCTTTCCTGATAGCAGCTACATTTCTGAGATGTTAGCCCCCACTAACATTTATTTAGTAATTGCTGCATTGTAATAGTTCATTTAGAACTGCATTACAATGTAAGTGCCAGAAAACCCAACTATACTGGGATTTAACAAAAGGGAATTTAGCATTTGACAAAACTGATGAGTCCTAGGATTGACCTATGTGGTGGTCAGTTGTGTCTGATTCTTTGTGACCCCATGAACTGTAGACCTTAAACTCACAATTCTACAGGAGAAAGGGTCATCATCAGGGTGAATGTAACAGAGAAGATGCTAGAAGGACACTGAGACTCATTCTAACACCATTTTGTCCAAAATTGGTCTTACACCTGACCTCTGCATGTGTGTGTGTTCAGTCATGTCTGACTCTGCGACACCATGAACTGCAGCCCACCAGTTCCTCTGTTCATGGGATTTTCCAGGCAAGAAAACTGGAGTGGGTTGCCATTTCTTCCTCCAGGGGATCTTCCCAACCCAAAGATCAAACCTGTGTCTCCTGCATCGGCAGGGAGATTCTTTACCACTTAGCCACCTGACCTAGCTGCAGGCGTATCTAGATCTAGGCCTCCAATGCCACAGACCTGGTTCCACTAGTCTCCCTTTGTACCGGCAAGAGGGTTGAGGCACGTTTGAGCTGCTACACAGTACCTGGGTTTACTGTCGTTCAACCAACTTGAGGAACTTTCCAGTCTCTACAATAGTCACAGTGGCCACAGGGATCTAGTAGTTGATTGGCTGAGTGATGTGTTAGACTGAGAGGAAGAAGACTTATCTCCACATAGGAGTTACCATTGCCAGGAGTAGAGAGAATGAATCCCAGGGAGGCACAGATGACAAAAGTTCAGGAAATCCTCTAAGCCATCCCTCTCTCTCCCCAGAGTGGACTTACTTCCTTTCTTCACGTCTTCCTTTATAAAACATGAATGTTTGAGCACTTGTAACATGATAGTGTTAATAGCAGTGAGAAAGAAGACAAGAAGACTCTTGCCCGCATGAAGCTCCAGATGAGTGAATGTGAAGAGCCACTTGTACTCATCAAGGACTAATAGGGCTATGAGGATGAATTTTATGACAATTTCCTTCCATCAAATATTGTGGAAAATGTAATGAATCAAGCTCTCTCTTAAAAGTCTGACTATGGGTTGGGGCATATTGCTGTCAAAAGAGGGAAAAGTATAATACACCATCTCTTGGTTCTTTCTATGTCTAATTTTTCATAAGCTCAGGTTATTTTAGTGGGAAATGATGCCTACAAGAGGCCATTGCTGAGGGGGCAAATGACAAGTTCTAGAGCAGGAGCCCCCTGGTGAGTGGGATCGTGGGGACTCATGGGGCAGCAGAGGGTCATTAGCTCTTGGCCCCAAGTAGCTGTGGAGAAACTAAGAGGAAGACAGCATCAAATACAAACTTTTTAAGTAATTATTTTATTGAATAAAATATTAATTTCCTTCTATTAATTCATTGTAAAATGCCTAGCATGAGAGTTTGAATAGTTAGCAGATAACAGTGGTCAACTTGCCCACAGGCAAGTTTTACTATCTCCTTTAAAGATACAGTTTTCATTTCTTTTTCAGACTTTCCCCATTTATTTTATGATTTAATTTTCCTTCTCCCTAATAGCATCAAATCATCTCGAAAAATCAACAGAAAAAATTCCAGGTGGTTCAGAATTTTGCAAAGGTAAAAATATACTGGATTGTGCATCAGGATCAGAGATGGATTTTTGAACTTAGCTTTACAGGACTGTTTGACTCTTTGTGATGCTATGGACTGTAGCCATATGGCTCCTCTGTCCATAGAGTTCTCCAGGCAAGAATACTGGAGTGGGTAGGCATTCCCTTTTCTAGGGGATCTTCCCAACTTCCCAACCCAGGGATCAAACCCATGTCTCCTGCATTGCTGGCATACTTCTTACCGTCTGAGCCACCTGACTCTTTACTACACTTTTTGCAGAACTGTTACTCCCCACTCCACCAAAAAAAAAAAAAAAAAGCCAAGCAAGCAAACTCTTAGGTAACCCCTGAGTTTGCAGCCCAACTTCCTAGATATGCTTGAAAGAGGATAAACATATGAACTAGGGTTCTATTTTTTTTCCAGTGGTTCCCAGGAAGACTACAATGAGCTATTGGCATGTTTACTTCAAAACTACACAGAGAAGCAATACCTCTGTCACTCTTAGAGTTGACATCTCACCTTGGCAGCTCACCCTTCTCAGAGGTTGTGTTTTCATCTCTGAAAAGAGGCATTTCTCAGAAGGAGATATAAAACATTAATGCTGACGGATTTTCAAGTAGACAGCAAGACAAGTAACAATCTTTGTTGAACAGTGTTGTCAAAGCAGTTTTGAAGTTCCTGTTTTGTACCTTTCTTTGTCAGTCTTGATCAACAGGTACTTAAAAAAATCGAAGCAAAGTGTTGAAAAAGACTAGGTTATTTTAAGTTAAATGTAAGATTTTGTTTTGACTTTGTGTGAAGTTTTGTTGAGGTTATGTGGTACCATATACCAATTTTTAGAGATGCAGGCTAACACTGCAAATGATGATCGCATAAACAAAATTCTGGAGGATTGGACTTAAAAGAAGGAATTGCAAAGCTAAAGTTATTGACTGTATATTATATGTCAGTTCTGTGCTGTGCTGTGTTTAGTCACTCATTTGTGTCTGACTCTTTGCAACCCCATAGACTATATTCGTCCAGGCTCCTCTGTCCATGGGGATTCTCCAGGAAAGAATATTGGAGTGGGTTGCCATGCCCTCTTCCAGGGGATCTTCCGACACAAGGACTGAACCCACGTGTCCTGCATTGCAGGAGGATTCTTTACTGTCTGAACCATGAGGGAAGCCCAAGAATATTGGAGTGGATAGCCTATCCCTTCTCCAGGGGAACTTCCCAACCCAGGAATCGAACCGGAGTCTCCTGCAATCCAGGCAGATGTTTTACCAGCTGAGCTCCCAGGGAAGCTGATTATAGGTCAGACTCTGTGGTAAATGCTTCAGTATAGCATTTCAGGTTAACTTGATAACAATTCCATGGGGCCAGTACTACTATTTATCTCTTAAGGAAATAGCCTTTGGGATCAGTAGCCTAAGGAAAGGTGCTAAATGATGGAGCTAAGGATAGAAACCACAGCTCAGTGATTCCAGAGCACATGTCCAGCCTGTTCATAAGCCAATAACTTGTTTGGAGAAGTTTACAAATATTTTATCCATCACTTCTAGGAAAAAACCTCCATTGATTTAAGTAGTGCTTTTTTTATTTATTTATTATTTTATAATAGAAAAACTAACCAAGAGACAATTAGATCTCGCAACATCACCTTCATTGTGTGAAAAAAGTGTACTTGTTTAAATTCAGGGTTATGAAACTTATTTGTATTTTTATAACATGAGATGTGTCAGGCCTAGTCTATCTTGAGCACTAGAGTCTCACTGCAAAAAGACTCTGCCTTCTTCAGCCCACATAACTTTCACTTCAAGCCAAGTATTCCTGTATTGGAGTTGGTTCTTACTTCCCTAACCAGCATTTAAATGCTCAGTCTGAGGCAAGAGTCTGCCCTATTTTCATGTGTATTTCTTATTTCTCGGGTCTCACTTCTGTTTTTAGGCTTTCTCCTTCCTCCTTCTTTGGGTTCCAAATGTCAGAAATTATATGATTGTTCCCAAGTATGTCAGTTCATGCCCTCCAGAATGCAGACACCAAGATAGATGGAATTTAGAATAAGAGATTTATTGAGGAGGATACCTGGGATAAGAAGGGAATAGGAAAATGCAGGAAGGCCTCAGGCCACAGTGCAGCATCACACCTGTGAAAGGAGAGGAGCAAGGAAAAATAATTGGATAGGAAGAGCCTCAGATCATGGTGTACCTATGGGGCAGGCTCAGCCAGCCCTATGGGAAAACTCAGACATAAGGACTCCCACACTAGGCAGAAATAACCAAGTCCCATACCTCATCATGCTCAACCATTAGCCAGGAGCCTTCCATGGGCAGAGTGGCCTTGACCTAAATGCTGCAGTCGATTTGAAGACTCTGTGGCTGGTGGCTGGCAGCTAACCGCTGTCCATGGAGAAATTTTATGGCTACCACAGTTGAGCTCTCCTGCTCAGCAGATGCTCTTCTGCAGATCTGGGGATGAGCTCTTTCATGGCTCCCATTGGACTCTTCCTTAGGGGAAACTTACAAGGGAACCGTTGGTATGATCAGCTATAGGCCCCTTCCCTCCAGTTCAAATGCATGCCAAGTCACTTCAGTCATGTCCAACTCTTTGCAACCCTATGGACTGTAGCCTGCCGGGCTCCTCTGTTCATGGGAATTTCTAGGCAAGAATACTGGAATAGGTTGCCATGCCTTCCAGGGAATCTTCCCAACCCAGAGATCAAAACTGCGTCACTTATGTCTCCTCCTCCAGCAGGTTCTTTACTACCAGTGCCACCTGGGAACCCCATTCAGTTCATATAGGGGCTGCAATTAATTCTCATTACCTCCCTCCTCTCACACTTATTCTAAATTCACCTCACTCTCACACTGAGCTAATACCTCTACCGGCCTCTGTCACTCACTTAGTAGTGAGACTAATTTAATGAGAGGTTGGGATGTCTGGTAAACAAAACCTTCTCTTGCTAGGTTGCTGCATGTAACCTTTCAAAGCCATACTGGGCAAGGGAGTATCCAGAGATGTCCCACACATTTCTCTCTCAGCCCCATATTGTAAGAATAGGTGCTCTTTCTCATAATGATTAGGGTCCATGATCTCTTCCGTAATGGATACGTGTCTTCTTGCCTGCTGGCCAGTATACAAAGAGAGCTCAAATTACTTAGGAGGCAGCTTTGATGTTCCATGAGATCCTTGCTGTGTCGTCTAGAAAGACTGTGCCTTCTTTGGAGACCACGACTTCTAACTCAGTAGAGACCAGAAATATGGGGGTAAGAAGCACAAAATCCCTCAATGGGCTGGTTGTCAGCTACCTTAATTCCTAATGTCAAGTCTCCTCTTGAAGACAGATCTCAGAAGCATACACCACAGGTGCTGTACCAGTGCTTGGCCCTCTACCTCAGAGAGGATTATATGTCCTCATGGGTGGTCATGTAATTTGCAGTGTTTTCCTGTTGGAGAGATTCAGTCCTCACCCCATCAACATCAAGCTTGTCCATAAGACTGGTTTTAGCCCATGAATGTGAGTTTATGATATATACCCCATCTGAGCACAAGCTTTGAGAGACACTGTGTGGTTCAGTTCAGTTCAGCTACTCAGTCGTGTCCGACTCTTTGCCACCCCATGGACTGCAGCACGCCAGGCCTCCTTGTCAATCTCCAACTCCCAGAGTTTACTCAAACTCACGTCCATTGAGTTGGTGATGCCATCCAACCATCTCATCCTCTCTCCTCCCCTTCTGCTCCCGCCTTCACTCTTTCCCAGCATCAGGGTCTTTTCAAATGAGTCAGTTCTTCGCATCAGGTAGCCAAAGTATTGGAATTTCAGCTTCAGCAACAGTCCTTCCAATGAATATTCAGGACTGATTTCCTTTAGGATGGACTGGTTTGATCTCCTTGCAGTCCAAGGGACTCTCAAGAGTCTTCTCCAACACCACAGTTCAAAAAACATCAATTTTTTGGCACTCAGTGTTCTTTATAGTCCAACTCTCACATCCATACATGACTACTGGAAAAACCATAGCTTTGACTAGACGGACCTTTGTTGGCAAAGTAATGTATCTGTTTCGCAATATGCTGCCTAGGTTGGTCATAACTTTTCTTCCAAGGGGCAAGGGTCTTAATTTCATGGCTGCAGTCACCATCTGCAGTGATTTTGGAGCCCAACTGTGTGGTTCGGTGTTTTTCTCTTTCTGCCATGAGAACATATTCCAGTAGGGGTTAGTTCCTAGAATGAAGAAGACATGTGGAGTAGAGCCACAGCTGATGCATAGCCAACCTAATGAATACAAGCAAAAAATAAACCTGTGTTGTTAAAAATAACTAAGAACTGGGGATTATTTGTTACTTCAGGATAACCTAATGAGATCTTACAAATGCATGGTACCTTGTCTTATCTGTGATATTTTCCCTGGTCTCTGGCAAGTCTCCTTTGCTTGATTTCTCATACCTGTGTCTCCCTCCCTGTTTCTAACTAACAGACATCTGTCATAAATATCTCTAAGTGTTGTTCTTAATATTGCTGGGGTTCTCTGGATTGACTACACAGAGACATCTGGATATAGTTTTTAAGAAATTATTGGCTACAGAATTTGGTTCATTGGCTACAGAGATACTGATTCAACAAATATGATTCAGTAGTTGTCATTAGTATGGGTCCAGAGATTTGCATATCTTAAAAACTACACAAAGTGCTCTCATATATTCAGGAGTTAGTTGTATGTTATATTCCATAGTTTTCAGTTTGCTTTAGGCTAATTATCTTTGCTGGTCTCTTGAACCTAAATGTACCATAACTGTTATTGCTCAACTTTAGCCTTGGGTAATGGCCTTTGTATCAGACTTATCTTAGCCCATATCTTCATCCTGCATTTACAGCCTGGTCAAATGAAATTTGACCTGAGACCTACCATTGTTTAAAGCATACACTGAATTTCTCTTTGGAAAAGTTGTTAGTGTGTATGTGTATTTGTGTGTATGCATGTGTGTCTATGTGTGTATACATGACATATACGAACAAAAGGATAGAGAGTTAGTGAAAATTGTATTATGCTGAAAAAGGTAATTTTGAAATGAAGCAACAGAGCTAATTATCTGTCTGGACAAGGTACATATTTAGGTTTTGAGCTATTTAGGTCAAAAGTAACAGAGAAATTGCTGATACAATTATTCCTAGTAACACTCTCATAATTGCCTGTGTGCATTAACACATGCATAAATCCCCTCACGTGGATATGTTCCTGGGAATGACTGTCTAAATAAGTCCTCAAAGTACCTTTTGTTCAGTGGTATGGCAGTGGAAGTAAGGAAAAGACACATAGAATGATTGAGGCAAAGATAGATGAGATCAAATGTTTCATCTTCCATGAGAAAGATTAAGGTCACAATCATCATAAATCAGTGATAAACCTTCCCATTCCATCACACCCTGATCCACCCTCTACCACTTCCGCCTTAAATTCTTACTGATTTTTCACAAACTGTTCCATTTGATTTTATTCTCGCTTATTTTTTGACTGACGTTCTAGAAGAAAGCACAAATGCCTGAGGACACTGAATGGATTTAGGAGACTGACCACTATGATGTGAACACTTCCACCTAATCATTTGCTTGATTTCATTCATGTTTCTAGATATCAACTGCTCTGGACAGTCCACTGAAATTCCTTTATTTTGTTTTGCAAAGACAGTATGTCTAGTGTCTATCAACTCAAAATACTTAGAAAAATATGAAATAAATATAAAAAACATTTTTGATTGAATAGCAAATTGTGATCAGAATGAAATGCCAGCATCAGAGTCACATGCACTAGTTGAATCCTTTCTGGCTCTGTTCTCAAGGGTCATAAAACTGTCATAACTGCTTCACTGAAGATGGAAAAAAGGCTCATTTACCATAATTGTTCCTACTGGAATTAAAATGTATGACAAATCTTGGAGTCATGAAAGATACAATGAAGAGACAAATAAAATTAAAATTAGGACTTCCCTCGTGGTCCAATGGTTGAGATTCCAACTTCCACTGCGAGGAACATGGGCTTGATTCCTGGTGAGAGAAATAAGATTCTGCATGCCGCATGGCACAACCAGAATAAATGAATAACTAAAAGAAATTTAAATAAATAAATTTTTAAAAGGCATAAAAAAGCTTATGTTTGGAAAGGTAGATTCAGGAGGCTTCCAAAATTCATATGCTCAAACATACTTTTTATACTTCAACAGTTCAGTTCAGTCGCTCAGCCGTGTCCGACTCTTTGCAACCCCATGAATCACAGCAAGCCAGGCCTCCCTGTCCATCACCATCTCCCGGAGTTTACTCAAATAAATGCCCATCGAGTCAGTGATGCCATCCAGCCATCTCATCCTCTGTCGGCCCCTTCTCCTCCTGCCCCCAATCCCTCCCAGTGTCAGAGTCTTTTCCAATGAGTCAACTCTTCCCATGAGGTGGCCAAAGTATTGGAGTTTCAGCTTCAGCATCAGTCCTTCCAATGAACACCCAGGGCTGATCTCCTTTAGGATGGACTGGTTGGATCTCCTTGCAGTCCAAAGGACTCTCAAGAGTCTTCTCCAACACCACAGTTCAAAAGCACCAATTCTTTGGCTCTCAGCTTTCCTCACAGTCCAACTGTCACATCCATACATGACCACTGGAAAAACCATAGCCTTGACCAGACAGACCTTTGTTGGCAAAGTAATGTCTCTGCTTTTTAATATGTTGTCTAGGTTGGTCATAACTTTCCTTCCAAGGAGTAAGCATCTTTTAATTTCATGGCTGCAGTCACCATCTGCAGTGATTTTGGAGCCCAAAAAATTAAAGTCCGACACTGTTTCCACTGTCTCCCCATCTATTTCCCATGAAGTGATGGGACCAGATGCCATGATCTTAGTTTTCTGAATGTTGAGCTTTAAGCCAACTTTTTCACTCTCCTCTTTCACTTTCATCAAGAGGCTCTTTAGTTCTTCTTCACGTTCTGCCAGAAGGGTGGTGTCATCTGCATATCTGAGATTATTGATATTTCTCCCGGCAATCTTGATTCCAGCTTGTGCTTCTTCCAGCCCAGCGTTTCTCATGATGTACTCTGCATATAAGTTAAATAAGCAGGGTGACAATATACAGCCTTGACGTACTCCTTTTCCTATTTGGAACCAGTCTGTTGTTCCATGTCCAGTTCTAACTGTTGCTTCCTGACCTGCATACAGGTTTCTCTAGAGGCAGGTCAGGTGGTCTGGTATTTCCATCTCTTTCAGAATTTTCCACAGTTTATTGTGACCCACACAGTCAAAGACTTTGGCATAGTCAATAAAGCCGAAATAGCTGTTTTTCTGGAACTCTCTTGCTTTTTCAATGATCCAGTGAATGTTGGCAATTTGATCTCTAGTTCCTCTGCCTTTTCTAAAACCAGCTTGAACATCTGGAAGTTGACAGTTCACATATTGCTGAAGCCTGGCTTGGAGAATTGTGAGCATTACTTTACTAGCATGTGAGATGAGTGCAATTGTGCAGTAGTTTCAGCATTCTTTGGCATTGCCTTTCTTTGGGGTTGGAATGAAAACTGATCTTTTCCAGTCCTGTGGCCACTGCTGAGCTTTCCAAATTTGCTGACATATTGAGTGCAGCACTTTCACAGCAGCATCTTTCAGGATTTGAAATAGCTGAGCTGGAATTCCATCACCTCCACTTGCTTTGTTCGTAGTGATACTTCCTAAGGCCCGCTTGACTCCACATTCCAGGATGTCTGGCTCTAGGTGAGTGATCACACCATCGTGATTATCTGGGTTGTGAAGATCTTTTTTGTATAGCTCTGTGTATTCTTGCTACCTCTCCTTAATATCCTCTGCTTCTGTTAGGTCCATACTAATCCTGTCATTTATTGAGCCCATCTTTTCATGAAATATTCCCTTCGTATCTCTAATTTTCTTGAAGAGATCTCTACTCTATTCTATTGTTTTCCTCTATTTCTTTGTATTGATCCTGAGGAAGGCTTTCTTATCTCTCCTTGCTATTCTTTGGAACTCTGCATTCAAACGGGTATATCTTTCCTTTTCTCCTTTGCTTTTCACTTCTCTTCTTTTCACAGCTATTGGTAAGGCCTCCTCAGACAGTCATTTTGCTTTTTTGCATTTCTTTTTCTTGGGGATGGTCTTGATCCCTGTCTCCTGTACAATGTCATGAACCTCCATCCATAGTTCGTCAGGCACTCTGTCTATCAGATCTAGTCCCTTAAATCTATTTCTCACTTCCACTGTATAATCATAAGTGATTTGATTTAGGTCATACCTGAATGGTCTAGTGGTTTCCCCCACTTTCTTCAATTTAAGTCTCAATTTGGCAAAAAGGAGTTCATGATCTGAGCCACAGTCAGCTCCTGGTCTTGTTTTTGCTGACTGTATACAGCTTCTCCATCTTTGGCTGCAAAGAATATAATCAATCTGATTTCGGTGTTGACCATCTGGTGATGTCCATGTGTAGAGTCTTCTCTTCTGTTGTTGGAAGAGGGTGTTTGCTTTGACCAGTGCGTTCTCTTGGCAAAACTCTGTTAGCTTTGCCCTGCTTCATTCTGTACTCCAAGGCCAAATTTGCCTGTTACTCCAGGTATCACTTGACTTCCTACTTTTTTGCATTCCAGTCCCCTATAATGAAAAGGACATCTTTTTTGGGTGTTAGTTTTAAAAGCTCTTGTAGGTCTTCACAGAACTGTTCAACTTCAGCTTCTTCAGCATTACTGGTCAGGGCATAGACTTGAATTACCGTGATATTGAATCGTTTGCCTTGGAAACGAACAGAGATCATTCTGTCGTTTTTGAGATTGCATCCAAGTACTGCATTTCAGACTGTTTTGTTGAGTATGATGGCTACTCCATTTCTTCTAAGGGATTCCTGCCCACAGTAGTAGATATAATGGTCATCTGAGTTAAATTCACTCATTCCAGTCCATCTTAGTTCACTGATTCCTAGAATGTCAAAGTTGACTCTTGCCATCTGTTTGACCACTTCCAATTTGCCTTGACTCATGGACCTAACATTCCAGGTTCCCCTGCAATATTGCTCTTTACAGCATTTAACCTTGCTTCTAACATCAGTCCCATCCACAACTGGCTGTTGTTTTTGCTTTGGCTCCATCCCTTCATTCTTTCTGGAGTTATTTCTCCACTGATCTCCAGTAGCCTATTGGGCACCTACTGACCTGGGGAGTTCATCTTTCAGTGTCTTATCTTTTTGCCTTTTCATGCTGCTCACGGGGTTCTCAAGGCAAGAATACTGAAGTGGTTTGCCATTCCCTTCTCCAGGGGACCGCATTCTGTCAGACCTCTCCACCATGACCCGTCCGTCTTGGGTGGCCCCACACGGCATGGCTTAGTTTCACTGAGTCAGACAAGCTATGGTCCATATGCTCAGATTGGCTAGTTGTCTGTGATTGTGGTTTCAGTCTGTCTGCCCTCTGATGCCCTCTCTCAGCACCTACCGTCTTACTTGGATTTCTCTTACCTTGGACTTGGGGTATCTCTTCAAGGCTGCTCCAGCAAAGTGCAGCCACCGCCCCTAACCTTGGACGTGGGGTAGCTCCTCTCAGCCACTCCCGGCTGCTCTACTAATTTATCAGTAGAACTAAGTTACTAGTGTAACCAACGGATTCTGGAAACTGAAGAGAGACTGACCATTATTTTACTGATTTAAGCAAGTATTTCCCCATCCTTTCTTTCTTTCTTCCTTTCTTCCGTCCTTCCTTCCTTCACTTCCTCACCCCTTCCTGTCTGTCTCCCCCCTTGTATTCATAACAGAACCCCCTTTGTCGTTGCTGTTTGTTTTGTTTTACCCTCTATGCTAATTAGGTAAAAGTAGGGATGATCTTGTGAAGTTGAAAAGAGTTTCAAATGCTGCCTCAGTCATGTGTCAAAGGGTGGTCTATGACATATATGTACTAGTACGTATAAGTGAAGTGAGTGAAAATCACTCAGTCATGTCCAACTGTTTGCGACAGGCCTCCCTATCCATCACCAACTCCTAGAGTTTATCCAAACTCATGTCCATTGGGTTGGTGATGCCATCCAACCATCTCATACTCTGTCGTCCCCTTCTCCTCCTGCCCTCAATCTTTCCCAGGATCAGGATCTTTTCAAATGAGTCAGCTCTTGGCATCAAGTGGCCAAAACACTGGAGTTTCAGCTTCAACATCAGTCCTTCCAATAAACACCCAGGACTGATCTCCTTTAGGATGGACTGGTTGGATCTCCTTGCAGTCCAAGGGACTCTTAAGAGTCTTCTCCAACACCATAGTTCAAAAGCATCAATTCTTCGGTGCTTAACTTTCTTTATAGTCCAAGTCTCACATCCATACATAACGACCAGAAGAACCACAGCCTTGACTAGATGGACCTTTGTTGGCAAAGTAATGTCTCTGTTTTTTAATATGCTGTCTAGGTTAGTCATAACTTTTTTCCAAGGAGTAAGCATCTAACAAGATTTACCTGAAAGTAAAGAAAGAGGATTGAAGATGAAATGTTCTATGTGGTAGTTTTAGGCTTTTTTTGTTTGTTTATTTAGAATACTAATTTATGAGTATCTGGATACCAGTATAGCAGAATTTCTGATTACGGTCAAATCATATCCCTTTAATATCATATTGAATGCAAAAGTATAGAACATTTTCACGCTGTTGGAAATGTTTCTTTACCAGTCTCAAGTTAAAATGTGAACTGTCATCAGTTACAGACATACTTGTGCCCATGACGTTGCCCATCTTGGCTCACCTGGCGCCGGTTTCGTCTTTTACAGCATAGGTGGAGAAGTGGGGCGAGGCCACGAAGGAACCTACGTGGGCAAGCATTTCCGCATGGGATTCATGACGATGCCCGCGCCCCAGGACCGGCTGCCCCATCCTTGCTCCAGTGGCTTCTCGGTCAGGTCGCAGTCGCTGCATTCTGTCGGGGGCACAGACGACGACAGCAGCTGTGCCTCCCGGAGACAACCACCCCCCAAGCCCAAGCGGGACCCCAGTACCAAGCTGAGCACGTCATCTGAGACGGTCAACAGTACGGCGGCCAGCAAGAGCGGGAAAGGCCCCGAGCGGACCGAAGGTAAAACCGGCCAGGCCCATTTCACCTAGAATGAGGCTTCACACAAGTGTCCGGATCCGCATACCCACCAGCATCTGCCTTCCTCCCTGGGTCACATGATCTTGTCTCTTCAACACCTTAAATCTTAAAAAAGAAGAATAGGGGTGGGAGGGGGTGGTGTGTGGCTGTTCATTGGAGTGTTGCCAAATGACACCCCCCCACAATATATTTAATTTATGTCACCAAAAAAGGGTGTGAGTTTTCTAGCCCCCTTTAAGGGGCTTTGAATCATTAGGAAATTATTTTGCCTAGCAGTACATCTAAAATCTGTATTTATTTTTTTTGCTTTTATTCCTGTTACTTGTATAATTATAGACCTATCATGAGATTCCCAGGTGGTGCTAGTGGTAAAGAACTCGCCTGCCAGTGTAGAAGAGGTGAGAGATAGGTTGGCTGCCTGGGTGGGGAAGATCCCCTAGAGGAGAGAAAGGCAACTCACTCCAGTATTCGTGCCTGGAGAATCCCCTGGACAGAGGAGCCTGGCAGACTGCAGTCCATAGGGTTGCACTGAGCAACTTAGCACCACTGCACGCATCATGAAATCATGAGGGGGGGCTTTGTAATGCCAGAAAATATAAAAAAGAAAAATCGTAGTCGTCTTTAGAAATAATCATTTCTTAATCATTTTGGTGTACTTCCAATGAATTTGAATTTATGCATGCATGTATGTACATTTGTAGCCTCTACTTCAATCCCTGTCTTCTGTTTTTTACCACATCTATGTTTTTTTTTTTTTTTCTCAGCCATGAAGTACATAAATCAAATATATCTTAGTCTCTTTGTTGGTCTATAATTATAAATTAGGTCAGATTAACCCCAGATCTCACTGGTACTTTAGCCTTGCTTGAATAAATCAGTTTCAGCTTTCCTGAAATTTTCCTGAGAGTCCCTTGGAGGGCAAGTAGTCCCAAGGGAGTTTTGATACAGGTGCATTCAGATGGCTGTGTGTCAGCTGTGGAAGATGCTTCGGGGCGTCCAGTGCTGACTGGACTTGTGACTGGCTTGAGAGCACGTCTCCCCCAGGTCCCATGGTCTTTCTCTTACCCTGTCTCTCCCTGACATTCTTCCCCAATGGCTCACCTGAGCACCTGGTATTCCAAGTTTCCCAGTAGCTTGCAACAAACACTGGACACCAGCTGGTCCCTTCCTTAACTGGGAAGGTTTCTTTGCCACTGAGGCTCTCCAGTCCTTCACAAAAGCTCCCTCATCTTGTGGTCTAATCCTCCCACAGAAACGTAAACCTAGCCTACGGTATGGTTACCCATGAGGCGTATTCCATCTCTTCTAATATTTTCATCTCTCCTTTCACCTGTATCAGTGTCCAAGGGCATATTTAGCCAAAAAGCAAAAGCCTCAGAGAATACTGAAGAATACAAATAAATGCCTGGAGATTGAGCTAATCCATACTTTCTTCAGGGAAAATCTCCAGTTAATCTCAGTTTTTCCTACTTCATATACAGTCAGAAATAGTCACAATTATGGGTATGTGTGTGAGATTATATGTGTGGATAATATGCATTTGTGCATATTTATGAAATTGAAATCCTAGTGCATAGTTTTGTGCTTTATATTTTCACTTGTTTTCTTGTGATTATTGTCCATGGCATTCTGTTTGTTGGGAAACACCATTTTTAAGGAAGGGCGTGCACTTCATGGTACTTTATGCAATTGTTATCTCTTTGATGAAGTCTTAGTTGGGCTTCCCTGGTGGCTCAGCTGGTAAAGAACCCACCTGCAGTGCAGGAGACCCAGGTTCAATCCCTGGGTCAGGAAGATCCCCTGGAGGAGGGAATGGCAACCCACTCCAGTATTCTTGCCTGAAGAATTCCATGGACATAGGAGCCTGGCAGGCTACAGCCCATGGGACCTCAGAGTCAGACATGACTGAGCGACTAATACTCAACACACCAGATTGGTTCCAGTCTGTTCTGCTGTAATCAATCACACTGCAATGAAGGGTTGTGTGTGTGTGTGTGGGGGGGGGGGGGGTTTGTCTGTTTGTGTAACTCTTTTGTTCCTCTACCTTGAAACAGATTTGAATTCTGAGTCTTTTTTTCTCATGATTCAAGGTTATCAGTATGCCCTACAACTTGTAACATACTGATGTTTTAGAGATAGTGTTTAATTTACTTGTTAATAAACTAAAAGACTCTAGAGATCTGCGTTCTGTAAATTTTAAATATTGTTCTTAAGTTTTCCCTGATATTGATACCTGATGCCTTTCATTTCTCTTTATAGTCTATGAGGTTATTTCCAGAAGTCACATCTTCTTACTTGTACTGCCAGAAAACTACATAATCAATTACATTGCATTGTTTTCAAAAGCAGATTATCATTTAGAACAATGGTGTCTGAATGATGAGGGCCTGAGTGTAATCTAAAATGATTCAAGAATAAAGGGGGATAAAAGAACCATCGGAAGGGGAGGCGAAAAGGAATCAGACAAGGTGAGCGGCCAGTAAAGGATGTGCTATAAGGCTAGGTAACGCTGCTGGAAACACTTGAAAGCAGTGTAACATACACACCTCAAAATAGTCCCCTCCCTGGGGAGGGGAGCTTGAGGTCTTCAAAGTGGTCATGTGGAAAATTATGATTGTCCCACAGAAGAAACATTTGAGTGGTGATTCAATTGTCTTAAAGACAGAACTGATTACCATTCACTTGAGATGCTTCAGGTAGCTAAATCCTGAGATAGAGAAACTCATAAGTCTCTCAGATCCCTTCACCATCTCAAGATCTAAGGCTCTAAATAGCTCATTATCAAAGAGAAGACAGGAAATCTGTTATCTTTATTAGTTCTGAGGCAGAAGAGAAGACAGTGAGTAAATTAAAGCAGTAGCAAAGGCTTATCTCAGACTTGGAAAACTACCTTATGATCGGTAAGGCTTATTAAACACGAAGTTGAAGTTCAACATCTCTCTTCTAAAGGACTTCTAGGGTGGTTAAAGAGCCTTCAGCTATAGTGCCTCTTTGAGGATGGTCAGTGGACCGGATGGACTATTAAGATTCAGTGCAGAAATGGTCAACTTTTATAGAAGAGTGATTTTTCAATGCAAATTTCAGCTTCTCTTTGGAGCACTTAATCAAAAGGCAACTGCAGAACTGGATATATTCAAATCTCTTTTACCAAGGTATGACTTCAATAACAGGAGAGAATCAGAGCTCAGTTCAAAGATGGGAAAAAAATCTTGAGCCCAAATGCATGCATTCATATGTGTGTACTCAAAGCCAAAATTATATAACTATGTAGATTGTTCTTTTATGAATCCTCAACTCTTTGTAATTGTGAGTTAACTGGACTTCATTACGGAGCATGTGTTTTTTTTTTTACAATTTTTCTAGCTATCAGAATTGTAACAAAGATGAAGAGTGACTTTTATAAATCTTAGTTTGTCTTTTCTTTTTACATTAAATGTCAGCAAAATCAAAATATTGATTCTGGGGCATTAGAATGATTTCCATGGTAACCAGCTTCTATTTAAGTCAGGGATTATGACTTCCCTGGGGATGAAAGTAGAAAGGAAATGGCCTTGTAGCAAAACAGCTTTCAGAGTAGGAAAGAAATAGTTTAATGATGAACACAAACAAAAAAATCACATACCAGGAAAAGTATAATTTAGCTTTTAAAAATTGCAATTGTGTCATACTGAAAATATATATTTGCAATTCTATTTTAAGATCTTTCATAATGACACATTTCAAAATGTATACAGTAGAGTAGATAAATTGACCATAAATATGCAATAGATATTTTAATTGCTCTTTCTATTGCTTCAGCGTAATACCTGCTGAGTTTGAGGAATGATTAGACGAAGTAAAAGGAGCTAACTAGAAAGGATGAGAGACCTGACAACTACTACTTCAGGAAAGAGCAGTAATTGTGCAAACTCACATTCTCCATTCCCATTGTTCAGCTCAACATGTATTTCATTTCCTAATAGAGTCATTCATAGAGATGCTCTGTGGTGCAGGCAAAAGAGACTGTGCTTAGAATCTACAAGCAAATATTGACTTTGAGACAGTGATCTAATGAGACTGTTTCTTTCACCTTTAAAATGATGATGAAGCACTGAAAACTAATCATACCCTGCCCCTCTCACAGCCTCATGACCATACAGTAGGCTAATGCCCACAACTGTGCATGGTAAAAAGAAAACACTATACAAATGTAAGTTCATATGATTTTAAACATGTACTTACACTTATTAACTGAACTGAACTGAACTGACTTATTAACGTGCCAGAATAACACGAAATTTTGGTTTCATGTGCATGCATGCTAAATTTCTTCAGTGGCGTCTGACTCTTTGCGACCTCGTGAACTGTAGCCTGCCAGGCTCCTCTGTCCATGGGATTCTCTAGGCAAGAATACTGGAGTGGGTCGTCCTTCCCTTCTGCAGGGGATCTTCCCATAGCACATATATTAAAAATAAATAGCAGAAATATAGTGGTTTGTTTCCTCTTTGCCCACTTTCTGAAGAGATTTTATTATTAATGGGTGTTGAATTTTATCAAAAAAAATTTTTGCTTTTATTGAGATGATCATACGGTTTTTGCTTTTCAGTTTGTTAATGTGTTGCCTCACACTGATTTGCAGATATTGATAAATTCTTGTATTCCTTGGATAAGTCCCACTTGATCACGTGGTATGATCCTTTTAATGTTTTGTTGGATTCAGTTTGCTAGTATTTTTCAGAAAATTTTTGCATGTATGTTCATCAATGATAAAAATGTTAGTCACTCAGTCATATCCAACTCTTTGTGACCCCATGTATCATAGCCTGGGCTCCTCTGTCCATAGAATTCTCCAGGCAAGAATTCTGGAATGGGTTGCCATTCTCTTCTCCAGGGGATCTTCCTGATCCAGGGCCTGAACCTCTGTCTCCTGCATTGCATGCAGACTCTTTACCATCTAAGCCACTAGGGAAGCCCTCATTTTGGTCTGTAATTTTCTTTTTTTGTAATATCTTCTTCTGGTTTTGGCATCAGGGTGATAGTGGCCTCGCAGAATGACCTTGGGAGTGTTCCTTCTTCTGCAATTTTTTGGGGAAAATTTTAGAAAGATAGGTGTTAAGTCTTCTCTAAATGTTTGAGAGAATTCACCTGTGAAGCCATCTGGACCTGGACTTTTGTTAGTTGGAAGTTTTTAAATCACTGTTTCAATTTCAGTACCTGTTATGGATCTGTTCATATTTCCCATTTCTTCCTGTTTCAATCTTGGAAGGTTGTACCTTTCTAAGAATTTGTCCATCTTTTCAATTTTATTGACATATAGTTTACAGACAGAAACAGACTTACAGACATCAGAAACAAACTGTGGTTAATGAAGGGGCAATGTATGTGGGGGGAGGGATAACTTGAATTTGGGATGAACATATATACATTACTATATGTATGATAGATAACCAAAAAGGACCTCTATATAGCACAAGGAACTCTACTCAATATTCTATGATAACTTATATGAGAAAAGAATCCAAAAAAGAATGAATATATGTATGTGCATCACTGAATCACTTTGATGTACACCTGAAATTAACACAACATTGTAAATCAACTACACTCCAGTAAAATTGAATAAATTAATAAATACATAAGACAGGAAAATAAAAACCATACACACATACCTGACATGTTAGGCTTAAAATTTTTACACAATGACCCAAATAAACAGAGAAATATTCTCTAGTTGTAATAAACTCTTCATAATAGCATGACATGAATATGTTTAGTGTAATGAAGAAAACATATTTTTATTAAATCAAGTATTTCTATACTTTAGACTCCATTAAAAAACTTAAGTATTCTTTTTTTGAAGTATAATTAAAGTATACCACTATGTTAGTTGGTCCTTTCCAGGTAGAGCTAGTGGAAAAGAATCAGACTGCCAATGCAGGAGATATTAAGAGACATGGGTTCGATTCCTGGGTTGGGAAGACCTTTTGGAGGAGGGCATGGCCGCCTATTCCAGTATTCTTACCTGGAGAATCCCATGGACAGAGGAGCCTGGTGGCCTACAGTCCATAAGGTCGCAAAGAATCAGATACAACTGAAGCGACTGAGCATGCAAGCATTATGTTAGTTTCAGCTGTACAACATATTGATTCAATATTTGGATGTGTTGCATAATGATCACCATGATAAGTCTAGTTAGCATCCATCACCACACATATTACCTACTTTTTGGTGATGAGAACTTTTAGAATTTATTCTCTTAGCAACTTTTAAGTATGCAATACAGTATTATTAACTGTAGTCACCATGCTGTACATTCCATTCCCAGGACTTACTAGAAGTCTGTTCTTTTCAACCCTCTTTACCATTTCTCACACACCTCCAAAACTAAGTGTTCTTAACTTTCTTTTGTTTTAAACTCTTCTTTCAAGTAAATCTCAACACTTAATTTATTATATTGCTTCATGATTATCTTCAGAAGACAATGAATTTGGATGGTTCTCCTGGTTTCTGATGTTACCTTCTAGATATATTTGTTAGAGTCATATCTATGAATCAAAATTTGGAATACATACAGAAACATTTGGAATCACAACGTGTCCTCAAAATCTTGAACTGTGAGGTTAAGCCAGAACCAAAGGAAGACTAAGTTCATTATAGGGTCACTGCCTCACAAAATAAAAAGTGCAAATCCCTCTTTCAAGATTACCAAAGTAGATTACAGTCTTCAGCAATGTTGCTTTTCTTTTCTTTATTTATTCTGCAAATTCTTTGAGTGTCTACCTGGTTGTAGGGAGATCCAGCACTGAACAAAATAGAAATGGTCTTTCCCTTCATGTTCTTCATATGTGCTCAGTCACTTGAGCCGTGTCCGACTCTGCAACCCCATGGACTGTAAGCCCACAGGCTCCTCTGTCCATGGGATTCTCCAGGCAAGAACACTGGAGTGGGGTGCCCTGCCCTCTTCCAGGGGATCTTCCCGACCCAAGGATCAAACCTGCATCTGTTATGTCTCCTGCATTGGCAGGCAGGTTCTACCACTATTGCCACATGGAGAGTTCTTCCTTCATGTTACTTACAACCAATTTTGTTTCCAATTCTCTAGTTCAGACTGTTTCCCTCTATTTACACCATGAGGCAAGCACTGATTTGTTTTTGTTGTCGTAGTTCAGTTGCTCAGTCATGTCCAACTCTTTGTAACCCCCCTGTCCTTCACCATCTCCTGAAGCTTGCTCAGACTCTTGTGTCTGGTTCTAACTGTTGCTTCTTGACTTGCATACATGTTTCTCAACACTGATTTACAGGAATCTTTTCTGGAAAACAGAAAATCTGGCATGACAACCACGTGAGCATCATCTGTGTAATTAGTTGTTTAACTCTGGAAGAAACAGTTTAGCACATTTTAATAATGTGTTTTTATCCTACAAAGAATATTTGCTGCTCTTTCATTGTTCAGTGCTAACAATTTAAACATGCCTGTATCTGATTTTGTACCAATATACAGCTTTGTAGGCAATCTATGGGCATTTGAGGGGAGAGGAGAAACAAATTGAATGTGCTTTTTATGTTGGGGAATTTACAAGTTTCCCAGGTCAGAATTCCAGTTTGGGAACTTGAATAAGCCCCAGTCAGAGCCAGCCGTAAATTCGGTTTTACTTTTTCTCAGTGACTAGCCCAGATTTCTGATCCTTACAAGATATTTATAAAAATTAGACTATGCCTTTTATGACTCAGCATGAAATATTAGAAAAATATGGGCTTCAGAGGGAAACAGACATTGGTTTCATATCTGTGCTGCCAACATTTAATACACTCTCTCTCACAGACACAGTTTTCTCATCTGTACTATCGGAATAGCAATATTGGTCTTAGGCGGTGGGTAGAATCTTGTCCAAGATTTTTATCCAGGATTCCCCACTCCCTGGTATACTCACCTTGAATATTCCCTGGAACTCTCATACCATTGGTGGCCTTAAGATTAAGGGGGCCATGTAGCAAGGAATGTGTTGTTGTTTGTCGCTGTTCAGTACCTAGTCATTTCTGAGTCTTTGCGATCCCATGGACTGCAGGTTGCCAGGCTTCCCAGTCCTTCACTGTCTCCCAGAGTTTGCTCAAACTCATGTCCATTGAGTCAATGATGCCATCCAATCATCTCATCCTCTGTCGTCCTCTTCTCCTCCTGCCCTCAATCGTTCCTAGCATTAGGGTCTTTAAAGTCAAGGAATGCTGGCAGTCTCTATCAACTGAGCGTAGTCTCTGGCTAAAAGCCAGCAAGGAAACAGGGACTTCAGTCCTATAACTACAGAATCTGAATTCTGCCAACAACAATACTCACCTTAGAAGCAGAGTTTCTTCTAGAATCTCCAAAAATGTAGCCTGGCTGCCACCTCGATTTCAGTCAGTGGGACCCTGAGCAGAGATCCCAGCCTTCTGGATTCTGGCCATGCCCAGTGAAAGTGAAAGGCACTCAGTCATGTCCGACTCTTTATGACCCCATAGACTCTACAGTCCATGGAATTCTTCAGGCCAGAATATTGGAGTGGGTAGCCTTTCCCTTCTCCAGGGGATCTTCCCAACCCAGGGATCAAACCCAGGTCTTCCACGTTGCAGACAGATTCTTTACCAGCTGAACCACAAGAGAAGCCCAAGAATACTGGAGTGGGTAGCCTATCCCTTCTCCAGAGGATCTTCCCGACCCAGGAATCAACCTGGGGTCTCCTGCATTGCAGGCAGATTCTTTACCAACTGAGCTAGGAAGGAAGCCCAGCCATGTCCATACTTCGGATGCATAGATCCAAGAGTTAATAGAGGGGTACTGATTTTTAAGCTGCTGTATTTTTGATAACTTGTTATTGTAGTGATAGAAAAATAATCCATTTTACTAAATTATTGGGCAGAAAAAGTGGGGTAAAACTCATTGGCAAAGCATATAGCTTAGAACCTGGAGAAGAGCAGATCCTCAGCAACCTCGCTGCCCTTCTCAATGTGTGTGCCTGCTGTCTCTTCAGGCCTGTCTGACTCTTTATGATCCTATGGACTGTAGTCCACTATGCTCCTCTGTCCTTGGAATTTCCCAGGCAAGAATACTGAAGTAGGTTATCATGCGCTCCTCCAGGAGATCTTTCCGACCCATAGATCAAACCTATGACTCTTAGGTCTTCTGCATTGCAGACAGATTCTTTACTACTAAGACAGTGCTGGTGGTTTTCCAGATTTCTCGGGTCAGACTTTGAAAGTAAACAAGATGATAGAAGCCCAGAAAATGCTGACATACTAGGTCTCTTGAATGCCTGCTTAACTCTTTCTGAATTTGTGTGGATCTTTTTCTGAGAGGATCTGTCCTTTCTTGCCAGCAGTTTTTGTTCTTTCAAAGGACTCAGTGATGGCTTTTCAGTGGTGTTTTCAATGACTCATTTAAATGACTGCAACTTGCAGGCTTCGAGCCTTTTTTTCTTGTAACAAGTGGCACTTGTGGTTCACAGCAGGCTTTCTAGAAGTCTTCAAAGCTCCATTTAGCACCACACTAATGAAACACAAGGAAAGTGGAAAACAAGCCCTTGAAATCTTCATCGTTTTGGCACTGGGTAGTATTCTAGTGTATGTTCTTGTTGGTTTGATGGGATGAGACGTGGAGAATTGTCACTGAAGGCCCACATTCCTAGGTTTCACTTTCCAGGTTGACAGAATCAGAAACTGCTGGGCTTCCTGGTGTAAAAGCCATCTGTCAAACCAGGCTGCTCAGACAGAGATAGAGTTGTCTGACTACAGCGTGTGATCTTTTTCTAAACGTACCCCGAGGCCCATGAATGAAACTATTTGTAAGTCAAATCATCTTTCCCTTGGTCCTGGCTTTTGATTCTAGTCCAGAGAACTACCCTGCCTCTTTCTGGTCTCACCCAACACCCTTTCAGTAACACTCTGGATTTGGTCTCATTTGTCTCAGTGTCTGAAATTCATAAGAGGATTTTTATCCATGGGTGTTGCTACTGATGGCATCTTCCACAACAGACCAATAAGCTCAAACTTCCCAAGTATCTGTTCTGATCATGGCATTGATTGTGGAGTATTCGATTGCTATACTGTCCTTAGTCACTGAGTCGTGTCTGACTCTTTGCAACCCCCTGGACTGTAGCCTGACAGGCTCCTCTTCCCATGCGATTCTCCAGGCAAGAATACTGGAGTGGGTAACCATTCCCTTCTCCAGGGAATTTCACAACCCAGGGCTTGAACCTGGCTTTCCTGCATTGCAGGGAGATTCCTGACTGTCTAAGTCACCAGGAAAGCTCCGTTGGCGTATTCAGTTCAGTTCAGTTATTCAGTCATGACTGACTCTGTGATCCCATGGACAGCAGCACGCTAGGCTTCCCTGTCCGTCACTAACTCCCAGAGCTTACTCAAACTCATGTCCATCAAGTCGTTGATACCATACAACCATCTCATTCTCTGTCATCCCTTTCTCCACCTGCCTTCAATTTTTCCCAGCATCAGGGTATTTTCAAATGACATTTCTATACAGCAGGTGGCCAAAGTATTGGAGTTTCAGCTTCAGCATCAGTCCTTCCAATAAATGTTCAGGATTGATTTCCTTTAGGATGGATTGGTTGGATCTCCTTGCTGTCCAAGGGACTCTCAAGAGTCTTCTCCAACACCACAGTTCAAAAGCATCAATTCTTAGGTGCTCAGCTTTCTTTATAGTCCAACTTTCATATCCATACATGACTCCTGGTAAAACCATAGCCTTGACTAGACAGAGTTTTGTTGGCAAAGTAATGTCTCTGCATTTTAAAGGCTGTCTAGGTTGGTCATAACTTTTCTTCTAAGGAGCAAGTGTCTTTTAATTTCATGGTTGCAGTCACCATCTGCAGTGATTTTGGAGCCCAAAAAAATAAGGTCTGTCACTGTATCCAATGTTTCCTCATCTATTTGTCATGAGGTGATGGGACCAGATACCATGATCTTAGTTTTCTGAATGTTGAGTTTTAAGCCAACTTTTCCACTCTCCCCTTTCACTTTCATCAAGAGGCTCTTTAGTTCTTCTTTGCTTTCTGCCATAAGGATAGTGTCATCTGCATATCTGTGCTTATTGATATTTCTTCTGTCAATCTTGATTCCAGCTTGTGCTTCATCATTCCTGGCATGTCACATGATGTACTCTGCATATAAGTTAAATAAGCAGGGTGAAAATATACAGCCTTGATGTACTCCTTTCCCGATTTGAAACCAGTCTGTTGTTCCATGTCCAGTTCTAACTGTTGCTTCTTGACCTGCATACTTATTTCTCAGGAGGCAGGTCAGGTGGTCTGGTATTCCCATCTCTTTCAGAATGCTGTGATCCACACAGTCAAAGGCTTTGGCATAGTCAATAAAGCAGAAGTAGATATTTTTCTGAAACTCTCTTGCTTTTTCAATGAGCCAAAGGATATTGGCAATTTGATCGCTGGTTCCTCTGCCTTTTTCAAATTCAGCTTGAACATCTGGAAGTTCACATTTCATGTACTGTTGAAGCCTGGCTTGGAGAATTTTGAGCATTACTTTGCTAGTGTGTGAGATGAGCGTAATTGTACTGTAGTTTGAGCATTCTTTGGGATTGCCTTTCTTTGGGATTGGAATGAAAACTGACCTTTTCCAGTCCTGTGGCCACTGCGGAGTTTTCCAAGTTTTCTGGCATATTGAGTGCAGCACTTTCACAGCATCATCTTTTAGGATTTAAAATAGCTGAACTGGAATTCCATCACCTCCACTAGCTTTGTTCATAGTGATGCTTCCTAAGGCCCACTTGACTTTGCATTCCAGGATGTCTGGCTCTAGGTGAGTGATCACACCGTCATGGTCATCTGGGTCATGAAAATCTTTTTTGTATAGTTCTTCTGTGTATTCTTGCCACCTCTTCTTAATATCTGCTTTGTTAGGTCCATACTATTTCTGTCCTTTATTGTGCCCATCTTTGCATGAAATGTTCACTTGGTATCTCTAATTTTCTTGAAGATATCTTTACTCTTTCCCCTTCTATTGTTTTCCTCTATTTCTTTGCACTGATCACTGAGGAAGGCCTTGTCTCTCCTTGCTATTCTTTGGAACTCTACATTCAAATGGGTATATCTTTCCTTTTCTCCTTTGCCTTTTGCTTCTCTTCTTTTCACAGCTATTTGTAAGGCCTCCTCAGACAACCATTTTTCCTTTTTGCATTTCTTTTCCTTGAGAATGGTCTTGATCACTGCCTCCTGTGCAACATCACAAACCTCAGTCCATAGTTCTTTAGGCACTCTGTCTATCAGATCTAAGCCCTTGAATCTATTTGTCACTTCCATGGTATAATCATAAGGGATTTGATTTAGGTCATACCTGAATGGTCTAGAGGTTTTCCCTACTTTCTTCAATTTAAATCTGAATTTGGCAATAAGGAGTTCATGATCTGAGCCACAGTCAGCTCCCGGTCTTGTTTTTGCTGACTGTATAGAGCTTCTCCATCTTTGGCTGCAAAGAATATAATCAGTCTGATTTTAGTATTGACCATCTGGTGATGTCTATGTGTAGAGTCTTCTCTTGTGTTGTTGGAAGAGGGTGTTTGCTATGACCAGTGTGTTCTCTTGGAAAAACTCTATTAGCCTTTGCCCTGCTTCATTTTGTACTCCAAGGCCAAATTTGCCTGTTACTCCAGGTGTTTCTTGACTTCCTACCTTTGCATTCCAGTCCCCTATTATGAAAAGGACATCTTTTCTGGGTATTAGTCCAGAAGGTCTTGTAGGTCTTCATAGAACCATTCGACCTCAGCTTCTTCAGTGTTACTAGTCGGGACATAGACTTGGATTACTGTGATATTGAATCGTTTGCCTTGGAAATGAACAGAGATCATTTTGTCGTTTTTGAGATTGCATCCAAGTACTGCATTTTGGACTCTGTTGTTGACTATGATGGCTACTCCATTTCTTCTAAGGGATTTCTGCCCACAGTAGTAGATATAATGGTAATCTGAGTTAAATTCACCCATTCTAGTCCATTTTAGTTTTCTGATTCCTAAAATTTTGATGTTCCCTCTTGCCATCTCCTGTTTGACCACTTCCAATTTGCCTTGATTCATAGACCTAACATTCCAGGTTCCTATGCAATGTTACTCTTTACAGCATCAGACCTTGCTTCCATCACCAGTCACATCCACAACTGGGTGCTGTTTTTGCATTGGCTCTGTCTCTTATTCTTTCTGGAGCTATTTCTCCACTGACCTCCAGTAGCATATTGGGCACCTACTGACCTGGGGAGTTCATTTTTCAATGTCATATCTTTTTGCCTTTTCATATTGTTCATGGGGTTCGCCATTCCCTTCTCCAGGGGACCACATTCTGTCAGACCTCTCCACCATGACTCATCCGGCTTGCGTGGCCCTACACAGCATTCCTCATAGTTTCATTGAGTTATACAAGGCTGTGGTCCTTGTGATCAGATTGATTAGTTTTCTGTGATTTGGTTTTCAGTCTGTGTGCCCTCTGATGGAAAAGGAAGAGAGGCTTATGGAAGCTTCCTGATGGGAGAGACTTAGTGAGGGGGAAACTGGGTCTTGTTCTGATGGGTGGGGCCATGCTTAGTAAATCCTCAATACTGTACTATGTTATTTATTTCAGATCTTTTAGGGTCAAGTCTATGGAATGCTGCTTAACAAGTGTTTACTGAATCAATCAGAATAACAAGTTTAGAGCAGCTGAGGATAACAGTTCTGAGGCCCGATTCTCCTGGTTCAGAGTCAAGATGATTACAACACTTCACTTCAGAGATAAGATATGACCATAAATAATGACCTATTCCAAAGATCAGATTAGCCCTGCCCTGGCTTAAAGTAGACAGTGCAGTCTGTCTTTGTCAGGTTTTCCAGAGTCTGACTTCTTGTGTGTCTGCATTGGGAGAATGCAGACCACCTTGCAGCAGGCCACCACTGACCCACGCCTCTGCCCAAGACTCCTGGACACTCACAGTCAAGTCTGGGTCAGTCTCTTGTGGGGTCACTGCTCCTTTCTCCTGGGTCCTGGTGTGCACAAGGTGTGTCAGGTTTTCCAGAGTCTGACTTGTGTGTCTGCATTGGGAGAATGCAGACCACCCTGCAGCAGGCCACCACTGACCCTGGACACTCACAGTCAAGTCTGGGTCAGTCTCGTGGGGTCACTGCTCCTTTCTCCTGGGTCCTGGTGTGCACAAGGTTTTGTTTGTGCCCTCCAAGAGTCTGTTTCC
Source organism: Dama dama (assembly GCF_033118175.1). Classification (NCBI taxonomy): domain Eukaryota; kingdom Metazoa; phylum Chordata; class Mammalia; order Artiodactyla; family Cervidae; genus Dama; species Dama dama. The sequence goes on along the minus strand of NC_083688.1, from coordinate 21,545,694 downwards.
CCAGTCCAATGTAAGTTCTAGTGGCTCTATGGTGGGGTTAATGGTGACCTTCTCCAAGAGGGCTTATGCCATACCCAGGTCTACTGCACCCACAGCCCCTGTTGTACTAGTTGACACAAATTCATGGCTTAAACTATACATATTGATTATTTCACAGTTTCTGAGAGTCAAGAATTTCCACAGCATCTCCCAAGGCTTCAATACAGGTGCCAACTGGGGCTGGGGTCTTATCTGAGGCTCAAAGTCCTTTTTGGTTCATGTGGATGTTGGCAGAATCCATTTCCTTGTGGTTGTGGAAAATGATATCTTACTTCAAGGACACAAGGAGAAATTGTCTCTCTCCCTTTGTTTCTCTTGCTTCAGGAAAGGCCTGAATCTTCCTTTAAAGAGCTAACCAGGATAATCTCCCCATGATAAAAGCAGAGTCAATTGATTCAGTTCAGTTCAGTCACTCAGTCGTGTCCGACTCTTTGTCACCCCATGGACTGCAGCACGCCAGGCTTCCCTGTCTATCACCAACTCCTGGAGCTAGCTCAAACTCTTGTCCATCCAGTCAGTGATGCCATCCAACCATCTCATCCTCTGTCATCCCCTTATTCTCCTGTCTTCAATCTTTCCAAGCATTGGGGTCTTCTCCAATAAGTCAGTTCTTCACATCAGGTGGCCAAAGTATTGGAGCTTCAGCATCAGTCCTTCCAATAAATATTCAGGACTGATTTCCTTTAGGATTGACAGGTTTGATCTCCTTGCAGTCCAGGGGATTCTCAAGAGTCTTCTCCAACACCACAGTTCAAAAGCATCAATTCTTCGGTGCTCAGCTTTCTTTCTGGTCTAACTCTCACATCCATACAAGACTACTGGAAAAACCATATCTTTGACTAGATGGACCTTTATTGGCAAAGTAATGTCTCTGCTTTTTAATATGCTGTCTAGGTTGGTCATAACTTTTCTTCCAAGGAGTAAGTGTCTTTTAATTTCCTGGCTATACTCACCATCTGCAATGATTTTGGAACCCAAGAAAATAGTCTGTCACTGTTTCTGTTGTTTCTTCTTATAATTGCCATGGAGTGACAGGACCGGATGCCATCATCTTAGTTTTCTGAATGTTGGGTTTTAAGACAGCTTTTTCACTCTCCTCTTTTACTTTCATCAAGAGGCTCTTTAGTTCCTCTTCACTTTCTGCTATAAAGGTGGTGTCATCTGCATATCTGAGGTTATTGATATTTCTCCCGGAAATCTTGTTTCCAGCTTGTGCTTCCTCCATCCTTGCATTTTGCATGATATACTCTGCATATAAGTTAAATAAACAGGGTGACAATATACAGCCTTGACATATTCCTTCCCAATATGGAACCAGTCTGTTGTTCCACATCTGATTTTAACTGTTGCTTCTTGACCTGCTTACAGATTTCTCAGGAGGCAGGTAAGGTAGAATAATTCAAATACCACAAGTCGTCTAAACAATTGGTAAATAAAAACGGCACAACATCACCCCATTTCTCTCTGTCTTTTCCTTTTATTTAAAAGAAGTTATCCCTGTTGCAAAAGATTTGAATTATTATTTTAGAGTTGAAAATGAGAAAATCTCATTTATTTTGGCCTCAGCCTTCCCCTGAAGACATGATAAAATATGCTCCCTAGTCCAGCAGATCCCAGGCCAAAGGAATTCTAGAACATAAAGATCCGAGTATTGACACCAAAATGGTACAAATAAGAAAATTTGAATTGTGCATAATTATCAGTCTACTTGATCCTCCCTGCTGATTTTGCTAGCTGGGGAGTTCTTTTGTTGACCCAAAGAGCTAGCTTGACCCAACACAGTCATTGTCTCCTAAAACATCAGATGGATGTGGGCTAGATAATCCACAGCATCTTTGATATGGCAAAGATGCTCCCCGAGGTTTGGCTTGTCGATTTCTCCAGAACCCCAGTATTGTAGGAATTAGTGGTTTTAATTTATACAAAGTGATTTACTGTCCTCTGTCTACCTGTTGAGTAGTATTTTGATGACAAGTAAAGATGAGACTGCATGTTTCTAAATCATGTAACTTCTCAACTGCAAAAATTTTATCAACTTCCAATGATAGGAAAACAGACTTCAGAAAGCATGTGTCCTCAGTGAAGAAGATACTAAATGTAACCCTCGGTGCAACTTTCAGCTGAAATTTAATAGACTAATGTAAATACCACAAGACATTTAGATAATTGGTAAATAAATCTCTGTTTTTGTCAGGCCTCAAACTTGAATAGGGTTTTATTTCTTCTATGCATTTATACTGAAAGATTAGGAAGTAATGTGGTAAATTCTTAAATTACTAAGATTTTAAAAGGAAAATGAAGGACAAGGGTTGATGGCCTGCCTTCCTTAAATGGTTCCTACCTCCTATAGCTCTCTTCTCTATAAAACTCAACTCTCACATCTCCTCTGCTTCTCTGTGCTTCAGTCTGGCCCCTAAATTCTGAAGCTAACTGAGCACATCATCTTTAGAAGGCAATTCAGAACCTCCTTGCACTTACATAAACATGTTTCCTGCAAGAACCCAGCGCCTTCTCAATCTTTCCAACCTTGGTCAGTGCATGTCTCAGGGTATTTCTAATAAAAACATCTTCTTCCATTTGTCTACATAAAGCATTTGATACAATTAAAATGCAACTTTTAAAAAAGTGGCATAATCTCCTTTATACTTGTACAGACCACCTCATAGATCCTCATAGATTTAACAATCATTGGAAGGAGTCTTTCCCACTGGTGAACTTCCCTCAAGGTATGATGAAAATGAGATCAGCTCCTTTCAGGAGAATCTGACCTTGACTACTAGTCTCACCTAATTCTAACCTTGGCCTAGTGGGCTCTTCAAACCACAGTCTTGCATCTCTCCTTCCTTGTTTATCTGGTTTCTAAAAGGCCTTCTGCATGCCCATGCTCCATGGCCTCAATGTTCATTTACCCCAGATCCACACTTTACTGCTGACTCCACCTTCACTGTCACTGAATCCCATCTTGGTCCCCAGCTCAGTGACTTCCTATTATGCCTGTCCTTTGGTATTTCTCTTCAGCATTTTAGACTGTTGATCATTCCCATATTTCCTAAATCCACTATTCCTTTGTTATTCATGCATGGCTCCCTACTGGTTTTCTTCCTCTGCCTTCTAAGTCTTCTTTGAGGGTATCTCTTGTTCTGCCTGATTCTTCAATGATGATTTTTCTAGATGCTTTTTCTAGAAACATCTGGACGCATCTAGATGATGTATCTAGATTAATAAGATCGTTGGATCTTATTAATATTTTCTTCTCTTATATGCTACTCTATATTTGTTGAATAAGCAACTGATGAATTTTACATACTCTCTGAATGTCTGACTGCATCTCTGGACCCACATATGTCTGTAGGCGTCACAGAGTTTTCAAACTCATCATATCCACATTGACCAGCAGTTTCCCCCATGTTTTGTAACCTGATACTCAGTTTGGAAAAATGAGAGCCTTATCAGATTTCTCTCCTTAGCTTAGCCCTGACATCTAATCAGTTAACAAGTGTAGCCAATTCTGCTGCCTGACCCTCCCCATCATCTGCTCTCTTTCTCTCCTATCTCAGACCATTGTCATTTCTCACTTGGACAACTGCTCAGGCACCTCATTGGTCTCCTTTCCTGCACCATCACCTTTTCAAGTCCATCATTTTTACTACATCCAGAGGATTTTTCTCACATACTTACCAGATCACATCATTACTCAGCTCCTGGTTTCATTGAATCATGTCCTGTTCTTCATTTACCTGATAAAATGACAACACTTTAGCATAACCCTCATCATCTGACCCCTGCCAGTCCCCAGAACCACATCTCCTAACAGTCATGCTTCTCACAGCATTCCCAAACCATATAATTTTCTCTGAACAAAGGCAGCAAGCTTGTTACTGCCTCTGTACCCTTGAGAGTGAAATTCCTTCTTTCTGTAACATCTTCTCCACATTAGTTTCTGTGGCAAATTTCCACTCATATATCAAGATCCCAATGTAACTGCTACCTTCTCTGTGATAATGTATGTAGGCACATTCTTCTGTGTAGTTTGTATATAACTCCAGTATATCTATTGTTATGTGCTTAGTCAGTTCAGTCATATCTGACTCTTTGTGACCCCATGGACTGTAGCCTAGCAGGCTCTTGTGTCCATGGAATTTCCCAGGCCAGGATACTAGAATGGGTGACTATTTCCTACTCCAGGGAATCTTCCTGACCCAGGAATCAAACTTGTGTCTCCTGCATCTCCTACGTTGGAGGCAAATTCTTTACCACTGAGCCATCCAGGAAGCCCATCTATTGTCATGTGCTGTACTAAGTAGCTTTAGTCATGTCCCACTTTTTGCAGTACTATGGACTGTAACCCCCCAGGTTCCTCTGTCCATGGGATTTTCCAGGCAAGGATACTGGAGTGGCTTGTCATGCCTTCCTCTAGGGAATCTTCCCAACCCAGGGAATGAACCCATGTCTCCTACATTGGCAGTCAGGTTCTCTTAGCACTAACACCACCTGGGAAGTCCCTATTTTATATCATGTGCTAAATATTTGCCTAATTTTTGTATCCTAATGAGTCTAAACACGCCTTAGAAATGTGGACCTGTTCTTTTCCTCTTTGCGCCTTCAATGCCTACCACGGAGTAGGGCTTAATAGGTAGTGTTGAAGGAGCATATTTTTAATAACACACTCTTTCATTAATGAGTCTTCCAACAGGCTAATTGCTATGAAGAGTTATTGCACTTTCAAGCAGCTTTAGAGTAGAAAGAAGTTAAAGCATTTGGAGAGCTTAGAGGAAAAGCAGGGTGATTCATGATACTCAGGGAGCAAGTATCTTGGCCATCCATCTACCCTTCAGTCTCAGCTTTGTTTACGATAAGGTAACCACTCTGAATGATTTAAAAGATGAAATGGTTCTGCTTGCTCTTAGGTTAGGTTTGTAAAACCTTACAGTATACTTCCTCCATTGTTTTACATTTCTGAATCTTTGGTAGGTTCTGAATCTGAAAAATACTGTTGACAGGCTGTAATGTATTATTGGCACCATGTACCTATTGGTTTATCTTCATGTTATAAATAAAAAATATTCTGCTTGTGCCCTTCAGATAAGGCTTTAAAAAAAAGTTTCTCAATTAATATGCAAGAGAGAACTGAGGTTGCTTTCTCTTAAATGACTTTTGAAAGTTTTTTAGTCTTTCCTATCCTTATATATTACAGGGTTTCCCTTGGTTGTTTATGTCATCGTTTTAGGAGGCCAGATATGTTCTTCCAGATTAATTGTATTTTTCCATTCTATAGGCATGCAGCTTCTGAACAGTTCTTTACTCTACCATGAAGAAGCATGTGTAAAGCCATTTTTTAAGGCAGAGTGACTGCTTGTGTGCATAAATCTTGCCTTTAATTGACCTCGACAAAGCATATACTTATTGCAGAATGAGTGCCTTGATTTAATGGCCCTGTGTCTTTCCTGAGAGTTTCTAGAATATGTATTGCTTTCTACACTTTTTCTTGTTAAGTGGAAGGGCAGTGATTTAAGACAAGCTCTTTTTGATTTTTTTCTATTAATATGTATTAAATTAAGTTGATTATATGGAGCAGAACATGGGAACACATTGCCCTTTGGAAATCCCTGCTTTCTGACAGCTCCATCTAATGAGAACAGCTGAAAACTAACAAGAATTTTTAAAAAAAGAGCTTAGAGGAGCCAGACTTCTTCTTGCATTAAGGCTGGTGAATTTTTACAGAATATAAACTGCACAGTTTTTTCTTTTTTTTTTTTTAACTGGTATAAATTTGTTACGAACAATGAATGAGCATGGGAAAAGGAAAAGTCAGTATTGTTTTACCGATATTAAAGAAAGAGAAGCATTTAAACAATATATATATTTATCAAATTAAAGAGCATCAAAAGGCCTTGATTATAATTAACCCCCTTTTCCTTTCATGGTTAATGTGATGGCCTGAGAATGTCATTTGTCGACAATTATTTATTAAGTATATATCATGTGCCAGGTACTGAGAAACAGGAAAGGTGTGTTATTTCCCCTAAATGACTTGACAACCCAAGGAGGCCCACTGATAATGAAACAGGTTAAATCAAACAGTAAAGTGGGATCAGTTCCTGGGTTGGGGGGGCAGAGTATAGGGCCCACTGTGTGAGCATAAATCAAGGGCACTTACCCCAACTTAAAGAGTCAGAGGTGGTTTCTTAGAGGAAATGTCATGAATGCTGAAAATAAGGATGCAAGATATTTTAGGAATATTCTTTGTAAAAATACTAAAAATGAAAAAGTGTATTGCAACTGAATGAGAAAGCTCTTCTTCCTCCAGAAAATATGGCAAAGCAAACTGATTTACATCCTGTAGCTCTAAATAACTAAAACTCTACTGTCCATATATAATTTTATTTGGGGAATTCATATGCTTATTTTATCTTGTCTAATCTTCCATCTCTAGGAGATGTGAAGGGCTGGGTTATCTTTAAGAGAAAGATAAGTGTTCACAGAGATGAAATTCAAGTTGAGATACTCACTTCCACAAAATATTAAATAGACCTTGTACCTATGTGTGAAATATAAACAAGAAACATGAAAATTAGAACTGGCCTGTTTTTATACATTTTAATTTTATTTTCTTTCTCCTAACTGTGTCTGGATAATATGGCCATGATTGTTTACATGATGGGGCTTCCCTGGTAGCTCAGCTGGTAAAGAATCTGCCTGCAATGATATGGGGCTTCCCAATGGCTCAACAGTAAAGAATATGCCTGGAATGAGACACAGGGGATGTGGGTTTGATCCCTGGGTTGGGAAGTTCCCCTGGAGGAGGACATGGCAACCCACTCTGTATGCTTACCTGAAAAATCCCATGGACAGAGGAGCCTGGTGGGCTACAGTTCATGGGGTCGCAAAGGGTCAGACACAACTGAGCACATGACACAAGGTTTAAGTGATATATAAGCTTGAGAGGAGAGGGAAAGGGAATGTATATGTTCTATCTAGGCTCCCTTAGATCAAAGAAGCCAGAGCCTTGTCGATCTGTCCCTTAGCTGAGATGCTTTCTCCTATTCCTATCCAACATTTAGATTTCTGTGGCTGTGAAAATCTTTGTTTTAGCAACATGTGCACACCAGTTTAGGACTTCCTCTATGGTGCTAGTGGTAAAGAACCCACCTGTCAATGCGGGGGACATGAGACATCCATTCGATCCCTGGTTTGGGAAAATCCCCTGGAGGATGGCATAGAAACCCATTCCAGTATTCTTGCCTGGACAATCCCATGGATAGAGGAGCCTGGCGGTCTATAGTCCGTGGGGTCGCAAAGAGTCGGACATGGCTGAAGCAAATGAGCATACATGCATGCACACAGCTTGACAGTGGGTACTGGGTTAAATATAAATTTAATTGTCACATGAAAAATAGTTGAGTAAAAAGTTGTTGATTTGCTTGCAGTGGCAAAATGAGTGTTGAAACAACATTCTCACATGGTGATAGAGAAAGAGTTATGTCTTACGAGTGGAACAGAGAATGATGAAGAGTTTCTGTAACTGTAATTTGGGATGTATGTAATGGAAGGATTACCATCTTTCTCAGTCCCCAGACAATATGGAAATGCTGACTATAGCCACTGAAAGCAAGTTAAATTCCTCTATTATGGGCCAATATGTCCAGAGAGGCAACTTCTTGTGATCTATGAGATTGTTCTTTCAACAAATATTTATTGAGTACCTACTATCTGCCAGTCACTGTTCTAGGAGTTTCAGATACATTCATGAACAAATTTTTGCAAAAGGTGCAGGACCTTTGAAGTATTTATATTCTCGCAGGAGTAAGAAATTGATGTATTACAGACGTACTAAACCCGCACATTGCCTAGTATGTTATGTGTATCTGTGTTAATTGCTCAGTCGTGTCCAACTCTTTGAGACCCCATGGACTGTAGCCTGCCAGGCTCCTCTGTCCATGGGATTCTCCAGGCAAGAACACTAGAGTGGATTACCACTTCCTTCTCCACGGGATCTTCCCAACCCAGAGATTGAACACAAGTTTCCTGCATTGCAGGCAGATGCTTTACCATCTGAGCCACCAGGGAAGCCCGACTAGCATGTTAGAATGTTATAAATGCTATAGGAGAAAGAAAAATCTAGACCAAGGCAAAGAGGTCCAAGAAACTGGGGCACCTTTAAGAAGAGAGGGCAGAAAAGACTTCATCCTGATTTTTGAGTTAAGGTATGCACTCAGTCTCATCAGAGGATGAGATGGTTAGATAGCATCTCCAACTCAGTAGCATGAATATGAGCAAACTCTGGGAGATGGTGGAGGACAGGGAAGCCTGGCATGCTACAGTCCATGGGGTCACAAAGAGTCAGACAGGACTTAGTGAATGAACAACAACAACAACATTGGATCAGTCTAGATCCGATCGGGAGAGAAAAACCATGCAGTTATTTGAACAGGGGATGCTCACTGTAAAGAATCGCTGATTATAACTAGGGATTAGAATAATGGGAGCAGTCAGAAAGAAGTAAAGAAAACTGCAATGACTACAGGATTGAAGATACAAGGAACAGTCTCTGGTCCCAAGGCTGAGATAGAGTGCCCCCTCCACCCTGGGTGAGACCCATGCCCTGTTGGAAGGCATAGCTGTGGATTATTGAATGGCAGAGACATCCCTGTGGTGCAACCATACTCTTACTGAAAATTCATCTTCTGGAACTTCCTGAAAAACCACCTTTTAAGGTGCTGGCGCTCATAGGAGTTTCTCATCAGTGGTACTCCACTACCTGGGATTTGGCTTGCTGCAGGCAGCTGATGTTTTGGGAGCCAGATGCTAGTGAAGCTGTCTGCTCTGCGGGGTGGGAATTAGATGTGGGAAAGCCACTTTGTGCAGCAGAAGCTTGGCTAGAGAGCCTGGGAACCAGGAAGTAAAACCCTTTTCTGCTGTGATGTTTCTCCAGCATCCTCTGTAGACAAAGCTTAACATTGTGCCAGCTGGCCCAGGAGAAAATATTAAAGGGCCTAAATCCCTAATCACAAGCAGGAAAAGAAGATGTATTTGGAAGTGAGAGTCACTTAGTTGATAACTCATGTGGACAGAAAGGAGGTAAGAATACCCACTTAGGTGGGTGTCTTGAGGGAGAGCGTTCCCAGTGGAGAAAACAGTTACTGTGAAGGTCCAAAAGCTGGAATTGCATAAGGAGGTCAGTGTAGGGAGAGCATTGTCAGTAAAAATGACAAGACCTTGGAAGTTAGGTCAGAGAGGACAAGAAGATGAGACCCTGTAGAATCTTCCTTGTATGTCTTCCTAGGGCATGGTGTCCACAGGAGCCATTGCAGGGGGTGGAGCAGAAGAGTGGCAGGATATGTTTGTAAAGAATCTTTGTGGTGACTGTGGGGAGGATAAATTTATAGGGGTCAGATATAGAATCAGGAAGACGAGCCAGGATGCTTTTGAGGTCATACAGATGAGTGCTTAGACCAAGGTTGTTTACCAGTGGTCCTCAACCTTTTTGGCACCAGCGACTGGTTTGTGGACAGTTTTTCCATGGACTGGGAGTGGTGTGAGGGGAGATGGTTTCAGGATGATTCAAGCACTTTACATTTATTGTGCACCTTATTTCTATTATTGTTACATCAGCTCCACCTTAGGCATTAGATCCTGGAGGCGGGAGATCCCTGGCTTAGACCAAAGTAGAAGTGGAATTGGTGAAAAATAGAAAAGTATTACCTTTTCTGTTGGGGCAGTTACTCAAAATTCTATCTCCATTCTTTCCTTACTAGTGCTATAGATATAAATGTAGATACAGGTGTCGATCCGGATGTAGATATACATACCTAGATACACTTAGGACAAACTTGTCCTAGCTGTGAAAACTTTTTCCTTGAGAAAAGGATGCTAGTGCTCCATATCCATGAAAACTCATTAAATGTGTGCTGTTGATTGCATTTATATTATATATATAATAATATATATTATTTTTTTCTGGCAATCTGAAATGTTGTAAGCCAAGAATGAGTTTTAGTAAAAGATGCTTAAATTATAAACATAGCAGACATGGCTAGTTCATCAAAGAAATAAATGCAAAAGGTTTTATTTATCATTTGTGCTTTCAAAACACAAACATATAAAATATGTTTTAAGGGCCGCCCTCTAGAGCACCCCCCAAACCCTCTCCAGCTGTCCCAGCCTTGCTTTTCTGCTGCTCAGCTGAGATTGTGCCCACACCTGAAGCTTGGGTTTCCCTCCAGCTTTCCAAACACACCCCTCCCTTTCCTTGGCCATTGCTCTTAGCCTCACTTGCAATGAAATGCCAGTCTACATTCCCCTGGCCCTGGGAAAATCCTCATGTCCACCACTCTCCTGCCCCATACCTCTTGGAGTAAAGACTTACCCAGTTCCTTGCAGGACTGTGTTTTTTTCCAGAAATTTTGTTGTTGTTGTTGTTTAGTCTCTAAGTTGTATCTGACTCTTTGCAACCTTATGGACAATAGCCCCCCAGGCTCCTCTGTCCATGGGATTTTCCAGCTAAGAATGGGTGGGTTGCCATTTCCTTCTCCAGGGGATCTTCTCAACCCAGGGACTGAACTCGCATCTCCTGCTAAGTTGTGTTTTCTTTTTTTTTTTTTTTAAGTTGTGTTTTCTTAAAGATCTTACTCCTCTTTGTATCCCAACTAAATTCCTCAAAGCCTGCTATATTTAATAAATACATATTGAAGTTGACCTTTATTTATTTGGAAAGAAAGTTGTAAAGATGAATATTAAATCTACTGATTAGAGATACACTATTAAGAAGAGTTGAGATCATTCTCACAAACTGTTTTCCACCATTATATGCCAACTTAGGTCTGTGACCAGTAATTACTCCCCTGGAGTATTGAACTGAGAAGTAATTCCTTGCAATAGTATTATCGTGGAATTTCACACCTCTCCAGGTACAATAAAAGGCACAGCTTATTAATAATTTAAATACTTTTTCCTATGAACCACCATTAATTTCTGTTAATTCTTGCTCTTCCAGGGACTATCACACTAGACAGATGAATTTGTCTGTGATCCTTAATCTTTTAGCACTTCCTGAGTGAACTATGATGCATGAAATATTCACATACCTTTATTAATACTCAAGCTGTCACCAAATATAAGCAGTTAATGTCTGTGTATTAAGCAATGTACCTCACTTCTTAATTATATAATGCTCATGTGTCTCTGGAGAGTAGGAGGTTTACTGGGGATGTCAAATTTCCTGCAACTCTGAAATTATGCTAGTTTGGAGCACAACAAAAATGCAGAGAGAAAGAAATGATGTGGGTTTTATTGCCATATTCTCCAAGAACACTGAAGGAAAAATAACTTAAAGACATCTGATGAGGACAGGAATAATCAAATTCTATGCAACAATGAAAATCCACAGCTTGACAAAAGTTGCTGCGCTAGGAAATGCTTCTGAAAATGTTTACTTCAAAACTAAGAACTCCCCATCCTAAGGGATAATTAATTGTGAGCTAAATTGTTTAGTTACTTTCAAGTAATAAGCCAAGCAAGATACTGAATGGTTCCTGTAATGAAAGCAAAATTTTTCAGAACTTGGCCATTTGAAATAGTTTTTTCCATTTCCTAGAATAGTACTGAAATGCTATTTTTTCTGCTTATACACATATTTTATTTGGTCTCTTCTATCGCAGTTTCCCAGTTGCATTATAATTATCCCTTCACATCTGTTTTCAACTCTAAGCAGTGAACTCCTATAGGATAAGAATCACGTTAATCTAACACATGTTTGGTGCTAGTAAGCTCTCAATTAAATATGTGTTGGAAAAATAAGAGAATCAAATACAACTCTATGACTCTAGACCGAGCAAATGAATATACCCTGGAGTCATTACCACAATGGGAAAGATTAGGAAAGAACTGAGTTTCAGGTTGATATGCTTGAAAGATGTCAACTGGAGATAAAAGTGAATTGGATATAGTTCTCTGGGGAATCGAGGTAGAGCTATAGATTTGGTGATCATTAGAATAAAGACAATTTAGCCACTGGATCAGATAGAGTCACTTTGGGAAAGAAAGATGACAATCAGAGGGTATAGAAACACCCCATGTGTAACTCAGATTCAATTAGGTATGAAAGAGGTCAAGAAGGAACACAGAAAAAGTAACCAGTAAGTTAGGAGGGAAACAAGAGGGTAAATTAAAAGCCAAGGGGAATTAAGTTATAAAGATATAGTGATGAATGGCAACAAGCCATAGAGAGCTTAGCTAGGTGGAAGGCAGAAGTGTGCCTATTAGATCTGGCCATATAGAGGTTGTTGGTGATCAGGAAAAAAGTAATTTGGGACTGGAGAAGGTAGAAATTGAAATTGAAAGGGGGTTGCAGGGAAAATGGACTAGGAGGAAGTAGAGAGAGGGCAAATGTAATTTTTTTGAGAAGGCAGGCTATGAAAAGGAATTGAGAAAACGGACTGAAGCTGGAAGGAAATGAGAGGTAAGGGTAAGAGACGTGTGTACATGCTTGTGTGAACTAAGGGGGAGTAAGAATGTGTTGGGAATGCGCAGTTAGGATCCGAGAAGAGGGAAAGGTTAACAGTCATGAGAGAGGAGGTAACCAATGGAGGAAAGCCCCCGCTCCAACTGAAACAGATCATGGATACGCTTAGGGCTTTTACCTCTGTACCCAAAGAAAATGAAGATGGGTATAAATTCTGGTTTGTGTCTTAATTTGATCCTGAGACTAAAGAAATTTCTCTCTGGTGGTGTTCCAGTAATCTTTGGCTATGTAGCAAACTACCCCACAGCGTTGTGGCTTGACAGTGATGTATTATTGCTCGTTCTGGGGTTTGATCAGACTCAGCTGAGTAGTTCTGTTCCATATAGTAGTTCTGCTCACTGAGATGACTCATGGTACTGTATTCAGCTGAAATCTTGGCAAGAAGATGGCCTTCCAGCCTCCAGGGTTTTTTTTTCATGTAGATTCTTATAAGTCAGTAGTCTATCATCATAGCATGGCAGCTGGCTTCCAAGGGCAATTATTTCTACGAGGACACATTTGATATTCAAGTATTCATACTGACATTCCAGTATTTATCTGCTTGCATCATACATTGGCCAAGCAAGTCTCATGGTTAAAATGAGAGTCAATATGGGAGAGGCTTTACAAAGCAATTCATGCCAAGAGGTGAATTCATCAGGAGCCACTCATTTTTCATTGTTATGGACATAACCATTCCATTAAAGGGTCTGATATCATAAAGTGTCTATGCCTCCCATTTTGGCTTTAAAATGGGGTGAAAATTGATCAGGTTTTATCAATAATTTTGAAAGTGTTTTCTAAAAAAGACAAAAAATAGGCATTTAACTAACTAGCCTATGATAATCTGAGAGTGAAAAAGTTTACTTAAAATTCAACACTCAGAAAACTAATATCATGGCATCTGGTCCATCACTTCATGGCAAATAGATGGGGAAACAATGGAAACAATGACAGACTTTAATTTTTTGGACTCCAAAATCACTGCAGATGGTGACTGCAGACATGAAATTAAAAGACACTTGCTCCTTAGAAGAAAAGTTATGACCAACCTAGACAGCATATTAAAAAGCAGAGACGTTATTTTGCCAGCAAAGGTCCATCTAGTGAAAGCTATGGTTTTTCCAGTAGTCATGTATGCATGTGAGAGTTGGACTATAAAAAAAGCTGAGTGCCAAAGAATTGATGCTTTTGAACTGTGGTGCTGGAGAAGACTCTTGAGAGTCCCTTGGACAGCAAGGAGATCCAACCAGTCCATCCTAAAGGAAATCAGTCCTGAATATTCCTTGGAAGAACTGATGCTGAAGCTGAAGCGCCAATACTTTGGCCACCTGATGAGAAGAACTCTTTGGAAAACACCCTGATGCTGGGAAAGATTGAAGGCAGGAGGAGATGGGATGACAGAGGATGAGATGGTTGGATGGCATCACCAACTCAATGGACATGTGTTTGACTAAGCTCCAGGAGTTGGTGATGGACAGGGAGGCCTGGTGTGCTGCAGTCTATGGGGTCACAAAGAGTCAGACACGACTGAGCGACTGAACTGAACTGACTGAATCTGATCCTTGTCTCTTAGCCCTAACTGCTATTCGTTTTTTTTGTGTGTTTTTTTTTTTTGTACTAGAATTTTCATGTTCCAGTGGTAATAATACAATAAGCAGAGAAATACATATTTCAAAGTAACCCACATTTTTCTTAGTGGTGTGCTCCTATGGCCTTAATAGAAACTATTTTTAGTATAAAAATATTCCCCAATCCAAAAACAGCTGTAAAACTGTCATCTGAAAACATTGATCTTAGTAACAACTAATGCACAGATCATGGGAATTTTGAGCACCGTTTGTGAAATAATGACAGTTTTCTAAATGCAGTATTATAGCACCTTATAGAAACTGGGAGCATTTTCCAGTTTTCCTTTTCAATTTTTTATCTTTATGTATTTTCTATACAAAATATGTTAGTACTTTTGGGATGGTTTTTGTACACCAAAATAATCATGCTTGAGCTTTCTTCCAGAAGGATTTATGTTTTGACCAGCTATTCGGAAAGAGGTGTGAGCAAACAAAGTAAATATAGGCTAGGGTGGGAGGGAAAAAACAAGAATTTTGTTTCTTATGTTTTAAAAATACATTTCATGCACTTCAGCTGCGTTTTTACTTGATTTCCTGTTCCTTTCTGTTTTCAAATTATAGACAGAACAAGGTCAGATCAAATCTTGGCTAATCAGTGAACAATTCTCTTTTTCTTTTCCTGGATCTGATCTATTTACTATCGCCCTTACAATCAAAAATTCTTTGCTGTTAAAATCTTTTAGTCACAGTCTTACATTAATAATAAGATTTTAGGGGTCACCAAACCCTCCAGACTTAAGGTCTATCCATTCAGTTATCAATGGTAGATAGCATAACTAATAGTTCTGGCCCATACATCACTGGATGCCATAGCAGGCTTTCCCGAGGACATGGAAAAATACCTTCATCCTATCCATAGAGGACCCACTTCCAAACAAACCAGCCTAATCCTCATTAGTCCCCTTTTCTTCCTTTGCTTGATAATAATAGTCAAAATCATTTAGAGCTGATGCGAGGACAACAGAAGCCTCAAGAGTTTCTAGAGTCATCTGGCAGCTCGTGACGAATACAGATGGAAACCTTGTTTGGAGATGTTCCTCTCTGCCCTCCATTTTTGCTCACTGTAGGTAGGGATCATCTAAGTATTAGTTAAGCATTTACTCCCCCTGGCTTCCATGGTGACTCAGTGGTAGAGAGTCTGCCAGTAATCTAGGAGAATCAGGAGACTTGGTTTCGATCCCTGGGCTGGGAAGATCCCCTGGAGGAGGAAATGGCAACCCACTCCTGTATTCTTGCCTGAGAAATCCCACAGACAGAGGAGCCTGATAGGTTACAGTCCAAAAGGTCACAAAGAGTTGGACACGACTGAGTGACTAAGCCTAAATGATATACCCCTCCACACACCCAATCACACAGATCCTTGTACCACACTCCAACCTTACCCTGCTCTGTGTTTTTATTAGCAGCTGTTACCTTCTAACATACCATATCATTTATTTATGGCTATATATTGTCTGACTGCTATTAGTATAAAAAACTCCCTGAGGGCAGGAATCTTTTCACTGATGGATTCCTACCAGCTAGAACATCTAAAGATTTGTTAAATTTCTTCATATGTAAATAAATGAATTTAAAATGTGATAATACTGGAAATCTGGCTTTTACACAAGAATATTCTTTTTTGAGGAACATTCTCCTAAGCAAACAAAAAACTTTTTCTTATTCTGAAATAATAATCCTGTGGATATGCTTTCATAATTATGCAGTGCACATAACTTTGGTGTATGCCAAACATATTACAGAGGCCAGTATCAGTGGCTATAAGCTACATTTTAGTAGCTGAAGAAAATAGAAATTTTGTTCTTGATTATGTCATAGTCCAAATGTGGGTGCTTATGGTCTAGTGTGGTTTCCTCACATATGATAATTCAGACACACAAACTTTTTCAATGTGTGACTATCCTGTTTGTGGGACACCTCAGTCATCAATGTCCAGCTGGGTTGAGGGGAAAGAGATGGATTTGTAATCATCTTGGATTTGAGGAGACACACCGCACTTCTGTTGATCCCATTTCTTTAATCAGAATTGTCACATGACTCCACCTGGGTGTAACAGGATATGCAGCCTCTGGACAGCTCCTTCCTAGGCTGTACACTATGGGAGGTGTGTGTGTGTGTATGTGTGTGTGTGTGTGTGTGTGTGTGTGTGCATGTGCATGCCCAGTCATGTCCAACTCTTTGCGACCCCACGGACTACAGCCCTCCAGACTCCTCTGCCATGGAATTCTCCAGACAAGATTACTGGAGTGAGTTGCCATTTCCTTCTCCAGGGAATCTTCCCGATCCAGGGATTGAACCTGTGGCTCTTGAGTCTCCTGCATTGGCAGACAGATTCTTTATTACTAGTGCCACCTGGAAAGCCCCTACACTATGGAAAGCGAGAATGAATTTTGATGAATTGTTTATTGTCTCTGTTAGGTTTCCTGACCAAGCTCCTCTACAACATTACTTCCCATTAACAGGTTTACTATCATAATATTGCAGGGTAACTTGAAGACTATGATGGTTGACAACTTTGTCCCTGGCTGTGTCCAACTTCAGGTTACAGGTCAGGTTCAAGTATGCACCAGATGTCTTTGATGCCAGGACATAAGCTAAGCGCTTAGCATGGGTTTGGCAGATTTTCTCATGAGCATGATTGAAAGAGCCCAACTCAAACCACCCATATTGAAACCCTCTTCAGTGCTATAGAATAGACTGCGTGCATGCTCAGTCACTCAGTCTTGTCCAGTTCGTTGTGATCCCATGGACTGTAGCCCTCCAGCCTCCTCTCTCTGCAATTTCCCAGGCAGGAACATGGGAGTGTGTTTCTGTTTCCTCCTCCAAAGGATCTTCCTGACCCAGGGATCAAACCCACATCTCCTGCATTGGCAGACAGATTATTTACCACTGTACCACCTGGGAAGCTCCATCGAATAGACTAGGTCTACACTAATTTCATTGACCAGTGCAACTCACATAACTAAGCTCAACAAATAAGGAAGACTGTTGCACCTGTGGTATGTAGGGTATGATAGGGAAGTAAATATCTGATGACACATTACATCCCCCACAGGCTTATGTTGAACAGATTCAAACATAGAACTCGAGCTTAGTATGGCATATCAAATGGTTTCACCTGACAATAGGGGATGGACTGAAGTGAGGGATTCTTAATATGCAGAGATCACAGGTTAGTAGAGGCTTTTCTGAATTAACAGTTCCCAGAGATAACTTCCCATTTTCTCATGATGCTTATATATACAATAATCCCAGCTTTTCTTCGGTCCAACACTGTCTTTTTGTTCCAGTCTTTTCAGGCTAGTTCCTGTCTCATCATACACCAAAGTCCTTCTCTTCTGCTTTTGGCTAGTGTTATTATTTGCATGACGTCTGTCACCTGGAATTCTTGCTTCTCTCCACCTCTTTTAATAGCCATCCATTGAAGATTTAAGAGATCTCATCGTTTCTTTTCTTTTTCTTTCCATTTATTTTTATTAGTTGGAGGCTAATTACTTTACAATATTGTAGTGGTTTTTGTCATACATTGGCATGAATCAGCCATGGATCTACATGTATTCTCCATCCCGATCCCCCCTCCCACCTCCCTCTCTACCCTATCCCTCTGGGTCTTCCCAGTGCACCAGGCCCGAGCACTTGTCTCATGCATCCCACCTGAGCTGGTGATCTGTTTCACCCTTGATAATAGACATGTTTCGATGCTGTTCTCTTGAAACATCCCACCCTCACCTTCTCCCACGGAGTCCAAAAGTCTGTTCTGTACATCTGTGTCTCTTTTTCTGTTTTGCATATAGGGTTATCATTACCATCTTTCTAAATTCCACATATATGCGTTAGTATACTGTATTGGTCTTTATCTTTCTGGCTTACTTCACTCTGTATAATGGGCTCCAGTTTCATCCATCTCATTAGAACTGATTCAAATGAATTCTTTTTAATGGCTGAGTAATATTCCATGGTGTATATGTACCACAGCTTCCTTATCCATTCGTCTGCTGATGGGCATCTAGGTTGCTTCCATGTCCTGGCTATTATAAACAGTGCTGCGATGAACATTGGAGTGCACGTGTCTCTTTCAGATCTGGTTTCCTCGGTGTATATGCCCAGAAGTGGGATTGCTGGGTCATATGGCAGTTCTATTTCCAGTTTTTTAAGGGATCTCCACACTGTTCTCCATAGCAGCTGTACTAGTTTGCATTCCCACCAACAGTGTAAGAGGGTCATCATTTCTTTGAAAATTCCTTTACCTTCTGGGCACTGACTGACTTCTTTCCTCTCTGCTCCATGTATCCATCCATCCTTTTAACAGTATTTAATGCTGCCTAATATATATCAAGCATTCTTTTACAAAATGTGGATGTAATATGAATAAGATAAAGAAAAACTTCAATTTTGTGGAGCTTATATTTTAGTGGGGAACATAGAATCAGTACACAAATATAGTTTTAAATCTATGAAAATGAATCTCTGAATCTATGGAAAGGAGAAAATATGACTTTATAGGGGGAATGAGCAACATTAAATAGGTGGTCAGGAATGACCTTCTCAATATTTGAGCTGAAAACAAAATAGCCCATGCAGCTATAGTCAAATATATAATTCTAATCAGAGTCAGCATACTGAATGTATTTGTAAAGTATCTCCTTTATCCCCACCCTGGCATCCATTTCTAATATTTAAGTTGTTGGGTGAATACAAAAAGGGACAAGTAGAATAGGCTAGGCTGTTTGCCAGGGTCTATAATTTGCTCAGTTATTTTAGAATTAGGTTAAATTACCTTGTTTGAAGGGTCTTTTTTTTTTAAACAAAGTCACAGTTGAGCAAATATGGTAGAATAACACTGCCTACTGTATTGTGATTCTACTTTAAAAAATCCAGAGAAAAATTAACAAAGGTCCTCATTCATATTATTTTCTTACCCCAGTTTTCTTGTTCTCAGTTTGTATTGCTTTTGGTGTTGACTGGTTTAATCCCAATTTTCCAAGGACGTGATCTGACTGTGGAGGGTGGACAAACTTGTCTCCAACAACACTGAAGGTATTTTGGATTCTGATTGAGAACTAAGTGGTGATGTAGTTAATAAAATGGGGATTTGCGATTTCCAGTTTGTTTCATATTCGTTTCCTACTGCTGCTATAACAAAATACCACAGACCTAGTGGTTGAAACAACATAAATTCATTATCTGATAATTCTGTCTGACATGAGCCTCACTGGGCTAAAATCAAGATGTTAGCAGGGCTGCATTCCTTTCTGGAGGCTGTAAGGAATTCTCTCTTTCCTTGACTTTTCCAGCTTCTGTGTGTTAGTCAGTTAGTCATGTCCAGTTCTTTGTAACCCTATGGACTGTAGCCTGCCAGGTTCCTCGGCATGAAATTCTCCAGGCAAGAATACTGGAGTGGGTTGTCATTTCCGTCTCCAGGGGATCTTTCCAACCCAGGGACTGAACCTGGGTCTCCCACATTGCAGGCAATTTCTTTACAGTCTGAGCCACCAGGGAAGCCCTCTCCAGTTTCAAGAGGACACATGAAGTTTTTGGTTTATGACCCTCTTCCTCCTTCTCAAAGGAAGCAATAGCCGATCGAGTCCTCATGACACATCTCTCTGACCAACTTCAATCATCACATCACTTCCACTGACCACAACCAGGTAACACATCCTCTGTTTTAAAGGTTCATGAGATTCAATGTACTCACTGGCTAGTCTCTTCATCCCAGAGTCCTTTAGCTTAACCATATCTGCAGAGTTCCCTCTGTTGTATAGGATCATGAATTCTAATTTCCAGATATTTTAGGATTTGGGCATCTTGGAGCCTGCTGCAGTTCTCCCTACCCAGCTTTTTTGAAATTAATGAGTGACATCCATGAACGTGGGCAGCCTTCCCAGAGAGAGCCATTCTTTACTGATTCCTGGGAATGCATAAGGTTAATGAAAGTGTTTTCTTAGCACTGTGACACCACTCAGCTTCTGCCCAAGAACTCTTTGTGACATGTTACGGGAAAACTCCCGCCTGTTTGGCTTCTGTAGCTGGAATTTAAATCACTCTGTGAGACTGGTCTATGACAGCCTGGAGAAATTCTTTCTATTACATTGGGAGGTCGAGGCAGTCTTCCCACCCCCTCCCCCACTGTTTGTGTTTTAGCATCATCTCCTTCTTTCCTTTTGATGGATTCCAAATTGTTCCTGGGAGGAAACTCTGGTGATAATTCTAATTTCAGCAGCTCTTGCTCTGGGGACTGATCTGAGCCTTGTCTTTGATATTGTGCTTCTCTAATCATAATCCTGACTTTCTGAAATATGAGTGTCAGTAGAGAAAAGGCTTGCCAACCCCATCGCTCATTTATCACTGCGATGATGCTTTTAAGGAAGGTCTTAAATGAAGGCATTGTACAAATGCCAAAAAGAAAAAAAGGCACTATGTCTAGGGATTAGTGAAAGCTTCCCATTGTCTGACCTCAATTAGAAAAAGCAGAAACATTTCTAAGGATTGCTTTCGAGACGCCTAAAGTGCCTGGCTGGATTGGAGTTAACTCTCTCCTAAATCGAAGCTCTTTGCCATTAGTGATCTAGTAACCGCATTCCCTTACTTCTTTTCAGAAACTCCTCATGAATTGATGTAGGGCCCTCTCCTCAGTGACTGTGACTGGATTTAAACTTGTGCATACTGGAAGTGATGAGGGGTAATTGTGTGCAAAATAATGGAAGAAATTTAAATATTTCTGACAAGATACACAAACATACAATTAAAAATTGGGGGTTGGAATGAAATGAAATTCCTCAAGCATTTTCTCATTACTATCTCTATAAGGAGTCTTCCTGCTAGTGGTAAAGAACCTGCCTGCCAATGCAGGATACTTCAGATGCAGTTCAGTCCCTGGATGGGGAAGAACCCCTGGAGGAGGGCATGAGGACCCACTCCAGTATTCTTGCCTGGAGAATCCCATGGACAGAGGAGCCTGGTGGACTATAGTTCATGGGGTTGCACAGAGTCAGACACAACTGAAGTGACTTAGCACACATGATCACAGGAGTCTTCTAGATATATTCTTCTCCACTGTCGACCCTCCCATGATATTTTAATACCACTGATACACTGTATATCTGATGATGTGTGATATGTCTATTCATGCTTTATATGTGAAAAGAGTAAGATATTTTCCTCCTGCCCCCCAAACCAATGTTTGTCTCCTTGAGGAAGATGTTGCCCTGTTGTAAATGCTTGATATAAATTGAAAGTGTACACTTAAAAAAACGTGCTCACTATTTTTATAATATTACAATTATTTTAAAAGTGAAACTTGATTTGATGTAAATATATACATATGGAAAAACATATACATGTACATATGCTTTTCCATACATGTACAGGTACAGCCATACTACCCTAAGTCATGCAAATATAAATATATAATACTTATAAAAATATAATTTTGTAAATGGCTATCTTTCCATATCAGTTTCTATATTTGTAGAGTACTTCATTATATATTATAGCTATAATGTCTTCTAATTTAGTACACAGTACTTTTGCTGGATATTATGTTGTTTCTAACTTATTTTGACAGAAATAATACCATGATAAATGCATATTCGTGTATGTATCTTTTCATATGTGACTGGATATTTCCTTGGAATTCATACCTACAAGGACGATCTTCCAGCAAATGCACTTCCCAAGGCATTTGATAGAGGATGTTGAATTACTCACAAAACTGCATGGTTCCTTTCAAAAGGCCATAATCATAGCAAAATTTGTCTGGGATCTGGGTAATTAAGTGGTATATTTCCTCCCAATAAAATATTACATTCACAGCCAGATGACTGGGCATATTTTTAGAGGGTATAATTGTTCAATTGGAGCAGAAATTCTCTTGCAAGCAGGCACTGGCAGGAGATTTGTGACGTGTATGGAATTTTCCATGTGTAACTCAACTGTGCAAAACTATAGGGGATTTTGTGAGAAAGGGCCAGGAAAAATGATGATTATCCATGTTGCTTTTTGTTTGATTCCTTCTAATATACTTTCTTTTTGCATTGGGATATAGCCAGTTAGCAATGTTGTGATAGTTTCAGATCCAGTCATACATATACATCCTTTCTTCTTATTATTAATTTTTTATTATTTTAGAACTATCTACACCTTTCAGCCTAGCTTCTGTGAATAGATTTTCTGTTGAAGTTTTACATGGCAAAGATGCAGATTACAAAGGAAGTATCTTCCCCAAATTGTTTTCTGTTGCTTCTCATGACTTTATCAATTCAATATATATTTCTTGTGCAGCTGATAGATGACGAGCACTTCTACAGGCCTGGAGGAGACAGCCATGCCTACAAACATTTGTAGGTTTATGTTTTAGGGGAGGTAGATGATTCTACTTATTCCAAGTAGATATAAATATATAATATAATGGTAATTGATGATAAGAACTATGAAGATATAAAGTGAGCAGCAGTGAGGGGGGTGAAGAGGCAGGGGGATGACTATTTCAGATATATAAAACAGATAACTAATAAGAACCTACTCTACGGCACAGGGAACTCAACTCCATACCCTGTAATGATCTAAATGGGATTAGAATCTGATAAAGAGTATTGTGCACACACATATGTAATGGAAACCCTCTCCAATGTTCTTGCCTGGAAAATTCCATGGGCAGAGGAGCCTGGTGGACTACAGTCCATGGGCTTGCAAAGAGTTGCTCAGTCATATGAGTGACTGTGCATAGCACATATACATACATAAATATATATACATATATATAAATAATTGATTCACTTTGCTATACAGCCCAAAACAAACATAACTTTGTAAACCAACTATGCTCCAACAAAGAATACTATTCCAGTGAAATTATAGAATCAACTAATTAAAAAGAAGGACAGATAAAACCCCTTGAGCAGAATTAAAATGAAATGATGGAACAAGCCTTGCAGATATCTGGAGGAAGATCATCACAGATAGAAGGAAGAACAAGTACAAAAGTCCTAAGATCCGAAGATGCTTGGAAATTAGGAAGAGGAAGGAGATAAGTGTGGCGGAAGCAGGGTGAGCAAGAAGAACACAGGTAGGAAAGAAGTTGGGGAGATAGACAAATATTTTGGGTAATGTATGGCATTATGAGATACAGTGAGAACTACACAGCATCTCCAATTTTGAATCATCACAGCCACTTGTTCAACAAATGTCTTAAAGCTTCTGCTTCATCCCAGAGCCCTGGCTACACGCTGGGTATGTAAGATGAAGGCAGGCAGGGCTCTCACTGAGGGAGCATTCCAGGGTGGAATGATCTCCCTACTTGTACACCCCTGGCCACGAGCTCCTTTGTAGTCATCTTTGTTGTTGTTGTTCTGTCGTCCAGTCATGTCCAACTCTTTGTGACCGCAAGGACTGCAGCACACCAGGCCTCCCTGTCCCTCACCATCTCCCAGAGTTTGCCCAAGTTCATGTTCATTGCATCAGTGATGCCGTCCAGCTGTCTCATCCTCTGACGCCCTCTTCTTCTTCTGCCCTCAATCTTTCCCAGCATCAGTGAGTCGTCTGTGTGCATCAGATGACCAAAATACTGGAGCTTCAGCATCAGTCCTCCCAGTGAATATTCAGGGTTAATCTCCCTTAAGATTGACTGGTTTGATCTCTTTGCTGTCCAAGGGACTTTCAGGAGTCTTTTCCAGCACCACAGTTTGAAGGCATCAATTATTTGACATTCTGCCTTCTTTACAGTCCAGCTCTCAAAACCATGCATGACCACTGGGAAGATCATAGCCTTGACTATATGGACCTTTGTCTTACCTCCTCCTAAACTACCATCTTAGCTTGGATAAACTTGGACCACATCTCTTGTCCTGTTCTATTCGTGACTGTTTTTGCTGCTCTTCATACTATTAGTTCCTTCTACATGGGTCACAGATAAGATGTCTGATGATGAGACAAGGTCACCCACTTATCTACTTCACTGCCAAATATCTTTGAATTGAAATTAAGAACAAGTGTTTAGAATGAATGAGAACTATGAACATTTACATCTTTTTCTCTGCAGTCATAGAGGCAATTGTGGTTTATTATGATAGGGCTGTCATGGGTGAGGGAGACGGCATCAGCTGGAGCTCAGTGAGAGTTCACCTTGTAGCTGTTGTTTATCCCCTAAGTCGTGTCTGACTGTGTTGTAACCCCATGGACTGCAAACCACCAGGGTCCTCTGCTCATGAAATTTTCCAGACAAGAATACTGCAGTGGGTTGCCATTTCCTTCTCCAGGGGATCTTCCTGACCCAGGTATCAAGCCTGCATCTCCTGCATTGGCAGGCGGATTCTTCACTGCTGAGCCACTGGGAATAACCACCAGGGAATACTTCACCCATACAGCTGCAATATAGAAATCAGTTTATTTTTAATAAAACAATATTTTTCATTTAGTAGCCTTCACACATCATTTTACTGTTGCACGCATTAAGTTACTGTGCTGTGTGCTCAGTCATGTCTGACTCTGCAACCCCATGGACTACGTAGTACGCCAGGCTCCTCTGCCCATGGAATTCTCCAGGCAAGAATACTGGAGTGAGTTGCTATTTCCTACTCCAGGGGATCTTCTGGGACACAAGGATCTATTGAACCAGAGTCTCTTGCATTTCCTGCATTGGAAAGCAGATTCTTTACCACTGAGCCACCTTGGAAACATATTTAGAAATTAAATGTTAAATCGTCTGCTCACCCACCCCCAAAGGACTGGGGACCCCACTCTTTTTCATCTGTTTCTTTTCATTCAGATCTCTGTCTGGAACAGGCTTTCACCACATTCATGGCAGTGAACATAATACTGCAAAAGGAATAATTAATGTCTGGCTTCCTGCTTTTGAAATTTTGGGGCCTAACTGGACTGTAGTGAAAAGATTAGAATGTTATGAAAATCTCACTAGAAATCTTCAAGACCTGGAAGACAGGGTGGGGCAGGAAAGAGTGGGCACAGCAATTTGGATTACGGGTGCTTTTGCTACTTCTTTTGTCAGTTGTGAGTCTCACTTGCTGGTAAATACTTAGAAATTATATGTGTTTTTGTTTCCCCTTTAAATGGTACATTCACTGGGGGAAAGAACAGTTTCTGCTATGGCTTTGTGTGGGTGGGTGACAAATGATACATAAAGGAGGAAAATGATTCTTCTTTGAATCTGTTCACAGAAATACAGAGAACAATCTGAAAAATCCAGGGCATGTGGCTTCCTGCTCTTTCTAAGGGCATTTGCCATATGTGTCCAACATCTCAATTATCTCCGTGACTCCGGAATTTCAGTTATTGTTTCATATAGCACGCCAGCATACCCCACTGGAAAGCTCTTATGCTCTGATCTAAGTGCTGTGTGCTTTAAGGGTGATTGTCAGAGGTTTTTGGGATATGGGTTTGATTGCAAAGGATCCTCATCTCCAAGGTAACACCAACATTCCTATTGGCTGGGAACAGTTTGTCTTCCCTGTTTGGGTCTTTGTGCTATTTGAAAAGCATCATAGGAGCAATTTTACTTGAGAACGTTCAGAGTCCAGGAAATGGAAGAGGCGGCACTGTTCTCAACTACCTTGTGTGCGTGTTCTGTATAGCTGGTACCTGCTGAGTGACCCAGGACATGACCCCAAACCTTGTTCCTGTTAAGATTGACTTCCCCTCATTTGATCTCCCCACTTGCACATCCCCAGCACCGAGCTCCTGTGTAACTGTCTCATCTCTACCTAAACCACCATCTTAGTTTGGATAAAGGTGCACCAAATCGCTTCTCCTGTTTTAACTGTAACAGTTTTTGCTGGTTCTCATACTATGATTGGCTTCCCAAGTAGCTCAGTGGTAAATAATCCACCTGCCAATGCAGGAGATGCAAGATATGTGGGTTCAATCTCTGGATCGAGAAGATCCCCTGGAATAGGAAATGGCAACCCACTCCAGTATTCTTGGCTGGAGAATCCTATAGATAAGAGGAGCCTGGCGGGCTACAGTCTATGGAGTCGCAAAGAGTCGGACATGACCGAGCACACACAGGCAGCATACTATGATTAGTTCTTTCTACATGGATCATGGATATCTGAAGATGAAACAAGGTCTACCCATTTATCTACTTCACTGCAAAGTATTTTTGAAGTGAAATAAATATAAAATAGCTTTTTTGTTCTTTAAAGATTTCTATGTATAAAGTTACAAGGACATACAATAAAAAGGTAAAGTGAAATGGACATACTAGCCTGGGGTGGGGAGAGTAGCATCTTTTTCTTAAGAGTTGGGAGAGGGTGAGGGTAAAGCCTAGGTTATTTTTTTAATTTATTTTTAATTGGAGGATAATTGCTTTATAATGTGGTATTGATTTCTGCTGTGCAACATCGTGAATCAGTCATAAGTATAAACATATCCCATCCTTCTTGAACCTCCCACCCATCCCCCATCTCACCCCCTCTGGGTCGTTACAGAGCAGGAAGCTGAGCCCCCTGTGTTATGCAACAGCTTCCTGTTTTACACGTTAGTGTATATACGTCAATTCTGCTCTCTCCGTTTGTCCCACCCTCTCCTTCACACGCTGTGTTCACAAGTCCATTCTCTACATCTGCATCTCTATGAGCACTATGAAATTTTACATATTTTTCTTTGCAAAAAATTTAATTTTGTTCTCACATTGGCACTGTGCTTTGTGCTTGGCTCTGGGGCTTCAAAGGTGAGGAAGACAAACATAATTTTCCTACCTAGGGGAGAAGGAAGATATGAAACAATCAATTAGGTAATACAAAAAGGCACGCACCTAGAAATGAGGACACAAAAAAGAGAAGAGTTCCAGAGGAGGTTATTTTTAGATTGAATTTCCTGGAAAGAGGTCCCTGAGTGAAAATTAAAATAAGATTTGAAGTAAGGGGTGGCGAGGTGGGGGAGGGTGCTGGGAAGGGCGTTCTGACTACAGGAATTCTTTGATGGAGACTCATTTTCCTGATCTGAATCACTGAAAGAGAAGCTTCTGGTTGAAGCAAGTTCCCAAAGGGACAAACACTGCAAGATGTGGTTGGAGCAAGAGATTTGAGCCACATGGTGGAAGATCTTATTTATTATAATGATTATGAGAAGTCATTGCCAGATTTTAAGCAGGGGTTGGGGAACGGATTCATGGCATAGTCAGAGCTAACTGATTATCATAGTTACAACTGTATATGTAAAGGATCTGATCAGGCATTTTCATTATCACAAAGCAGGGCATTTCTGGGTGTACAGAGAATAGATAGACTCATAAATGTATATATGATAATATGCTACATATACATATATATGCACGTATATATGTGCACATATATATACATGTGAATATGTGTACACACACACATAGAAATTCAATTTTGAGTTTGAAAGTACACTTTGAGACTAAGAGCATTTCTCTAGATTCCCATTATTATTGTGCAAAACAACTATGAGTTGAAGTTTAATTTGTAGATTAAAATTACAAGCTGATGTTTAAGTTAGATGTCTAAGTTGTAGCTTGAATATAGGAAAGACTCTCATGGAAAAATCTGAGGACTGTAATCTAAGAATAATACAGACTGGGCAAACCATCATGTCTCTTTTTTTTTCCTCACATTGTAGGTTCAGAATTCATATCAACTTGATGACTTTATTGTAAAGAAAAAAAAGCGAATCTAAATCTAAAACTGAATCCGCAGTTGTTATACTGTTTGAAGAATAAAAGGCTAGATTCACATGTAGCCCATGAATTCATTCAAGGTGAGAAAGACTGTGGTCTCTGCAATGTTACTTCCCATGGCCCACTGTTGGCCTGCCTATAGAGCCCCAGCTCTGAAGTTACTGTGGGTTAAACAGAACTGCCAAATCAAAGGAGAAATGAGGCAAAAACCTGAGGCCTCAGGTCCAAAAGTCAAGGCTTACACTCTCCCATTGACCAATGCTACTTCAGTTTGTGCTGTGTTTTCAGTGATCCTTAAGAATTCAGAACCAAAAAAGACCAGTATCTGTTCCTCCTGGTCAATGAACATGTGGTCTGGGTCATGCCACTGAGTCCCTAATGGAACCATTTTCCTCATTTGAATTTCTAGGAAGATAAATATGGAACTTATTCAAAGGGCTTGCTAAAGAAGAATTATAGAATCATCAGGATCAAATAACTGTTGTGCACAAACAAAAAGAAATCATTTCACTTTTCCAATCCTCATCTGCAAAAATGGGGAGTAGACTACACAGGGATAAGTGAACGTCGCTCAGCTGTGTCCGACTCTTTAGGACCCCATGGACTATCCAGTCCATGGAATTCTCCAGGCCAGAATACTGGAGTGGGTAGCCTTTCCCTTCTCCAGAGGATCTTCCCAACCCAGGGATCAAACCCAGGTCTCCCGCAGTGCAGGAGGATTCTTTACCAGCTGAGCCACCAGGGAAGCCCGTATAGGTACAAAGAAGTACCTATAATATCCCAAACTGAAATATCCCAAACTGAATTACATAAATATTAAGCAATCTGCATGCTCATTAAATGCATAGAGCATAAAGCAATAAGATGTTCTTGAGATGAGCCACTTCATCTTTTGGAAATATTCTTTTTCTTTTTTAGAATCTAGTCCACACTCTTCTTAAATTTAAAGCACAGGAAGCTGCTCCCAATGTCATTTTGCAGAACCTAGAGAGTATCTCTGTGGTTTGTAAAAAGGAGAGTTTAAGTAAAAAGTACTAATCAGTTGAATTTTCTGCATTGTCGCATGTATGCTGTGACTTCCATCCACATTTTTTCTTCTGTTTTGATTTTTAATTGCATTTTTAAATTAATACCCACACAAGAAAAATCATATTTTTTTTAAAAAAATTAAGCTATTAAGCTTGAAAGAAACTAAGAGTGCCAACATTGAAATGATAATATCCAGAAAATTCCAAAGACTATATATCTCTAAAGGAAGGATTACATCTTCTCAAATAAATTCACTTCTATTATGTGGCTATACATAAGATATAACTCTAATACTGAAGGAAACTGAAATATTGATCTCATAGTTCAGTGAACATAAAATCTATATTTATTTAGGCAATCACTCATTTTACAATTTCCCAGAACTGGTAGGCTTGCTGGCATTAGTGCCATTAATTTTTATAGCTCAGTGCTAAATAAATGTGAAGTATGCGTGAAAGCATACACTCTCATTACATATCTTCCAACATAGAGACATTTTTTATGAATACTGAAAATAATGGATAATGATATTGGCTTTACTTTTTAAGCCCTTCTTGTGGCCCAGGCAGTATGCTAAACACTTCAGTGTAGTGTCTTTTTAAACTATCACAACATCCTGCAAAGAAACATCATTATAGTCACTTAACAGTTGAGTTCAATGAGGCTTAAAGAGATTAGAGTTGACTTTCCCAAGGTTACACAACTACTAAATTGGATTTGTATTTAGGCTAATCTGACTCATCAAAGAGTATTGTTAATGTTTTTTAAAAATTGTTTAAAACTCCTTAACTATATATTTGTAAAAAAGAAAAAATGCATCATCATATATAAAGGCAAATTATTCTTTGACAGTGTGGCGCCTAGAGTCAGATCATTGGGTTCAAAGCAAGTTTCTACCACCTGGTCAAGTAATTTATTTTCTCTATAATGTAATTTCAGTGCCCATAAAATGGGTTTTATAATAGCATTACCTCCTAGCGATGTTGTGGGGATTAAATAAATTTGTCTCCCATAAGCCCATTGCCTGTTACCAAAAAATGCATTTGATACGTGGTGGCCTCCTCCTCCTCTTCCTCCCCTTTCTCCTTCTCCTTCTTTCTATTATTCCTATACTTTCATTACAGATGTTAGCACACATCAACACAACAACTTCAGTGAAACTGAATGAAATGTTTTATGGTTCTGTAATTTCATGCTGCTTCCTCTGTGATCTCAGATACTTTCAAAGATCACAAACATTTCTATCTTTATATCTCAACCAGGACAGATTTACAAAGGATAATCCTAGTAGACTGTATCTATGGAACTGCAGGGAATCAGCTTCTACAAAGTTGGCTGCCCAAGGGACAGGGGAAAATGTTCTAACTGTTAATCGGATTTTTCTCCCATCTTACTTTTCTTTAACATAGTATCCTCCTGGGTTGAATCTAAATTAACTGAGCTTCTGTTGGATCCTCAGCATCATGCATTTTCCATGGCTCATTTTTTGTTGTCACGTTTTTGGGTTTTTTTTGCTCAAGACTCAGTAAATTAACTTATTTGCTTACTTCCTTACTCCACAGGTAGTGATGTTGCAACTGATAGTTACTGTGAACTTGTAAAGATTGTTAAAATATTTGGGCAAAAAGATAAAGAGCTATAACAAGTGGTTTAATAGCTCAACTATATTAAGTTTTAAATATATGTGTTACTTTCTATGACTTGGACTTCCTAAGTATCATTTGGTTGAGCACTGGGTGGAAGTGATATGTATGCACAGATAAAACCAAGAGAGATTTTGGTTTTGGGAACCTGTAGTAACATAGGCACAGAGTTTTGTTCATGTTCTTTTTTAAAAAATAAAATTAGTCTTTAAGGTTAAATGTGCCTAAAATCTCTAAGGAGGTCAACTTTTATTAAAAAAAAAAAAAAAAAGATTAAAAATGGAGGAAAGAATGATAAATACCCGAAGGACTATATGAGAAAGAGAATTGAAAATTTTAAATCATTATGCTTACATAATAAAACAACTAAGACGCAAACAAGAGAACTATCCAGTGTGATAAGTACTGGTTGGATGGTTATAGAAGACTTCTCCAAAGAAGTGACTTGTTTTGCTGAGTGCTAGGAAGAAGCTGGGCTTCCCAGATGGTGCTAATGATAAAGAATTTGCCTGTCAATGCAGGAGGCATGAAATGTGGGTTCAATCCCTGGGTCAGAAAGATCTCCTGGAGGAGGGCATTCTCCTAGAGAATCCCATGGACAGAGGAGCCTGGAGGGCCACAGTCCATAGGATTGCAAAGAGTTGAACAGGACTGAAGCCACTTAGCATGCATGCACAAGAAGAAGCCAGCTGTGTATAGTTCAGGGATATCAAACAGAAAACAGAACTGGACAGTAAATGATTAAAACAGATTCTATTTAGGACTATTACAATAGGGAATGGAAATATGAAACTGGATATTTGTGATAAATATTATAAATAGAGGAAATAGCAACCTGCTCCAGTAGTCTTGCCTGGAGAATTCCATGGACAGAGGAGCCTGGTGGGCTACAGTCCATAGATTGCAGCGTCAGACATGACCGAGTGACTTTTGCTTTCACTTTTATTATAAATAGAAGGTTGTGTCTCCTTAGGAATGCTGGCTGACTCTCTGAACAAATTCCCATGCAATGATGTTACTGTGATGAATTTTCCCTGTTAAAGTGTGTACATGTGTGCTGAGTCTCTTCAGTCATGTCCAGATTTTTATGGCTCTAAGGACTATAGCCCACCAGGCTCCTCTGTCCGTGGGATTCTCCAAGCAAGAATACTGGAGTGGGTTGCCATGCCCTCCTCCAGGGGATCTTCCTAACTCAGGGATGGAACCTGAGTCTCTTACATCTCCTGCATTGGCAGATGGGTTCTTTACCACTAGTGCCACCTAGGAAGCTCTCCCTGGTAAAGTACTGCCCTTTAATCTATAAACTCAGAAAATCCATCATTAAAGGTCTAATAACCAAGATGTCAAAGTTCAGTTCAGTTCAGTTCAGTTCAGTCGTTCAGTCATGTCAGACTGTTTGTGACCCCATGAACCACTGCACACCAGGCCTCTCTGTCCATCGCGAACTCCCGAGTTTACCCAAACTCATGTCCATTAAGTCGGTGATGCCATCCAGCCATCTCATCCTCTGTCCTCCCCTTCTCCTCCTGCCTTCAATCTTTCCCAGAATCAGGGTCTTTT
Source organism: Dama dama (assembly GCF_033118175.1). Classification (NCBI taxonomy): domain Eukaryota; kingdom Metazoa; phylum Chordata; class Mammalia; order Artiodactyla; family Cervidae; genus Dama; species Dama dama. The sequence continues at coordinate 21,513,642 of NC_083688.1, read as the reverse complement.
CAAATGAGTCAGCTCTTCACATCAGGTGGCCAAGGTACTGGAGTTCCACCTTCAACATCAGTCCTTCCAATGAACACCCAGGACTGATCTCCTTCAGGATGGATTGGTTGATTCTCCTTGCAGTCCAAGGGACTCTCAAGAGTCTTCTCCAACACCACAGTTCAAAAGCATCAATTCTTCGGCGCTCAGCTTTCTTTATAGTCCAACTCTCACATCCATACATGACCACTGGAAAAATCATAGCCTTGACTAGATGGACCTTTTATGACAAAGTAATGTCTCTGCTTTTTAATATGCTGTCCAGGTTGCTCATAACTTTCCTTCCAAGGAGTAACTGTCTTTTAATTTCATGGCTGCAATCACCGTCTGCAGTGATTTTGGAGCCCCCCAAAATAAAGTCAGCCACTATTTCCACTGTTTCCCCATCTATTTGCTATGAAGTGATGGGACCCGATGCCATGATCTTAGTTTTCTGAATGTTGAGCTTTAAGCCAACCTTTTCAGTCTCCTCTTTTGGATATTACTCTTTTTTTTTTTTTTTTATTGTTCAACCATATATTTTATTTATTTATTTTTTCTTTTTTTTTTTTTTTATTATTATTATTTATTTTTTTTCCCAGTGGGTTTTGTCTTACATTGATATGAATCAGCCATGGATTTACATGTATTCCCAATCCCGATCCCCCCCTCCCACCTCCCTCTCCACCCGATTCCTCTGGGTCTTCCCAGTGCACCAGGCCGGAGCACTTGTCTCGTGCATCCCACCTGGGCTGGTGATCTGTTTCACCATAGATAGTATACATGCTGTTCTTTTGAAATATCCCACCCTCACATTCTCCCACAAAGTTCAAAAGTCTGTTCTGTATTTCTGTGTCTCTTTTTCTGTTCTGCATATAGGGTTATCGTTATCACCTTTCTAAATTCCATATACATGTGTCAGTATGCTGTAATGTTCTTTATCTTTCTGGCTTACTTCACTCTGTATAAGGGGCTCCAGCTTCATCCATCTCATTAGGACTGGTTCAAATGAATTCTTTTTAATGGCTGAGTAATATTCCATGGTGTATATGTACCACATTTTCCTTATCCATTCATCTGCTGATGGGCATCTAGGTTGCTTCCATGTCCTGGCTATTATAAACAGTGCTGCGATGAACATTGGGGTGCACGTGTCTCTTTCAGATCTGGTTTCCTCAGTGTGTATGCCCAGAAGTGGGATTGCTACTCTTATTAAAAAGTTTCTTGATGAAACAGAAGTCAGAGAAGGAATGACTCACAAGGATCATATTGTAGTAGCTTTACACTCTTATCAGTGAGCTGGACCCATCCCCACAACAGGGAAATAACAAAGTACCAGGTTCCCCAGAAATTGGTGCAGAGGCCACCATCTTTTGCTCTGTGACTTTCCTGGTTTGATAATCCCTGTGGCTCAAAAGAGTCCCGCTAGTTGTTTTTCCTTTACATACGGATACTTACACTCTGATTTCATCCAGTCTTTTTGACCAGAAAGTATGTAATCTCCTTTTATATCTCTTCTCTGAATCATCCCATGGTGACTTTGTAATACTCAGAAGGCAATCTTACTTCTTTTATTTCCCTATTCTTCAAGGATGCTTTCTGTTTCCTCAGGGTGCACACTGTACCCTACTTCTACGAAAATAACAATAGCATTTTTCTGGGAGATAGCTGCACAAACAGGAAATTAATTTTAGGATTTTTTTTTTTCAGTTATCTATGGTGTGCCATAAACCAACCCAAAATGCTGTGGCTGAAAACACTAACGATTTATTACTTATGCTATGAGTTGAGCTGGCTTCTATGGATAGTTCTTCTATTCTGTGTTTCATTGTTTGGGGTCTCTCATTTAGCCATACTCAACTGGCAGTCAGGATGGGTTGAAGGATCCAACAAGGCTTCACTCACATGCCTGGGTGGTCTTTCTCCTCCAGGTGGTCTCTTCACATATTTGGGTTGAGTTTCTTCATAGCATGTTGGTCTAAGAGATTTTACATGGCAATTGGCTTTTGAGATAGAAGCAGTGAAATCTGTCAGTTCTCTCATATTCAAGACACATTATCACTTCTGCCACATTATATTGGTCAAGGTAAGTTAAGGCCTGCCTTGATTTGAGGAGGATGTAGATTATTTACTGAAAGGTGGAAAGCATGCGGGGGGCGGGGGGCAGGAATTGAGGGTGGCTTTTTCAGAAGTCTATCTATCACAATTTGCCTTCTAGTCTCATTGTTTTTAATAATCAAATATTGACCGAAAGTTTCACTGAATTATACCATCAGCTTGAAATCCAGGATTTCATCATCTCGATATGACCTTATGGTCCCTTGGGTGCAATTCATAATATGCAGAGGTCTTTGAATTAAAAGTACACTTTATCTGCCCTACAAAACTTGGCACAAACTGGCAGTTTAAGAGCAGGAAAACCATAGTGCACAGTCTTCTTCAGAACAGTAGGGATTGGAGGCACATAGAAGTCAGAGCAATTTGGAAATCCAGTTGTGTACATATGTACAGTTCTTCCTATTCTTGTTGTTATTCAGTCACTAAGTTGTGTCTTACTCTTTGACTCCATGGACTGCAGCATGCCAGGCTCCTCTCTCCTCTACTATCTCTCAGAGTTTGCTCAAATTCATGTTCACAGAATCAGTGATGCTCTCATCCTTTGCCATCCTCCTTCTCCTTTTGCCTTCAACCTCTCACAGCATTAGGATCTTTTCCAACGAAAAGATCTTTGTATCAGTTGGCGAAAGTATTGGAGCTTTAGCTCCAGTATCAGTCCTTCCAATGAATATTCAGGGTTGATTTCTTTTAGGATTGACTGGTTTGATCTCCTTGCAGTCCAAGGGATTCTCAAGAGTCTTCTCCAGCTCCACAATTTGAAAGCATCAATTCTTTGGCACTTAGCCTTCTTTATGGTCCAACTCTCACAATCCATACACGACTACTGGAAAAAACCATAGCTTTGACTATATGGGCCTTTGTCAGCAAAGTGATGTCTCCAGAAGAATTTATTGGTTACAGCCCAGTTCTGCTCCCCAGTTTTGGTTCTGTAATTTTTCTCTCTGAGCTCTTAAATCTTCCTTCTGAGTCATCTTTCCTTGTTCACAAGAAATGCCCTGTATCTAATTTAAGCCAAGACTCTCAGTCCCACTCAACTTTAAGACCATAGTGTTGAGCCAATTTCACGTCTTATACTGTTTCAATCCAAACTCTGATCTGAGTCTTGTGTTTTCATTGTTGGCAGATCTAGGATGATGTTATAGCACAGATACTACAATTCTAAATCTGATAATTTTTGTATATTTTCACTTTCTTGGTCCTACTGTAAACAAACCAAGAGTATTTGTAACTCCCATCCCTTTATAAACACCTTCATTTAAAAAATAAAACAACATAAGAAAAGAACAATTTTGTGGATGCTATTATGGGGGTTGTGACATTTTGAGTAGTGAAAAGAGAGTTATTGTGAGCAGAATTCTGCTGAAAGTGGGAAATGTGTCTCTCACCTTCTAGAATCAGCCAGTTCAGTATCATGCAATTTGGCCATAACTTGTGTTCACTGGACGCTCATTTCCCAGTTTGAATGACCTATTTAAATATAATTCTATAACCAGAGCTATTTAAGTATACCTCTATAACCAAACCACACATATAGCATGGGTGAGGATGACCTTTCTAAATGATACTTTTGGCCATATACAAAATAATGAATTTTAGAGTTTTTTCCCTTATTCCTTTCCTTTGTTTTAAAAGGTATAAAAGATTAAATTGACTTTGAGATTTTTTTTAAGTAGTTGATAAGGAATTTATATTTCTTCATCAATAATATATGAAGTTTGGGTTGGATAATCTCTAAGACCCTTTCAAATTTTGGGAACCTGTGATCAAAGAGACTTTTCATCAGGGGAGATACTCACCTGTGTTGTTTCTTTTCTCACTTCTTGAGGCAAGAACATGCATAGACACTAAAGTCTGGTTATTCATTACTCTTTTTTTAATAAGGGAAAAATATTTCAGAAGGATAGAATGACAAGGGACATGGTGAATTTCCAAAATTAACTGTGAAAGACAGATCATTTGGGCATGACTGAAAGCCATACATAATCTCTGTGCTCAGATAGTTCATTTCAAAAATGTCACTTTCTGCTTATTCAATGCTACTGTCATTATACTATTTTAAGCATAAAGTTTGTGTTCTGGAGCTGAACGGGGATTATTGCTTCTATCTTTGGTCTTATTAGAAATAATTTACAATTCATTCAAGAGCAATAAAAGTCACCTTTTTATTATGATTGAATTAGGTTAAATGTTGAAATCTGCAATGCAATTTTTATTGTTTATTAGTAGAATTTCAGCATCTATGTATGTAGAACAAGACTATTTTTAAACACCTTCTAAAGAAATAATTTTTATTTTTTTTTTATTTTTTATTTTTTTTAGTTTTGATGGTGAACTTTATTCCAAAATTGATGGAATTAGGACAGTGACAAGGATTTATTTCATTGCATCATGTTATAAACAATTAAAAATTTCTTCATAACAGATAACCGTGTTCTCAAACAATGACTCATACCATATCTATCCACTTACATGAATATTCTCCTTAACTCAACCATATTCTAAAACTGGCTTTGCAAAAGGTTCTCTTGGGCTAGGACTGGAATAAACAACAGGGGATGAGAGCATTCTGCTGAAAAGGAAACTCAAAATTATTATGGAGTGATTTGGGAAGTTTGGATTTTTTTTTTTAAAGAAAATGCATTAAAAATAATGAGATAATGTATTAAATCTTATAAAAACCTGAAACTTGGCTTCAGTAAAGGCAGAAAATACATAGTTATTTTTTAAAATTTATCTTCCTCCTAAGCAGTAGCACGAGCCATGTATTCATGAATAAAATCCCCACCAGCATGTGAGGTTAGTTTATTGAAATTAAAAAGGCATGTGTAAGTCTGTCACCTAGCAAGATAAAAGCTGTGTTCTCTATGCATGGAAACCATTTTCTACTAGAAAGAAAAAAAATAATAGAATTGTAAAGTGAGTTTATGGAAAGAGGATAGACTCTTCCCAGCATTATGTAAATATTTTCTACTAGGGCTATCTGATGTAAGAAACATACTATGTAGCAATTCACTTTAATAAAAAATAGTTGATAATTGTTCACAAAACAGCAGGATGACTTTTTAGTGTACATAACTGTTCATTTACAGATTATTGACAGAGAGGTTGGAATGCTAGGAAGACACTGCCTATTTGATACTCTATAGTAATAAAGATTTCCCATCTCTGAAGCTGTAGGAATGCCTACTACACAGGCTAGTTCTTTAGGTTACCTAATTCTTACAGTTACTATGTGATGGGAATGTTATTATAGGGTTACGACCTGAGCCTTGCAGTAATGGTTGAAAACAGGTTATATTTTGATAATGTCCTATAAGAACAAGCCTGTTGTTTCTAGTCCCTACTCCCTCCATTCTTTCCCAGTTCATTATGAAAAAGACTGATATGGAATTCCTAATGCTTAATACCCATTAATACAGTGGGATTGTCTGAAGGGATTGCCAAAGACACAGTATAAGAAGGGGTGTGGATGAGCGCATTGTAGACATAAGGGAAAAATGAGTTGTTGGTGGGGGAACTAATGGTCTGGAAGGCACACGGTAACTGCTAAAGGAAGATTAAGATCGGAGACTGATATGGAAAAGTTAGAGTTCAGGGTAATATGGAATTGGGGTTACTTTCCTGGAAGCAAAATGCAAGATCGTGTGGTGTAATTTTACTTTGAGACATTAATTATATACTTTTTCTGTTTTCTCCCCTGGACTGCTCACACTGAAGTTTCAAAGAAGTTTTAAAGAAGTTTCAGAGAAGTTTCAAATCAGGTGTACTTAAACAGATTTTGCAAATACTTAATATCATATAAGGAGAGGCAAGTAGGCATAACTGGATTGTCTCATCCTCTGTTTCCTGCCACCCTAGGAAACACCCCCCACACTGGGGAGATGGAGGAGAATTTGCTGACAATAGACCAAACTTAGATATTGTTTTTGTTTCTGTTTCCTACCACTGTCTGTACTCAGTTCAGTTCACTTGCTCAGTTGTATCCAACTCTTTGTGACCCCATGGACTGCAGCATGCCAGACTTCCCTGTCTGGGAAGTCCCAGAGCTTAGGGTGACCCTCAGAGACAGCAGGCAGCGTCCACTGACACACCCTCGGAGACACAGGGCCACTTGGAAAGGGAGCCACGCACATCCATCTTCCGGGAAATGGTCCTCCAATGGCTCGCTGTGCCAATGAACGCACACGCGAATCGGAAGAATCCGGGGAGCTGCTCAGGGGTGTCCCCCTACCTGGTCCCTTCACCTCCACATCCAGGGGTTTGGGGGTCGGAAAGCACAGACTGCATTCTCTCCCCTCCGCCCGCCGCTAATTTTTAAAACATGAATTTTTAGTTAATTTTTAGTTCTCTAGAGTGATATTAAACTAGAATGAATCATGGGACAATGTTGCTAAAAATTTCAGTCTTTTTCTTCTTTGGGTAAGCAAACAAACAAAGCACATATGACAGCTGAAATAAAATTTCATTGCTCAATGAATTATTTACTCAGTACTCGGAATAAGGTGAAACCAGATGATAAGTTGCAAATGCAGAGAAAAATCAGTTCATTAGAGATGAAATCATTCCGTCTTCTGACTTTTCAGAGAGAACCATGAGGTTGCAAGCAGGATGTGTAATGGGAACCAGACATTGCCTGGAATAAAAGTCTCCTGATATTGAAGCAATGAATCTGTTTGTTCATCCTGATTGGCTGTAATTTACTTATTGCTTTACTCACTAAATAATCCTCAATACTCTCATCTTGATTTAGATCAATATAAAAGAAGAGAAGCAGTAAATAAAGTGTTTTGAATTATATGAATCTGCTTATCTTAGGCTCTTTTCACCACAGGGAAAGGGGGAAGGAAGAAACTTGCTCAGATAATGAAGGATTCTCTGGGCAAGGATGGCTGGAGAATTACTTTCAATGATGGGCAGGAGAACACACCCAATCCAGTGGAGCAGAGAGTCTATATGCCACAGCAAGCAACAACAGAAAACAAAGAACATCTAGAAAATGGGTCTCATTAAATAGCATGACATGTGCCTTGGCATAAATCAGAGGTTGGATTATCAGATAGAGAAGAACCAGAGTAACAGGCAGTGGGCAGGGAAGGATGCCCTTGGGTGGGTACCTTAGATCAGCATCTCTGTATTCAGCTATAATATGCTTTCTAACATGGCTTCAGTGGTTGAAGAGTATTGGGCAAGGGAAGGTGCAAATAACATCCAAAAGAATTCTCCAGGCAAGAAAACTGGATTGGGTAGCCATATCTTTCTCCAGGGGATCTTCCAGACTCAGGGATTGAACCCAGGTCTCCTGGATTGCAGGCAGATTCTTTAACAACTGAACTATGAGGGAAGCCCAAAAGACTGGGAAAGAGTTATATTAATTCTTAAAGTAACAAAGCTTGTTAAAGTATTACAACACCAGAATATGAAAGAGTGGGTACTTGGGAGTTAGTTTTATAGGGTCTTTCAATCAGTCAATCAATCAATTCAGTCACTCAATTCAGTCAATTCAGTCGTGTCCGACTCTCTGCGACCCCATGAACTGCAGCACACCAGGCCTCCCTGTCCATTACCAACTCCTGAAGTCCACCCAGTTGGTGATGCCATCCAACCATCTCATCCTTTGTTGTCCCCTTCTCCTCCTGCCCTCAATCTTTCCCAGCATCAGGGTCTTTTCAAATGACTCAGCTCTTCCCATCAGGTGGCCGAAGTATTGGAGTGTCACCTTCAACATCACTCCTTCCAATGAGCACCCAGGACTGATTTCCTTTAGGGTGGAGTGGTTGGATCTCCTTGCAGTCCAAGGGACTCTCAAGAGTCTTCTCCAACAGCACACTTCAAAAGCATCAATTCTTCAGTGCTCAGCTTTCTTTACAGTACAACTCTCACATCCATACATGACTACTGGAAAAACCATAGCCTTGACTAGACGGACCTTTGTTGACAAAGTAATGTCTCTGCTTTTTAATATGCTATCTAGGTTGGCCATAACTTTCCTTCCAAGGAGTAAGCATCTTTTAATTTCATGGCTGCAATCACCATCTGCAGTGATTTTTGAGCCCAGAAAAATAAAATCAGACACTGTTTCCACTGTTTCCCCATCTATTTCCCATGAAGTGATGGGATCTGATGCCATGATCTTAGTTTTCTGAATGTTGAGCTTTAAGCCAACTTTTTGACTCTCCTCTTTCACTTTCATCAAGAGGCTCTTTAGTTCTTCTTCACTTTCTGCCATAAGGGTGATGTCACCTGCATATCTGAGGTTATTGATATTTCTCCCGGCAATCTTGATTCCAGCTTGTGCTTCTTCCAGCCCAGCGTTTTTCATGATGTACTCTGCATATAAGTTAAATAAGCAGGGTGACAATATACCACCTTGATGTACTCCTTTTCCTGTTTGGAACCAGTCTGTTGTTCCATGTCCAGTTCTAACTGTTGCTTCCTGACCTGCATACAGGTTTCTCAAGAGGCAGGTCAGGTGGTCTGGTATTCCCATCTCTTTCAGAATTTTCCACAGTTTATTGTGATCCACACAGTCAAAGGCTTTGGCATAGTCAATAAAGCAGAAATAGATGTTTTTCTGGAACTCTTGCTTTTTCGAATACCCAGCAGATGTTGGCAATTCGATCTCTGGTTCCTCTGCCTTTTCTAAAGCCAGCTTGAACATCTGAAATTTCACGGTTCACGTATTGTGGAAGCCTGACTTGGAGGATTTTAAGCATAACTTTACTATTGTGTGAGATGAGTGCAATTGTTTGGTAGTTTGAGCATTCTTTGGGATTACTTTTCTTTGGGATTGGAATGAAAACTGACCTTTTCCAGTCCTGTGGCCACTGCTGAGCTTTCCAAATTTGCTGGCATATTGAGTGCAGCACTTTTATAGCATCATCTTTTAGGATTTGAAATAGCTCAACTGAAATTCCATCACCTCCACTAGCTTTTCTCGTAGTGATGCTTCCTAAGGCCCACTTGACTTTGCATTCCAGGATGTCTGGCTCTAGGTGAGTGATCACACCATCGTGATTATCTGGGTCATGAAGATCTTTTTTGTACAATTCTTCTGTGTATTCTTGCCACCTCTTCTTAATATCTTCTGCTTCTGTTAGGTCCTACCATTTCTCTTCTTTATTGAGCCCATCTTTGCATGAAATGTTCCCTTGGTATCTCTAATTTTCTTGAAGAGATCACTAGTCTTTCCCATATTATTGTTTTCCTCTGTTTCTTTGCATTGATCACTGAGGAAGGCTTTCTTATCTCTCCTTGCTATTCTTTGGAACTCTGCATTCAAATGGGTATATCTTTCCTTTTCTCCTTTGCTTTTTGCTTTTTCCTTTTCACAGATATTTGTAAGGTCTCCTCAGACAGCCATTTTGCTTTTTTGCATTTCTTTTTCTTGGGGATGGTCTTGATTCCTGTCTCCTGTACAGTGTCACAAACCTCCATCCATTGTTCATCAGGCACTCTGTCTATCAGATCTAGGTTTAATCAATATTCTGTTGTCTAAGTCATCTCAGGCTGACATAACAAAATTCCACGGACTAGGTGGCTTAAACAGTAGATATTTATTTTCTCATAGTTCTTGAGGGCAGAAGTCCAAGATCAATGTACTAACATAATTTCTGCTAAGAATACTCTTCCTGCCTAGCAGATGGCAATCTTTTCACTATGTCCTCACGTGGTGAAGAGAATGAGACAATGAAAATGCCCTCTGGTGATGCTTCTTATGAGGTCACTAATCTCTTCCATTAGGAGGACCCAGCCCTCATGACTTCATGACCTAATTATCACTCAAAGGGCCTCCCTCCAAGTAACATCACATTGGACGTTAAGACTTCAAGAAAATAATTTGTCGGGGACACAGTTCAGTCCATAGCAACTGTCAATTTTGATTACCTCAGATTCATAACAAGAGTCACATATGTAATTGCCCTTGTCAGATTAATATCAGTACTTGGTTTGGTATTAAAGTTGTCCTCACAGTACAAATAAATCATCTGAATTCCTTTGTAATGAACTTTTTCAGTCGCAAAGTCATGTCTGACTCTTTTGGGACCCCATGATGTGTAGTCCTCCAGGCTCCTCTGTCCATGGGATTTCCCAGGCAAGAATACTGGAGTGAGTTGCCATTTCCTTTTCCAGGGGATCTTTTGACCCAGGGATCAAACCCACATTTCCTACATTGGCAGGTGCATTATTTATCACTGAGCCACCTGGAAAGCCCTCATAATGAATGGTTATCTTAATTCTAACTATGTTGTGTTCTAGAATAGAATCTTTTTCTTCCTTCATTATTTCATAGATATGGTGGGTCTTTATTTTATTTCATTTTTTTTTTCTGTTTATTTTGGCAAACAAAATTAGTGTCATTTGTTTATATTTTGAATGCAACCCAAGCATTGGTCTTGCCTGTTCCAAAGGCCACCTTCTAATCTATGTGGGAAGAGGGATGTTGGTTCCAGGGAAGAGGCTGATGCTTCCACTTCCCTGAATATCATGTCACTTTCAGCTCTATCCTGACCTCTAGGTTCCTGGGAATCCTGGGTCGTAGTTTTCCCTCAATGCAGTGTTTCTACCTAGATTTGGGTTCAGTAGATGCTTGTGTTCTGCTTGTACTGTTCATTCTCTCCATACAACTACCGAAGTCTATGTTGGAATATTAGAATTTAGAGGAAGGTCAAAAAGAAATCAGCAGTGAATTATAATTTAGGAGTCAGAAAAATGAAAGTCTCATTCTAAGTATGATAATTCTCAAATCATGAAGTTATCCATCTCATCGATACACATTCATTCCTAACTTTGGATTAACCCTCAATTTACAGAATGTCTTGCTACTTCCCACACCATTCAATTCCTAGAACTCAATACTCAGTGGCAAGTATTCCTAGAGGGTGAGTTATGCAGTCTAGGATGACAGGCTGAGGTAGAAGATGGCAAGAAACAAGTTACAGAAGAATAGTCTGGGTGGACTTTTAAGTCTTGGCTCTTTCAAAGTCCCTTCCAATTCAAAGTCAACCTTGTTAATTAATTTATGGTTTTATTTTATTTGGGCTCAGATTTTTGTATATAATTTGATGATTTATTTAAATCATATAAAGTGAACATGCATGGTAGATTTCAAAACCAATAAAAATTTATTACCAGTAGGAGATACAGAGAGGAACTATTAGTCACTCTGGGTCCTGCCTAAAGAATTTTCTGGGAAAAAAAAAAAAAAGAATTTTCTGGGCAGTTTTCATCCCATTATGTCCCTAGAATTTTCTTATTTGACATGAAAAGGCTCTACTGCTGTATCACTCCCCCCTCCCCCCGGGAAATGGCATCTAGTTTTTTCCTACTGTAAGTTAAAGGAAAAGTCTACGTAATATTAAGAAACTTCCCTTCAACAAGCTGTTTGATTGTAGTGAGTGAAAAAATCACCATGGGAACAATGGAGCAGAATATTTGAAAGCAGGAATGACCTAGAAAAGTGAGCAATATAGCCACTGCTAGAGTATTTGATGGGTTCTCTTTCTCAGAAGATATGATTGATGTTTAGGGAAGCCACCTAAATAAACTTCAAGCACTTGCTTGTCATATAGTAAGTTTTAGAAGACTTTCTGTGTCATAGTTATACTAGTTGAAAAACAAAACTAAGGAAATTTGGGGTATTTCCTGCTTTGTGTCTTGAGACCTCCTTTCCCTTCAAGCTGCAAATTAGAGAGAACTCTGCTCTTTTCTCATAGTTTTATACCTATAAACTACTCTGTCAACTTACATTGTATGCTATCACTTACGACAATGAACTACATTCTGCAACGCTGGATAAAGATGATAATCATTATAATTATGTATCAGCACAATGCAATAATGAGATAATATCAAGACTTCAGTACCTTCCCTGCATGCTAAACAATTGATTGCAGTCACAGACATGTTGCCTGTTTGGCCCTCCTGGATGGAGTCAGAAGTTTATGCTCCATGATGAGGAGGACTTCCAGCAGGCTGTGGAATATACTTTCATGTATATCTATTCACTTCACTTCATTGTGAGTTTCCAGAAGTTATTCTTGAAGCTTGCACATCATTCTCTGGATTATTCTCTTGTAAAACTCTCTAGGGGCTTCTGATGTGTCAGGGTAATGAATTCATTCCAAGACAGCATTTGGGATATCATGAGAGACCTTCTGAACAAAAACAGAATACACCATAATCAACACTACCTGGAGATTTGGAGATTAACTTGTCTAGTCTCATAAGATGTTCACATCAATTTCCCCTGATGTATCAGCCCCATCTGTATAAAAGTTATTTATCTGAACCAAGACAGAGATTAAGTCTAGCAGGCTGGAACATTTTTATCCCAAATGAAAGCAAGATGTGATCATGTGTAATAGCCATATCATTAAAAGGGCACAGTCCCCATGATGTTATTATAACCATTTGTTCTAATAGAAACTCTGTCCTTTCTCTTTTTCCTTAAGTTTCTTTGTTGCTTAATTGTTGGAAGTTGATTTTTATCAAATATATGATTGTTTTTATCCAATTTGTGTCATCTGAAAGTTTCTACTTAGAAATCCTAAGACAGTGGTGAAGCGTTCTGGTCTTAATGCATTTATCAGTGTTGGATTATTAATATTAATTTGAAGATAAATATTACTACGGTTTTCACATCATGTTTCTCTAAATATTGAAATGTTTGATTTCTGTTGGATTTTTAATCTATGCCTCCATTTAGAAATAATTCAGGTTACCCCTTTCCTCAAAAGTTTAGAGTAGTAAAGTGTTACTGGCTCAGTCATGTCCAACTCTTTGTGACCCCATGGACTAAAGGCTCCTCCATCCATGGGATTCTCCAGGCAAGAATACTGGAGTGGGTTGCCATTTCCTTCTCATTAGAGTAGTAAAGTCACCTGCAAGTCATATTTGAAAGTTTTACTATTGTATTCATCTGTTTTACTGTTTTTTTCTTCTTCTTCTTTTAGTGTCAACCAAACCAAGACCCCACAGTGATGAATATTCAAAGAAGATTCCTCCTCCCAAACCAAAACGGAACCCAAACACTCAGCTCAGCACATCTTTTGACGAAACGTACATCAAAAAGCACGCACCCAGGAGGACCTCTCTCCCGCGGGATTCATCGCTCTGCCAGGTCAGCAGCCCCGCGGGGGACCCCGAGGAGGAGGAGCCCGTGTACATCGAGATGGTGGGGAACATTCTCAGAGACTTCCGGAAGGACGATGAGGACCAGAGTGAGGCCGTCTACGAAGAAATGAAATACCCCATTTTCGACGATCTAGGCCAAGACTCAAAATGTGACCTCGACCATCACAGTTGTTCTTCGCAGTGTGCTACTCCCACGGTGCCTGACCTGGACTTGGCCAAATCCTCAGTGCCATGTACTCCAAAGGGTTTGCTCTGTGACATCCCCCCGCCCTTCCCCAACCTGCTGTCTCATAGGCCCCCGCTGCTGGTGTTCCCCCCGGCGCCGGTGCAGTGCTCCCCCAACTCGGATGAGTCTCCGCTCACCCCGCTGGAGGTCACCAAGCTTCCTGTGTTGGAAAACGTGTCTTATATGAAACAGCAGGCCGGGGCCTCTCCCTCTTCCTTGCCATCGCATGCCTCCGGCCACGCGAAACTGGAGAAAGAGCAGGCTGGAGCCGCGGGGCCGGTTCCGGCCGGCTCCGTGCTCTCCTCGTCCCCTCCCCCGCCCTCCACTCTGTACCGAACGCAGTCTCCCCACGGCTACCCCAAAAGCCACTCCGCCTCCCCATCGCCTGTCAGCATGGGCAGGTCCCTGACCCCGCTCAGCCTCAAAAGGCCGCCGCCCTACGACGCCGTGCATTCGGGCAGCCTCTCTAGGAGCTCGCCAGCAGTGCCTCACTCCACCCCCAGACCGGTGTCAGACGGGGGCAAGATGGTCAACGCCGCGGTCAACACCTACGGCTCGGCCCCGAGCGGCTCCCGCTCCAGAACCCCCACGAGTCCTTTGGAAGAGTTAACCAGCCTCTTTACCTCGGGGCGCAGCCTGCTGAGGAAGTCGTCCAGCGGCCGCCGCTCTAAAGAACCGGCAGAGAGTAAGTGCACAGACGCTGTCCTTCGTGACTTGAGTGCAAGGAAGCCCCTGATGTACAGATAAGGCTCGTGGTAGGTGAGCTTGGGGGAGCTTCCCAGGTGGCTCAGTGGTAGAGAATCCGACTGCAAATGCAGGAGACTCGGGTTCGATCCCCTGGGTCGGGAAGATCCCCTGGAGAAGGAAATGGCAACCCACTCCAGTATTCATGCCTGGGAAAGCCCGTGGACAGAGGATCCTGGCGGGTCCAGGGGGTGTCCAGGCGGGTCCAGGGGGATCCAGGGGGTGGCAGAGGACAGGACTTAGCAACACAGCAACAAAGTGAAGTTTGGTCCTTTTAGTTGAAAGCTCAAGATGCGTGATTTTATTTTCACCATACCAAAGGAAATAGTGCCTTCTTACAGATCCTTAAAAGTGAAAGACAGAGGCAGGGCCGTCTGAGTCAGAGAGATGAACATGCGGGTTTTGAGGATGGGGGAGTGGGCTGTGAGCCAAGAAATCAGGAAACCTCTAGAACATTGAAGAGTCCAGGGAACCCATTCTCTCCTAGACCTTCAGAAAGAATGGAAGCCCAGCCGACAGGCTTGATTTTAGTCATGTGAAACGCATTTCAGACTTCTGCCTTCTAGAATTTCGAAGTAGTAAATTTGTGTCATTTTTTTAAGCCGCCAAAACAAAAAAGGAACTAGTGTGTTCTGAAAGAACTGAAAGTGACAGTCTGCACAATATAACTTATTAAAAAGAGGAATCAGTTTTAAATTTAAAATAAACTGTAAAATCTCAATTCTTAAGTGACCCTTGGAAGTCTAACAAAGAAAACATATTAGTATAAAAAATTTTATGTACGTCTTGATTTGGCAGGAAATTATACATTCAAACATGGAATTGGTAAGTGTTAAAATTACCTTATATTAAAAACCTGCTTGAGCAAATTTGTATTAGAAAACCTTTACTGGAAAGAGAGCAATTTGAATAGAATTATTACTTTTTTAAAAAACAACAAATTATTCTCTCCCCATACTCCATGTTGCTACATACTAAACTAGACTAGGCTTGCTGTTTCCCTTTATGGAAGAGCTGACTCATTTGAAAAGACCCTGATCCTGGGAAAGATTGAGGACAGGAGGAGAAGGGGATGACAGAGGATGAGATGGTTGGATGGCATCACTGACTCAATGGACATGGGTTTGGGTCGACTCCAGGAGTTGGTGATGGACAGGGAGGCCTGGCGTGCTGTGGTTGATGGGGTCACAAAGAGTTGAACACGACTGAGTGACTGAACTCATTAGCATGAATTAGCATCTTATTCCTATGGTACTTTTCCTAGATCTATCAACATATAAATTACAGAAAGATTGTTAATGATATATAGGTGGGAAACATGATATTTACCACTGAATTTCAAAGACTAGGGATTGTCTTTATCTGAATGACTAATCCTTTTGTGAGATCCAAATCACTATGTAAAGATATTGTAAAGTTAAAACAGATCCCAGTTTTTTCAGTGTTCATTTCATTAAATTACACTGTTTTCCTTTATTTAAAAATGCCTCAGGGCACCTAAACTAAAAAGTAATCATTTACATATCAAATGATGCCATCACAGGATTCCTAAAGAATCCACCAGCCAACGCAGAAGACAAGACGCCACAGACACAGTTTGGATCTCTGGGTTGGGAAGATCCCCTGGAGTAGGAAATGGCAACCGGCTCCACTGTTCTCACCTGGAAAATTCCTTGGGTAGAGGAGTTTGGCAGGCTACTGTTCCTGGGGTCAGGACTGAGTGACTGAGCACACAGGCGTTCATGCAGTTACACTGAGAAACTTCTTTAAAGGCAAAGAACTCTTAGGCGTGTCTGATGAAGATGGTGATGAAATTCCATAGATAATTAATATTCATTAGTGGGTATAAGCAACTTATCTTTTTCCTCTTTAATCAGAAAGATTTATGAAAACATTAACTTCTTACTACCAGACACATTCACAACTGAGCGTTGTTTCCGCTCTGGCCCAGCCTCTTCATTCTTTCTGGAGCTATTTCTTTGCTCTCCCCAGTAGCATTTTGGAGAGCTGCTGACCTGTGGGGCTCATCTTCTGCTGTCTTGTCTTTTTGTCATGTCTTCAACTCTGGATGATTGATTTGGTTTAAACACAGATCTAGTAAGCTTTTTGGAAAAAGGTGAAAAAAATGATGGAGATGATTTTACTCTCAAAGTACATACTGGTTAGTATGAAATTAGTAGAAGTTGAATCCTAGAATTGGTGAGATTAGCCAGTGTTCTCCCTACCTACCAGTTTCTTTGGAGGTTTCTTAACAGCTCCAGTTGGCAGTTATACCAATTAGCTAGAAAAAGTATATGTAAAAAAAGTGATTAACTAATGAAGTTATTTCAAGAAAAATCCATCTGTTAGAATCAGACTATGTGCTATATGTCACAGACTTTCCTATTCAACTCCAAAATGAGCTTTGTATGCTTCTAAAACCAAGCTTGTACATGGAAAAGTGATCTAGGCTCTTTATAGCTTTTTAGAGATCTGAGGATTAAATTCCTTTCCATATGTTATTAACTGTGCATCAGCTCTTCAGAGAAAGGTCATGTCCTGAGTTATGTCAATTCCAATGTTTTACTTTATCATATGGAAGGGAGGAAAAATGCACATAGTATTTCTAATGAGTAATCCAATGCCATTTTTTTTTTTTTTGGACTCAGGAAAAAAATAGAAAAACACTGTCTGATGTTAACACAATCACTGGGGCTCTCAGAATCATCCTGTGATTCAAAATATAGATCCAAAAGTGTTGATAGCTGAGCGTTTACCTACAGTTACTGCTGCCCTCAGTGGTACAACTATCCCCTTCCCTCTTGACAGATAGGATTTGTAAATACTTGCCCATAACATGGGGAGAGGATAAGTGATATGAAGTAGTATACCATTCATGACCCCTGAGTCACATTCTTTTTTTTTTTTTTTTTTTTGCATTTCAGAAATAAAAGTAAGACTCGTATCTCTGTGCTCCATACCCCACTAAGTTTCACTAGAAATGTTCATTTCGCTAATATTCTGATATTCAATTCAAAGCAAATATAATCTTTTGGCTTTAAAAATCTATGTCAAATAAAATTTGTCCTTTCAACTCTTATTTTTAATAATCTCTAAAAGATACACCTAATTTAATAATTTCATATCTTAAAGGCTTATAATTATTGATGGGGATCAGGAAATAGGAAAGAGTTAAAATAAGACAGTAGTGTTAGACTATGAATCAATTTCATTTTAATTTACAGTTTTCTAAATACAGCCTTCACATTAATTGAAGCATGATTTTCTAGGAAGCATTTTTTTTTTTAAACTCAGAAGCATGCTTTTCCTAGTTGATCTGGCATTATTTTGTTATTTAACTGTGCATGAGCATAGTATTGATAAATTCATGTAAACTGGTTCTTATTAGTATTTTTAAAATTTGTGTGGTTTTATGTGCTTAGATGCTCAGTTGTGTCCAACTCTTTGTGACCCCAGGGACTGCAGACTGCCAGGCTCCTCTGGCCATAGGAATTCTCCAGGCAAGAATACTGGAGTGGATTGTCATGCCCTTCTCCAGGGGATCTTCCCAACCCAGGGATTTAACTCAGGTCTCCCACATTGCAGACGGATTCTTTACCATCTGAGCCACTATATATCACCCATATAGTGATAAAGAAGATAGCAAACATGTTAGAAGTGATTAACTTGTATTTTATTATTACACATTTCTTTGTCTATATGAGAAGTAGGTGAAGTATTGCATTGGCCAAAAATTTGAACAAACTTTTGGTCAGCCCAATACAAATACGTTTTGTAGTGAATTTTCTACTTATCATTTTTGTCTTCCTTTTACACGTTCTTTTTGTATATATCCTTTGACTGGAATCTAAAACACTTAGGTCATGAATAGGCCATTTTGTTTTAATAAATCAAAAGCCCTGAATCATAGAAACTATTAGCCAGAATCAAGTGAGAAAAAAAGAAAATTCTTTTATCCCCTCAAATAAATCTTTTAAAAATAAAGTTCAGCCTATATAAATGCATGAATGTATGTTCCTGTGAAAATGTATGAGGCATAATGAAGGATATAATTAAATTTATGATGTACTTGAGGGAGAAAATGCAATAGAAAAGTTAAAAGTGGAAAAGTGTAAAGAGGAAACTTAAAGAAAAAAAATAGAAACATGAAACAGCAAAGAGAAGCAATAAATTAAAAATACTGAGGCGCCAAGAAACATACACAAAAAATGCATACATCAAGTCAGGTGGTCATATAAGCAAATATATGTGCCAACCAATGAAGCACATACAAAGGTACACAGAAAACCAGAGAAGAAACACAGACCCAGTAGGGTCAACGAAAGGTCAAAGAAAAGGAAAGATGCAAGCTCATCCTTCTGGTATTGTTGCATGAATGCCAAGTCGCCTCAGTCGTGTTCAACTCTTTGTGACCTTACAGACCTTAGCCCGTCAGGCTCCTCTGTCCATAGGATTCTCTAGGCAAGAATACTGGCCTGGGTTGCCATCCCCTCCTCTAGGGAATCTTCCCAACACAGGGATCAAACCCACGTCCCTCACGTCTCCTGCGTTTGCAAGCGGGTTCTTTACCACGACCGCCACTGGGGAAGCCTATGAAAGCGGAAGTCACTCAGTCATGTCCGACACTTTGCGACCCTATGGAGTATATAGTCCATGGAATTCTCCACGCTGGAATACTGGAGTGGGTAGCCTTTCCCTTCTCCAGGCAATCTTCCCAACCCAAGGATCGCACCCAGATCTCCCCCATTGCAAGCAGATTCTTTACCAGCTAAGCCATAAGGGAAGCCCAAGAATATTGGAGTGGGTAGCCTATCCCTTCTCCAGTGGATCTTCCCGAGCCAGGAATCAAACCGGGGAATCAATCCAATATCAATCAATTCATATATATTTTTTTCCCCAACCCTTTAATAAGACTCCCTTTTAAGACTTTTGGATGTTATGTTACATATTTACAATTATAGATATACATATGTCCTTTGGGTCTGATGACACACAGTTGGGAATCAGATGTAACTTTTGCTTTTCCACTCTTCTTAAACAACAATCCCAAACCATCAAACAAGCAAAATAGAACCAAAAAAGTACCCCATGCCTCCTACCTCCCACACACATGCCTTTTTCATTGTTTAAGTAGCTTGAGGTCAAGTGATTCCTAAAATATTAGGCATTGCAGGTAAAGCAACTGATCCAACTGACTCTTACTAGTTTAATTGAAAAATAATTTTCAATTAGAAAAACAATGATTTTGGAAGGTTGTATGTGTATAGTATCCCACTTTAAAGAGAAAGGAAGGGTGTGCTAATATCAGGGTGTTTATGATTCAGGGTCACTGTTGCGATCATCACTGTGTGTGCACTATGTGCTAATACCTGAGAAGGGTCCAGCATGATGACCTGAACAAGGGAGGCCTCACCCAGGGGTGGCCATCATTGTCCTATCATTGGTAGTAGCAGTGACAGTATTGATAGATTAACTGTGAAACAGGTCTCCTCCAATGGGGCTATTTGAGGTTGTAGAGCTCGCTAGTCCTCTATAGCTCTACTATTTAAATTCACTTAAATTCTTCTGTCTGTCTCCTGTGGTTTTACTGCTTCCTCTGGCTTGCAGGCAGTTTTATTGATGCCTCTGGCCTCTCCACCCCTCCCCTTCTCCCCTCTTTTCCTTCTGCGCTTTTCCTCATTGTATTATCACATCATTAATCAGTTTTGGACCAAGAAACCAGATATCCAAACTTGTCTGTGGAGCCTCTCATCTAACTTAAAGTGTTTGACCTGCAGTGTGGGGACTTTGTGACCTTCACTTTCAAAGGCCACATGAATCCAATTGCTTAGTCTTGGATGAAGTTCTCAGATTCATGTCTGAAATGATCAGGGGTGTCCCCTTTCTGAGAACTCAGCTGTCCTGGGAAACGTGAAACTAATGTTAACTTACACATTTTGTTTAGCCCAGTGGAAATATTTTTTCCTGGTAAAATCTGGCAAGCACACTGGCTAAGGACTTTATTTTTCCCTCCTGTTTATTCCTGTGAAAGTAGAGACTGACACAGAGTGGGTTGGACAGAGAAGCTGAGGGGAAGGGTGGGGAAGAGAACCCAGGAGCCTGAGTCTTGCATTTACTATGCGGAATAGGTGAGCCTTCAGCCTGTTACTGCCCACTGCCCAGAATGCTGACTTTGAGCAGAACCTCCACTTGTGTGGTGGAAGCTACCTGGCCAGTGTTGAAAGGTGAGACCCGGAACCTCTGAAACATAGTGATCCTCCAAAGGCATTTAGGAGTGGTAAAGAACCCACCTGCCAATAGGAGACATAAGGGAAGTGGGTTGAATCCCTGGATCAGGAAGAACCCCTGGAGGAGGGCATAGCAACCCACTCTGTATTCTTGCCTGGAGAATCCCACGGACAGAGGAGCCTGGTGGGCTACAGTCCATGGGGTTGCAAAGAGTCGGACTGAGCTGAAGCAACTGACCATGCACGTAGAACAGCTGAAGAGATATCTGAGGATATAACAAGGAGGTTTCCAGAAGGTCTGGCAAGATCAAAGCCTATAGGTACTGCTAAACTTCTGAATCTAAACTTTACAATCCTCGTCAGGTTCTTTTCCTGCTGTTAACTGATTGCTCTTCTGCTCAGAGCCCTACACTGTGGCCTCAGACTGGTTTCTGCCTTAGCAAGACTCCTTCCAGTAGCTCAGAAGGAAAACTGAGCCCTCCTCTGGATGATAGAGATGTCCTCAGGCCAGGACTGTGAAGGCATGCTCCCAGGAATATCCTTAGGTCATTAAAAGTACAGTGGGTAAAGGACCTCCTGCATTATTTTCACCTGCCTGTTGTCAAAAATACAGATTCCTAGGTTTTATCATAGATAGACCTGTTCAATGAAAAATTTTGGAGCTTGGACCTGTGATCTTGACTTTTTGGTAATCCTCAGTAATATTTATGGTTGTACATGTGTGCTAAGTCGCTTCAGTCCTAACTATTTGCAACCTCATAGACTCTAACCCTCCAGGCTCTTCTGTCCATGGGATTCTCCAGACAAGAATACTGCAGTGGGTTGCCATTCCCTTCTCTGGGAATATTTATAGCTAATATCCAACAATAACTCAAGGGTATATGGCTAAATATTAGCAACACTGTTTACTTGTGTGCAAGAGAAACCTGTAATACATTAATACTTTGAGTTTGCTTTCTAATAAACACAGGAGGGGAAAAGGAAAGGAGCGAGGGAAAAGTAAAATTCAGATAACATGAAATGAGTGAATGTTGTTTTTCTTTCCTTAAGTGAGTTACTGATTAGTTGACAGCTTGCAAAAAAAGACAGCCAGGGTCATTTGATTGAATCAGCAGGGAAAACAGTTTTACTACCTCCAGTTTCTTCTGGAGACCTTGAGAGTTTAACATTGTATCAGGTAGTGTGCCATGTGTGAAAAACACCCATTCTTGTTCTTAAAACCTTCTTAGTCATGCCAGCTATGTGTCATTTCTTCTTCCTCTTTTTTTAAAATTTGTATTGCCTATAGTTGCTTTACAATGTTGTGTTAATTTCTGTGTACAGCAAAGTGAATAAGCTGTATGTATACATACATTCCCTCTTTTTAAGATTTCCTTTGCATTTAAGTCACCATAGAGCATTGAGTAGAGTTCCCTGCGCTGTATGGTATGTTTTCATTAGATATCTATTTTATCGTAGTGTATATATGTCACTTCAGTCATGTCTGACCCTGTGTGACCCCATAGACGGCAGCCCACCAGGCTCCCCCGTCCCTGGGATTCTCAAGGCAAGAACAACACTGGAGTGGGTTGCCATTTCCTTCTTCTATATGTCAGGCCCAATCTCTCAATTCACCCCATCCCTTTCTTCCCCCTCTTGGTATCCATAAGTTTGTTCTCTACATATGTGTCTCTATTTCTGCTTTGCAAATAAGTTCATCTATATGCGTCATTTCCCTCATCTGAATTTCTTGACTCTTAAATTTGAGAACCACTGTTAAGAACTGCTTCAGCAAGGAGTTGTTTCTGTTGGTTAGACAGGCAGGAGAATTTGAGACTCAGGCCAACAGCAGTCTTCACCCCAGAGGTCTGTTTAGATGGGTCTAGGGCATTCAAGGGGGAGGACTAGCCAGAGCAGAATGGGACCCTCAGATGGAGCCATAATATGCATCGAGGGTGTGCTCTCTAGGGAGGTTTCCCAGGCCACAATCCAGTCAATGTAAGACAGCGGTACAAGAGAATGGGGGTCTTCCTTCTGGGACGCTGGAGGGGATGATGAAAGCAAGGAGGAGGCCTAACCGTCATAACTGGGCCAAGCATCTCGGTAGTTAGAGCTAACAATATGAATGGGGAAATGAGGTGATGAGCTTCTTGGGAAATGTTTCTGCCTCAAACAGGTTTGCCTCGGAAATGATTTCAACATGAACTAAGCACGATGGAATTCATCTGAGAAGTAGTGCTGCAGACTCAGGGAAAGAATGCAGCCCTAATCTTTTCCTTCAGAATGCTTCCAAAACAAGAGTAGGGTGCACTTGCTTTTAGGCCATTGCCTCTGTGCCATACAGAGTTCTAAGCATTTTACTTGTATTCCACCTTCACTGCAGCACTTGGAGGTAGGTGATATTAGCACTGCCATTTTAAAGATAGGAGAAACTGAGGCATAGCTTACCCAGAGTCACATAGGGAGTAAATCGAAGACTTGAATCCAGATTATTTGGCTTCAGAGTTTCTGGTCTTAATGATACTTTATCTATACTTGTCAGTCTCCCCAATTACTTTCCCATCCAATTTCCTTAAAATACACCAGTTACCATCAAAACCTCTGATGTCTCATACTTCTGTTGCTCCCAGAGTTATCTGCTGGATAGGAGAAAGCTGGATCTATACCTAAATGACCTGGACCACTTCATATTTGTCATCAGCTTAGGAAGGGAGAGGAAAAACCTTTTCAGGACCCTCCAAAATTCACTTTGGAATATCCTAGTCACTCTGAAGGGATTTTCTGGATCTCAGGCCTCTGAGCTGTCCCTGAAGGACTGTGGTCTGCGCAGTGGGCCTCACAGTCACTTAAATGACCTGGCAGAGAGACCATGAACATTCATCTCAATGCCTTTAAGCATAACTTAGGGATGTTTGGGCATGTTTCTTCGGGC
Organism: Dama dama; assembly: GCF_033118175.1. Classification (NCBI taxonomy): domain Eukaryota; kingdom Metazoa; phylum Chordata; class Mammalia; order Artiodactyla; family Cervidae; genus Dama; species Dama dama. Next base: position 21,490,265 of record NC_083688.1, on the reverse strand, counting down.
CGAGAGGTTTCTAGTACTCAGATACCAACTAGATGATTCATCTTGCAGGAATATAGGGCTTTTGTCCACACTTCCTTTGCATCTTGTCCACAACTAAGCAGTATCTTGGTGGCTCAAGGCTTCCCCAAGGGGGGGGGCGGGGGCGGGAAACACTCCATGGATTTAGAGAAAAAAAAAAAAAAATCAGCCAATGCCCAAAGGCAATGAGAGCCTTAGCATCACTCACCTAGAAAATGATCTAGTGAAACAAACAAACAAAATCTCTTAAAGAGGCCCTTGTCAAATGCTTCTTGGCTGGACTTTTCTCTTCAGATTTATGTTAATGTGTACTTGGCAGAATCAGACACCAATCTTGAAACACACACACACACACATGCAATTCTTCAAGAACACACTGGCCTATTTATCATTTTTTAAAGCTAAACAATTTTTTTTTCAAGATGATGAGGTTAAATAATATATAAGTAAAATCCCTTGATTTTGAAAATGCATGTGACTCCTTGGCTAATTGGGACCATGACACTGTCTGTTTTCCTCATTCAGTTTCTCTTAGGATTGCAACATAGAATCACTGAAGAAGACATAATTTCATAAATAATTGCTCACCTTTCTGGGAGTAGACTGCAGCTGTCTTTGATTGATGCAGGCAGACATGTTTATTCCCCATGTTTATGGTCTCTGCCTGCTGAATCTTTAAGTGCAATTTCTTGTCAGCGATTTAATCAGCAATTCTCTCCATTAAGAAGAACCCTCCCTGCTTTAGGCTTAAAAAATGCAGAAACATTTTCAATTCAGACATAAAGCTAATCTAGTCTATTTTTTTAAGCCAGGATTTCCTTAGTTTGTATTCAGTATACTAGGACTGATTTCCTTTTCTTCTGTTGAATTATCTCAAACAGAAAATTCACTTTCTGATTTGTATTTGATATCATGTGTTTTCAACAGTTTGACATCTATGAGACATTAAATGTTAGGTAAAAGTAGAGTGAATATTCATGGGAAGGACTGTTGCTGAAGCACCAATAGTTTGGCCACCTGACGTGAAAAGCCAACTCGTTGGAAAAGACCCTGATATTGGGAAAGATTGAGGGCAAAAGGAGAAGTAGGCAACAGATAGTTCAATAGCATCACTGACTCAATGGACATGAATTCAGGCAAACTCCAGGAGATAACGGACAGAGGAGCTATAGCCCATGCTGCAGCCCATGGGGTCACAAAGAGTCGGACATGACTTAGCAACTAAACAACAGCATTAGTAAATAAAAGGTTTCTTATCAGTCACATCATAGTTCCTCACATGTGTGCTGCATTTTCATATGATCTAGAAGGCTTGGCAGGGCCTGGACATCATAAGAGATGGTTTTCTTGTTGGCTGAACCATTTAAGACGCTTTGACACTTTGAATCAATCAGTTCATCTCTTAATGCCTTAGTTTTCTCGCTTTTCAGATGAGACTATTAAGTGCTCAAACTGTGAATCTCTTTGGGCTCTGCTGTTTGATATATCTGTGGATTATTGAATGAGCTGTAGATCCCCAAACAAATGACCTCTTCCTGCCTCTGAAGCTTTCTTTCTGATGCTATTTTCTCTTGCGGAAAGGACTCCTCCAGTAACTCCATAAAACAAAGTCTAATGCTTGGATCATGGCTTACAGCTTACTTGCATCTTCATTGACTTTTTCTTATGCTATTGTCTAGAAATAATCTCTCTTTGGAGTGCTCTATACATCTGTAATGGTATGTGTCTTATTCTGACCTATTGTAAAGTTGCTTTTTTTTTTTTTTTTCCTGTTTTATTCCCTGTTAAAAACATATGGCTAGGAAGATCAAGGGCCATACCTTTTCATCATTTTGCTTCATGTAGCACTTGGCTCAATGCAATCTTTCCCAAAGTTGATACAGGATAAGTACTTATTGAACTTGTTGAAATAATAGGCATAGTGACTTGAGAGAGCTATTGAAGAAACAAAAGCCATAAGAGAAATGTTTGACCATTAAGTAAAAAAAAAGAAAAAATTAGATCCTATGACTTAGAAAATTCCACACTGAAATCAATATAGTCATTCAGCCAAAAAGGAACTATGCTAAATGCTGAATTCATTGCTTCTGCACTTAAATGTACTATTTAAAAGAATGCCCATTTCATTCTAGGCAGATTTATTAGGGGAAAGATATAAAGAATATAGCCATAAAGCATTTAAATGTGGGTCATTTTGTAGATGTCAGGTCATCACCAGTTCCTGTACAAATGTATAGCTGAGAAAAATTGATCACTTCTCAACACTTGGAGATAGAGAGATGCATTTTTCATGAAGAAATAACAGAGACTAACATCTTAAAGAAGGAATTCCAATCTGCTTAACATTATGCATTATTGAACTCAAATAGTAAAGAGAGTAAGAACACATTCAGCTAAGTCATTTTACCTCCTTGGTGAAAAAGCACTGTTTAAACCCAGGGAGTTATTATTACGGGACCACTCGTCTTAAATGAGTGTGTTTCCAGGTAAGAATTTGTTTAAATTATAAAATATTTGAAAAGCTTTTTTTTTTAACTTTTCAGAAAGATCAATTTTCAGAATTCAATAAATGGATGGCAATTCTGAATTTAATGAAGTGTCTGTAGTGGTGCATGGTGTTTCTCGGCTGAAGCAAACTCATTATTGTTGTTAGTTGATGGGAGCTGGGTTAATTAAATGTTCCACTCCTGGTAGAATAACCAACCAACTGAAGAATCTGGGCTATTGCTATTCCCAAATGAAAGGAGTAAAAATGCCATAAAGAATCTAAGAGGGGAGGAGGGAGGATTAGTAACATGGATTTGGAAGCAGAATATCCTGTCTAGTCAGATATACCCTGAATATATGAACTGAAAGGAAAAAATTCAAATACACAAGTCTGGAATAGTCTTGTAACAATTGAAAGTAGAAAAAATACTTTCCTCAGATTTTCTTCTGGTCAAATTTCAGTTACATTCAAAAATATATCATTTTTTAAAAATGTTTTGCATCTGTGCCCTTCTTACAGATGGAACTGATATAATTAAATTGAGAAAGAAAAAGGATAGTAAAACTATAGAATCATAAAGTAAAGATTGGGGGTATCTGTGTATTGTCCAATCCTAGATCCACCCATGTCGCTATGGGTAGGTAGTTCTAAAGTGGTCTTTGTTCCCCTGACACAAGTAAGAAATCACTATTTCTAGGAACTCAGAAACTGGGAAAAGTTTTAGATGTTAGGAGCCCCCAACAGAAGGGTCAGAGCTGAAACAAAGCTTTATTCTCTTTACATTATCAGATTCTGAATCTCAAAGTTACCTCTTTCATTTTTTGATTGATAAGTTATTAACTACTTATGATTAAGGACAAGAGAACTCTGTCAAAATGATGAAAGCCTTGTGTCAAAGAAACTTGACCAAGCTTTTGTCCAAAAGAACTTTCAAATCTAAGAAATTAAAACAGACTGCCTGAGAGTCATCCTTCTTTGATTGATTGCTAATCTCACTCCAAGCCTGCAAAACTCACTTTGACTTCTAGACCATGCTTTGTTTGTGACCATTGAATATAAATGATAATAAAATTGTCCATCAATGTTTCAGAAAAAGCAGCTAGATTCTACACCCAGCCATGATACTGCATTTCCTCTTCATGGCCAAGACAGTCAAGTGAATATTTACTTGCTGCCTTCATTTCCTGTCTCCCACCCCATCTTTCATTTCCTACAAGCTGGCTTCCTCTTCTTCTCACTCCAGAGTCACTAAGAGCTTCCTCACTGGCCTCTGGCTCTGGACCTTTCCTCTTTTGGACGAGGAAACATCACAGAACATTTGATATTGTTAATTCCTCCATCTGAGGGCATTCTTGGTTCTCATGCAATATGATGTCAGTATTAACAATTAATTTTGAACTCTATCCATTCAGCTTCCTTTTTGCCTTTTCAACTAAATGGTCAGGACATAGTGGTAAGTCTTTTTTTTTTTTCCCCCAGCACCTGAACAGTTAGCACATTTTCTGCCACGGAGGACATTTTTGTCAATATGTGTTCCTTGAATGATCAAATGATTGGCTAAATTGAATGAATGTGTGTCCAACCTCTACAATCGAATGATTCATTTTTGAGAGGAAAGACTATGTGTGTGCTGTGTGCTAAGTCATGTCAGTTGTGTCCGACTCTTTGCAACCCCATGGGCTGTAGCCCGCCAGTCTCCTCTGTCCACTGGATTCTCCAAGCAAGAATACTGTAGTGGGTCGCCATTCCCTTCTGCAGGGGATTTTCCTGACCCAGAGATGCAACCTGGGTTTCCTGCACTGAGGTAGATTCTTTACCGTCTGAACCACCAGGGAAGTGAAGCGCATTTACTATCTGATTTCCAGAAGATGATAAGGAGTTTTAGAATGAATCTTCATTTCTTTACTTTCATTTGTTGTTAAAAAATCCTTTTATTTGACCAGCTTAAAAAGCCATCTTGGTATAATACAAGGTAGATAGGAGGGGGATCACTTAATGTATATAAATGGAAAAGAGAGAGGAATCAGATATCATGGGGTCAGAAGATAGACTTATCACTAAACAGTTGTTCTTTCAGAGCAAGTCAAATCCTCCCAGTATCAGCTTTTTCATATTCACCTCATTGTGTAAAATGAAAGAAAAATTGTGTTCTAGAAAAGACTTCGTAAAATATAAATAGCTGCAGAGCTCTAAGGGGTGATTGTTTGATTTTTAGATATCTGGGGAAAAAATAAATATTTTATACAAAAAATTGCAGCAAGGTCTAAACGAATTAAATTTTTAGGCAGTCCACTCTGTTCCCACAACTCTCTTCAGTTCGGTTTGGGTAAAGGATCTGACATCTTAAGTGGATCCCACACCTGATGTAAAGGAGCATATAGCACTCGGCAGAATGTTCCCTCTGGAGGCAAGTTGTTTCAGGGTTGCCAGATGATATCGAAGCCTGGAGGGTGGAGAGACATCACACCTGAGAGCAGTTACCCTGACCCGAGAAAGAACAGTGCTGAGAACAAAGAGCTCTTCCTCATTGAACAAAGGGCAGACAAACATGGCAACGTGATTGTGAAAGGTGATTTCTTCGCAGAGGAAAAAAAATTCAGTATAACTGGGTTATGGATGTGTTTTTCAAATGTAATGAATATTTTTCTTTTCCTGGTTATGAATTTAAAATAAAAATCTTGCTTCCAAAAAAAGTATAAGTATTAATATTAACCAATGAATTAGTAGAAGCCAAAGACTCTAAGTGTTTAATATAAAAAAAAAATAGTATGTGGATGGAGGACTGTTTGCAGGGTGATATGTGAAGTGTTGTTTCTAAGCAGATTCAAAAAGAATCTCTTCCTTCTAAAGTGATTGGTCAACATGCAAATAGATTTGAAGGTTAGCATTTGGAAAAAAAAAAAAATCAGAAAAAAGCAATAAGAAACACAAATTTTGTATAAAAACATGTGTGCAACCACAGATAGAGGAATAATGCCAACCTCCTAAATACAGATTAACTAGCATCAATAGACAGAGCATGAGGTGACCATCCCTATACTTCTCATAAATGAAAGGCTACAGACACAAAAATAGCTGTCAAAAGACTTCATTGTCAGTTTTCTCATTTTATATTAACTTGCGTGACTTCCCTAGTAAAGCCTTTATCCAGATGCTAATTAAGCAGAGGTTTGCTTTTCACATCAATTTTTAATATTCCCTCCACATAGCTAAATGAAACCTGCAGTGTGAGGCTCCTCTAGTTAAAAGCAGTCCTGACCTACTTCCATGTAAAATCAATGGATGACTTAGAGAGACTCATGAGTAGCTGACATTTAAGGAGGCCAACTCATCATCCGGGTTGGTGTAAAATGTATGTTTCCTTGGGCTTCAGCATTCTCTCCCTTTTTATTCATTTTAAAAGTCCTTCTAAGAATAGAGAGGACCGTGGAAGCTATTGAGTCAGAGAAGTGGAGCCAGACCTGCATTTTGTGCCCCTGGGAGATTTTGAGCTCCTGTGTCAGATACGTCTATAGTGGCTTCAAATTAGCAGAAACCCCTAGATCTGGGACTGAGGAAGGGAAAGAAAGGTCTAAAAGGCACCCACTTGCACTCAAATATAAGCCACAGAAAAGCAAAATCGTATCCACCAGAATAAGGTCTTCAGACACCTATGTTTCAATTTTGAAAGTAAGAATCCAGGGTATATGTCAAACCTTTTTGAAGACTAGTATGTTAAGGATCTGAATTGTAGGGCATGAAATAGGAACAGGAATCAAAACCAGCTAGGCAGAGGATCAATAGTCCCTTGGGGTATGGAAGAGCACAGTGGGTCTCCATCTGGAAAGGGACTTCTATGAAAGATCAGATAAGTTCCTGCCAAGTGTTAACATGAAACCACAGAAGGGGTCACTGTGCAACCTGATGGAAGTGGAGGGTTGGCTGGCTTCACGTAAATTCCAGAGTTCTAAGCTAGAATACTAAACTAAAGTGGAGTGAGCTAGTAAAATTAATGGGAGAAGTAGTGTTCAGTGTACATATCTTTTACTGCCTTGGTTAAATTTATTCCTAAGTATTTCATTCTTTTCAGAGCTATTAACACATAGTGTTTTAACCATGTATACACATTCACTCAGTCTTTCATTCATTCAGTTAATGCTTATGAAATAGCTACTCTGTGCCAGCCACTATTCCAGGTGCTAGCATGTCTATTTTGAAGCGTCAATCAATGCCTACGTGCTCAGTTGGTTCAGTCGTGTCCGACTCTTTGCGACCCTATGAACTGTAGCTCGCCAGGCTCCTCAACCCATGGGATTCTCCAGGCAAGAATACTGGAGTGGGTTGCTATGCCCTTCCCCAAGTGTTGAACATTAAAACCTAATAATTCAAATGAAGATGAGGGACACCTTTATTAAGGGAGAAGGTTCTTTCTGAGCGGAGCCTTGGCAATCAAAAACACATTTTTGGGACTTCCCTGGTGGTTCAGTGGTTAAAACTCCCCACTTCCAATGCAGGGGGCCTGGGTTCAATCACTGGTTGGAGAACTAGATCCCACATGCTGCAACTAAGACCTGGCACAGTCAAATAAATAAACAACATATTGTTACGAAGACATAAATATTAGAACTAAGCATTTAGAACTGAACATTTTAGAAAAAGACTCTGTTTCTCTTTCTCCTTTGCCCCTGCATTGTGCCATTCTGACCCTTCTGGCTTATGTCACAACAGTTCTTTAGGTTCTGGAGGTCATAAAGGCCTGGGCACTCTGGATTCACTCCAATGGGCTGGCTCTGGTGAGCCTCAAGAGATAAATGGTTTTTGTTTGAAGCATAATCATGGCCTCAGCTAAAGAATCTAGTATTGCAAATATTGCTCTCTCCTTATCCTCCTCCTAATTTTTTTCCCTTTTTTCATTTTGCCTTTTTTCCTTTCTTTCTTTTTCTTTTTCTTTTTTTTTTACTTATGAGTCTAACCCAGAACAATGGATATTGGAATTCCCTGAGGCCTTGTTAATCATTCAGATTGGTTTTGGTTCAAAAATTCTGCTTCTAAATTACTTAGACAACTAGTATCACAGCAATGAAAAGTATTGGTAACATCAGAAATATGGAATTTCATCCAGTTTTAGGGATTTTTAAATTTAATTCACAAAATATGAGGTATTTTGTGATTAATTCACAAAATATTCCTGAGGTACTTTGTGATTAAAGAGTTCATACATGAGTCATATGTATGTTTATGTGAAAGTATGTGAAGATGTTGACCAGAGTTGAAGAGAGGGGACAGGTGACTGACTTAAGCTTTGATGGCAGAGGTACCCACTTCAAAGATGTCTATCTTGAATAAATGTATTGCTGGCCACAGGACTGAAGAAGAGCCAGACACTCCCACTGCCTCCAAGTTCCTTTGTTTTAGAGATCTTGGTTGATCTCATAACTGTTTAGACCCACTTGTTTTCTCTCTTCCTGGGCTTCAAATTCCTGCAGCTGCTATGTTTTAAATTCATCAATAAAGAGTGAGCCCATAAAACCCTAGGCCCCACTCTCAACTCTAAACTGGTTCTTTTTCTTCCTTGTATGTCTTCCCAGGTGGCTCAGTGGGTAAAGAACCCACCTGCCAAAGAAGGAAACATAAGAGATGAGGATTTGATTTTAGGTCAGAATATCCCCTGGAGGAGGGCACGACAACCCACTCCAGTATTCTTACCTGGAGAATTCCATGGACAGAGGAGCCTGGTGGGCTATAGTCCATAGGGTAAAGAGTCAGACACAACCATAGCAACTTAGCCCCTACACTCTGCCATGTGCTTTCAGGGACCTGTGAGCAATAAACTTTTTTTTTTTCTTCAAGGTTTCATGATGGTTTTTTGCTGAAGGTGTTTTGCAATCATAGAGCCACAAGGGGTGGTCCTATGAGGGACTGGTTACTATCAGTTCAGTTCAGTCACTCAGTCGTGTCCAACTCTTTGTGACCCCGTGAACCACAGCATACCAGGCCTCCCTGTCCATCACCAACTCCTGGAGTTTACCCAAACTCATGCCCATTCAGTCAGTGATGCCATCCAACCATCTCATTCTCTGTTGTCCCCTTCTCCTCCTGCCTTCAATCTTTCCCTACATCAGGGTCTTTTCAAATGAGTCAGCTCTTCATATCAGGTGACCAAAATATTGGAGTTTCAGCCTCAACATCGGTCCTTCCAATGAACTGCCAGGACTGATTTCCTTTAGGATGGACTGGTTTGATCTCCTTGCAGTCCAAGGGACTTTCAAGAGTCTTCTCCAACACCACAGTTCAAAAGCATCAATTCTTCTGCACTCAACTTTCTTTATAGTCCAACTCTCACATCTATACATGACCACTGGAAAAATCATAGCCTTGACTAGACGGACCTTTGTTGACAAAGCAATGTCTTGGCTTTTTAATATGCTGTCTAGGTTGGTCATAACTTTCCAAGGAGTAAGTGTCTTTTAATTTCATGGCTACAATCACCATCTGCAGTGATTTTGGAGCCCAAAAAAATAAAGTCAGCCACTGTTTCTACTGTTTCCTCATCTATTTGCCATGAAGTGATGGGACTGCATGCCATGAGGTTGGTACAAAAGTAACTGCAGTTTCAGACTGTGAATTATAAATCATTATAACTAGGCTCAAACATATCTTTATTGATCAAAGTAGGAATCATTACAATCAATACATTTTTGCCAATGAGAAATACGTTTGTTTACTCCTACAGCATAAAAATCCATGCTTTGGGATTTGACAAAGTCTTGGAAAGCATTTTCTGCTTCCTGCTGGTTGTGGAAGCAGTTTTTCCTGCAAAAAGTTGTCATGATGCTTGAAGAAGTGCTAAGTCAGCTGGTGAGAGGTCAGGTGAATATGGCAGATGAAGCAAAACTTTGTAGCCCAATTTGTTCAACTTTTGAAGTGTTGGTTGTGCTATGTGTGGTCAGGTGTTGTCCTGGTGAAGAATTGGGCCCATTCTGTTGACCAGTGCCAGCCGCCAGCATTGCAGTTTTCAGTGCATCTCTTTGATTTGCTGAGCAAACTTCTCAGGTGTTAATGGTTTCGCTGGGATTCAGAAAGCTGTAGTGCATCAGACCAGCAGAAGATCACCAAATAGTAATCATAATCATAATAATTTTTTCTTGTAAATTTGGCTTTGGGAAGTGCTTTGGAGCGTCTTCTTGGTCCAGCCACTGAGCTGACCTTTGCTGTTTGTCGTATACAGTCCACTTTCCATTGCAAGTCACAATCCGGTTGAGAAATGGTTTATCATTGTTGCAAAGAATAAGAGAAGATGATGCTTCAAAACAACAATTTTTTTGATTTGCAGTCAGCTCATGAGGCACCCACTTATCGAACTTCTTCACATTTCCAACTTGCTTCAAATGCCGAATGACCACAGAATGGTCAACATTGAGCCCTTTAGCATCTTTTCATGTAGCTGCAAGAGGATCAGCTTCAATCATTGCTCTCAATTGGTCATTGTCAAATTCCAATGGCCAGCCGATATGCTCCTCATCTTGTCTCCTATGCAAAACTTCTTGAACCACCACTGCACTATGTGTTCATTAGTAGTTCCTGGGCCAAATGTGTTGTTGATGTTGCAAATTGTCTTTGCCACTTTAAGACCCATTTTGAACCTGAATAAGAAAACCACTTGAATTTGCTTTTTGTCTAACATCATTTCTACAGTCTAAAATAATATAAAATAAACAAGTAATAAGTCATTAGCAAAAAAAAATAAAGCAAGAAATGTGCATTAAAATGATATAAAATAACTACATTTATTTAAGCATGACTTCCAGTAACTGCAAGGTACGACAATGCAAAACCACAATTATTTTTGCACCAACCGGTTGGATTGGCTGAAACTGGAACAAAATAGAAAGAAAGGGAGTTAGGGAAGGAAGGAGGGACTGGATGGAGGGAGGGAGAAAGAAAGAGAGGGAAAGAGAGAAACAGAAATGCAATGATGTTGCCACAGGAAAATTCCAGAGAAGAATTTTTATATCTTACTTTTCTTGGCTTCAAAAAGAACAAGTGGAGAAGAAAATCATTGATTTTCTACTCTCTTGTTGTTAGACCATGAATCACACAGTAGGCACTCAATAAAAAATTTTGCTGGGTCTTAGAAATAATCTTACTTAATTCCATATAACAAACAAGCTAAAATACAAAGAGGTTCAATTCAGTTCAGTTCAGTCACTCAGTCATGCCCAATTCTTTGCAACCCCATGAACTACAGCACACCAGGCTTCCCCGTCCATCACCAACTCCCGGAGCTTACTCAAACCCATGTCCATTGAGTCGGAGATGCCATCCAACCATCTCATCCTCTGTTGTCCCCTTATCCTGTCTTCAGTCTTTTCCAGCATCAGGGTCTTTTCAAATGAGTCAGTTCTTCGCATCAGGTGGCTTCAAGTATTGGAGCTTCAGCTTCAGTTTCAGCATCCAATAAATATTCAGTACTGATTTCCTTTAGGATTGACTGGTTTGATGTCCTCGCTGTCTAAGGGACTCAAGAGTCTTCTCCAACCCCACAGTTCAAAAGCATTAATTACTTGAGCAAAAATGTAATGTTGTGTGAAAATAATCTGAAAAGAATTTCACCTTTTTTCTGTGTCCTCTAAACATTAAGAAAGCAACATTTATATATATTTCTACTAGTTTCCTTTTAGCATTACTTTATCTTCTTGACTAAGTACATTTAAAATAACATTTTAGGGGGGGAAATCAAACCTAGATAACTGATAATATCCCCAAACAAGTTTTTTTTCTCTTTTCAAATTATTATGTATATTTTCATCGAGAGTACGACAAACAATGCAAGATTATCCAACAATGTTTCCCAAACACAATTTATCTCTGTGTGTTTATCTAAAGACTCTGTGATTTAAAATCAAGAATGTACAATATACATTCATTTCTGTAGCCATCATATATTGTCCTTAAAAAGATTGCTATTCCTACCATGCTCTTCTTATGAAGCTAGTAGCTAACTCCTTTAATCCCCCAAGTATGACTATTGGTAGCTGTGGTTTCAACAATGCTCTTTTGCATTTATTTTGATAGAAATTAATTATTTTTATTATGTTTTTTGATGAAGAGATGATTACTCATACCATCTAATATTTGCTTCAGAAATATTTATGAATGTATTTTCAGAATTATACCTTTCAGGAAAAACAGAAATTATATTTTTCTCTTCCCATGTGTTAATATTTTTAGTGCCTGAATGCCTCTGTTACTTTAAAAGAAGACTGAAGCATTTTTCCATCTGCCTGTTAAAATGATTTGAGTCTTAATTAAAGTCATTTGCACCTGTGCATATATTCGGCTACCCACACACCTCCGACCTACTAGTGAAAAAGCTTGATCTCCTTCAAAAATAAAGAAAAGGGAACTATGATCTTTAAAAAAAAAAATTATAGAAAACAGAAAACCCTGAGAAGTGGTTGTGATGGTTTTGGGTATCTTCGATTGATGACTTTTTAATCTTTTAATATTGTTCAGTGGGTGATATAAAAAAGTTGGTTGTATTCCTTAAATTGCTGGTTTCTGTGTTATTTATAAGGCAGCCTAGTTGAAAAAGTCAAGTAAAGGAATAAAAATTCAGCAACAAATTCTCACCCACTTGCTGGTTGTTTGTATGTGTTGTTAGCTTTGGCAATTCAATCTTTCCTTATTTATGAAGATAGGAAACAATCATAACTGAAAGAGAGAAAGAAAAGGAAAGAAATGACAGAAGAAAGATATTAAAAAAAATAAGAATCATCTAAAAACTTGATGTGATCGAATATTTTTCTCCACCTACAAATTTTTTCCAAAGAATTCTAATAAATGTAAAACAGATGAGTGTCTTTTTCCAGCTCTTTTTCATTTCTCTTGGGTAAAGAAGGATAATGAAAATGCTTTCAGTCAAAATAGGTGAAACTGGGGAAATAAAGGACCAAACTAGTCTACAAAAAGAATGCAACTGCTGCTGTCTATTCCCTTAGTCATGTCTGACTCTTTGCAACCCCATGGACTGTAGTCCGCCAGGCTCCTTTGTCCATGGGATAATCCAGGCAAGAATACTGGAGTTGGTTGCCATTTCCTTCTCCAGGGGATCTCTCCTACCCAGGGACCGAACCTGTGTCTCCTGTATCAGCAGGCCAATTTACCACTGAGCCACCTGGGAAGCTCACAAAAAGAATAATGGAAAGTATATTAAATGTTGCTTTAAAAACAAACATTCAGTTAAGTATAGAATAGTGATTTTGAAGTGATTTTGAACCCCAGCTTTACTTTCAAAACTCTTGGAGAGCTTTTAAAAATGATTAAGTTCTTGGCCCCACACTCGGTAATGATTTAATTGTAGCCCAGGCATGGATACTTTTTGAAGTCTTTCCAAGAGTGTCCAACAGGCAGTCAGGATTGAAACCTGCAGTATAGAGGGTATTCTGTATTTATCAATAGACTCCTAAACCTGACGATCCCTGAGTTCAGATGCCTCATTTAAAGACAAGCAAATAGGCTCAGAGGGGGAAGTGATCTGCTCAAGGCCTCACAGTTAATTAGGGACTTAGTTTGAACTGGTACCCAGGGTCTCATAATCCCAAAGACAACTCTGTTTACACTGTAAAATGCTGTGGCTGAGACTTCCCAGATCATGACATTAAGAGCTATGAACCCTCTGTACTTGGTTTCCAAATTGCTGGTATGAATCCAGACCCTGCATTATTAGTACAGATTTTATATCTTCCAATAACATTCAGGCCATTTCTCTAAAAATGTGGCAATAACCCATGTAACAGGAACTTCCCAAATGTCTAATAGTAATTTCCTGTGCACATTAACTCAGTCTTGAGGACACATAAAAATGTTCTATATTACAAAAGTCCTCCCAATCTTCCTGTGTCTGATAACAGAGTATGGCTTGGATCTTGCTAGTCATTCATTTTTTCTATTGTTCAAAGAGTTATTCTGACCTAACCACTTAAAAAATAGAAACAAAAATGATAGATGAATGAATAGAATTCCACATTTTTCTTTCTTGTACCAGAAAAAGTGAATGTGGATTCATTGCATCCAGTAGGTAACTGGTCTACTTTCTCCCAGTGGCCTTAATGAGCAGCGGTTCTGCTCATAAAGCCACATCATCTTGAATATCTCATAAAGGGCAATTCAAATTATAGCCATGGTTTCTTTATTCTACTCTTCCCATTGTTACTTCTGACTGGACTTGGCATCATTTCTTCCACATTTTGGCTGTGTGATTCTTCATGCTGTCAGTAGCACCTAAGGATATTTTGTATGTAAGACCTCCCCTCTTTTGTTGTATACTAAGGTATCATTAATTAGTTTGAAAAATCTCTTGAAAACAAGGCCAGATCATATTTTAAGAATACTGTTCTTCAATAGTGGGTCATTATCATCAAATAGCATTTTTGTAATGTATTTCAGTGCACTTGAACCCTATTTCACTTTAAACTGAGGAAACAAGTGCATGATTTTGGACTCTTTTTTTCCATTGAATTTCAGATTCAGAAGGCATCTTAGAAATGCTGTGGTCTAAATCCTTTATTTGAGACATGAGTTTATAGAAGCAGGGAAAGTAAAATAGCATGCCTAGGGTCACCTTGATGATGGCAGAACCATTTCCTAGGTCAAGTTTCCCAAATAATTAAATCCACAGATCTCTGTTCTATGCCAGCCTCTATTCAGCATGACTGTGACTAGGACAGTAGGAGGAGAAAAATGTAAAGCTAACATATGTTCGTGTCCCTGTGGCCTCCTTTCTTCAAGAAGATTCTTTTTTAGATTGTTAGCTTTATGGTAATTTGCTGCCTTGTGTCCTACTTAAGCATGACACTAGTGTCAGATCTTCTATAACTGCATACGATTTTGGAATTTGCCAAAGATATAGATAGATAGCTTAAAGCACCCTAAGCCAAAATCTGCGGCTGATCCAGGTTTAAAGATTTTATAACCCTAGAACTCTGTATTTTAGAATTGTCAAATTATTTTAGTATTCCCTTTGTCCTCTAAGAGGTTTTACTGGTAGCTTCTCTATCCAATATGTGAAGAACTGGATGTAGAGGGAACTAAGCTGAGCTGCAGTCCTGTCAGATTTTAAATGGGAAAGAATGGAAAGACCTCCATTGACAGTATGGGTGCTGTAGAGAGCTGTGGGCATAAATATTTAATGTAGTAAATTATAGGGAGACATTTGCATTTTATGCACTATTCTGAAGTAAAAAGGATTGTTGAACAATAAGGACACTTTCCGTAATTATGTTTCATTTTTAATATTCAGAGGATTGACTCTGGGTTCAGAGTAGTTATTTAATGAAATCTCAAAGTAACCTTGTCTGGTATTTCTGTCTTTATATCTTGACATCAGATTAAGAGCAGACAATGAGGTTGATTAAAAAAAAATGATTATCTTGTCATTGAACAGATGATATATTTTGAATTAAAAAATGATCTTCATCTGGTAGATAGTCACAAATTCATCTGCGTTGGATGCAAACTCTAAAAATTGTTTATAAAAAAATAGGCAATGGAACAGTTTATGTTTCTGCATGTCTGTATCTATGTCTGTACAATTCAGTGAAAAAGATGTTTAAGAAGTTGGTGACATCAGAATGCTAAGATAGTGATCTCTGGAGTTCTGGGGATTTCCTGTGTGAGAGATAAGATGGTGCTGATTATAAGCCACTGACCTTACACATTGTTCTCCTGGTTCTTGCACACTTCTCCTGGAGAATCTTCCTTTAATACTGATGGCATCACCATTACTCTTCCCCTCAAAAAGAAATACAAACTCAAAGGCTGTCACTCAAAACCCTCCTTCTTTTCTATGTAAATTCAGGCCCCATTCTTTCCTAATATAAGGCCTCTCTAGGCAGATTAAACTTATTATAGAACCCAAAACATTGTTCCTGTCTACCCTTTGTTGAAAGTATTTGCTTGTGCTATTTTGTCAGACTGAAAGTTTGTTGTTAGACAGGATCAGTTTTCAGGAGGATAGCCCCAGGGAAAAAGCCTGGAAGCCAGCTTGGGGCTATTAACACAAGAACTTCAGGGGTTCAAGGTGTGTGAGAAAAGTTCTAGAAGGGGAGGTTGGAGGTTCTGGATGGACACAGGCTCTTGGCCTCCTGGACCCCTTGCCCTATGGTGAGAGTGCAACAGGAGGAGAATCAGAATCAGATCCTCCAAGGAGTAGTGCCCAGGACAGGGGCCCTGGTTGCCCAGGGCTAAGGGTGACACTGTCTTTATTTAAATCTGCTCCAAATAAAAGACATAGAAGTCAGTGATATTAAAATATTAATAACATGATGGTATTTGAGATTTGGAAATGTCCTTAAAAGTGAATTTATGTTGTATAATGCGTGCATGCTCAGTTGCTCAGTCACATACAACTCTTTGCAACCCTATGGACTATCATCCACCAGGCTTTTCTGTCCATGGGATATCCCAAGCAAGAATACTGGAGTGGGTTGCCATTTCCTCCTTCAAGGGATCTTTCCAACCTCGGGCTCAAACTCACGTCTTCTGCATTGGCAGGAGGAATTTTTTTTTAAACCACTGAGCTCCTTGGGAAGCCTATTATTATACTGACCAGGGCTTTATGGTTGAGTGATAAATATGGGCTTCTACTGATCATATTCACAGCCCACACTTCCTCTGTGGCAGATAAGAAAGACAGTGATTGCCTTCATGAATAATTCTCATTGAACAAAGCAGGCCACAGCATTGGCTGAAGAGAAATGCCTAAAACAGTCATTTCTGAGAGCTGGTCTATGCACATCATTTCTCTTCTCTGGCCCAGAGTAAGGGAACAGCATGATACTCACATTTTAAAAATAAAGAAGATCTCAGAAAGAGAATGTGCCATACTGGGAGTCAAGACAGTATTTGGAGTCAGACAGATTGGGAATCACATCTCAACTTTATTATTTACCAGTGTGTACTGGTTTCTTCATCAGTAAAATGAGAATTATGTAATCACAGAGCAGTTATTCAACAAACATCTGTTTTCTTCCACTCATTTCTTCAAATCTCTCCCTACCCTAAGAAAAATCCAGAGAGTGATAGAACTAGATCAAGATTTCATGTACAGTCTGTATGTTAGTCTTCTAGGGTTACCATAACAAAATATTACAGGTAGGGAGACTTGTAAACAACAGAAGCTTATTTCTCAGAGTTCTAGAGGATAGAAGTCCAAGCTCAAAGTATCAAGAGGTTTGGTTTCTCCTGAGGCCTCTCTCCTAGGCTTGCAGACGGCCGCCTTCTGAGTGTCCTCTCGTGGCTTTTCCCCTGTAGGTACGCATCCCTGTCTGTTCCTCTTCTTACGAAGATCCCAGTCATACTGGATTGGGATCCCACCCTTATGACCTCATTACCTTAATTACCTATTTAAAGACTGAATTTCCAAAGATAGTCACATTCCGTGTTAAGCTTCAACAAATGAATTGAGGTCAGGAGACGGCATTGGAGAAGACCCTGATGCTGGGAAAGATTGAAGGTAGGAGGAAAAGGGGATGACAGAGGATGAGATGGTTGGATGGCATCACCAACTCAATGGACATGGTCTGAACAAACTCCAGGTGTTGGTGAAGGGCAGGGAGGGCTGGCATGCTACAGTCCATGGGGTTGCAAAGAGTCAGGCAGGACTTAGCAACTGAACAACAACAGCAGGGGAGGGCACAGTCCGGGTTCGTAGCTGTGGGAGTAGAAGAGAGATGGAAAATAGTAAATAACTGAAAATTTCAATTACATACCAGAGTTTAAGTTTTTCTCTAAAAATGTATTATAGGATGAGATTGAATCTGAATTTCTGTTTCATCTTTACCAACAGCAGACTGTCTGGGGATCACCCATGAATTTTCCAGAGTGCCTTCTGTGAGGCTGAAGAAGCCATGAGATTTTTTTCTGGAATAAGGGAAAACAAGCAAGCAAGCAAACAAATGCTCTAAAAAATAAGTTCAAGAAACTCTGCAGATTATACCAGCCTGCAGATTATACCAGGGACAATGTACACAAATTTGTTAAAAGACTTGAACAAATCTTAAGAGAGCAAAGCTATTTAACATTGTTTAGCCCAGCATTTCCCCAACTTATTTAACTGTAGAAACATTTTATTAATAATACCTACAGTCTTAAGAGTTGTAGGTGTTTATGGCATGCAGAATTTGTGTTTCACCCGTGTGAACACATTTGTTGACAGAGTTTGAGGTTTCAGCAAGCTGGTTGTTGTTGGGATGCAGAGAGAGGAGGAGCTGAGCTAGAAACAAATTTTTAGAATATATTGTAGACAGAAATGAAATCTAGGCTAGGGTAACATTATATCACTCCATTAGGAAATATCTGGCAAGAACTACTCAAAACCCTAATTTCCATGAAATTTCCCTCTTCAGATTTTTTTTTTTATCAAGGACAAGGAATTAATTAGAAGACTAAGCATCAGTCCCACCTCTAAGCTCCAACTAGAATAATATTTTTTGTCTATATATATATATACATATTGTCTATCCCTATAAAAAAACATTCAACTCTTTTCCTTTGCTCTCAGAATTTGCAATGAAACTCTTTCCCTGAGGAGATCTTGCATATCTGATCCAAGTCTCTCTCTCCACCTCACTTCGTATTGGGTTGGTCAAAGAGTTTGTTCAAGTTTCCCATACTATCTATGGAAAAACCTAAGCAAACCTTTTGGCCAACCTAATAGCTCTCACCTCTTCTCCTCTCTGCTCTAGCTATGCAGACCTTCCTTCCCTCTTTCCACTTGCATGGATAGTGGACAGTTAGTTTACCCTGGGCTACAACACTCATCTAGCCCATCCTCATCCTCCCCTTTACCGCTTGTTGAACCACTATTCAATCAAGATTTCTTGATCACTCTACTAAGAAAATGTGGTGTCAGGCCCTTTCATTAGACCCCACCATCTCTCCTTGTTCATACCAGAGCTCAAATACCACCTGCATTAGTTCATGTAATTTCTCTCTCTCTCTCTCTCTCTCTCTGAGTAGAGAGCCCCATATGGGTAGAAGTCATGATGTTTTAGTTCACTGTCCTTTTCTCTCACTGTCACAGTGCCTGGCATGAAAATGTCTGTACAGATGGAGCAAGACATGTACATTTCATCATTGATCGAATAAAATAAGGAAAAATATGTACTTTACTTGACACGTTTTCCAACGTAATCCAAAAAATATTTCAGAGTGAAATGGTCAAACCAGTCTTAGAAAATTGCACTTTCTTTGACTTTCTGACTTGTTTCGGTGTAACTGATAAATATCTCTTAATAGCTATGGTTTACTAATACAATCTACATTCCATCTGAAAACTACTGTTAACTTCTTCATTACTTGAATGTTGATATCAGAAGCTGAGTTGTTTGTGCATGCTTCCTGTCTGACTCCTTGCCACCCTATACGGACTGTAGCCTGCCAGACTCCTCTGTCCATGGTATTTTCCAGGCAAGAATACTGGGATGGGTTGCCATGCACTCCTCCAGGGGATCTTTCCAAGCCAGGGATCGAATCTGAATCTCTTGTGTCTCCTGCACTGGCAGGTGGATTCTTTACTACTAGCGCCACCTGGAAAGCCCTGAGTTGTTTGTAATCTATACCATTTAGATTGACAACTGATTTCTCCCAAATATCATCAGTGGATTTTCTATTTATTCAATCTCCAAATTTCTGAAAAGAAAATTATTGGTTCTTTTTAAATAAGGTAAATAATCCTCCTTATAGGAATCCAAGCAAAAGAAAACAAAGCTGCACTGGTGGGCTGCTTGTTCAGAGAAACCTGAGTTCAAATCCATAGTATTTAAGACATTTACTGCGTACTCAATAGGGATGCATTTATCAATTTTGTAAAGTGGTTTTATTATAACTAGAGCTTAGAGAGAAGAATCGCTTGCTGAATTCCTATACTACATTTGGCAATTTAACTCACCTTTTTATCCTCCTTTTTTCTGTCAGTATGCCAATAAAAACATTGCCCTCATTAGAAACTTAACGACCTTTGGTTTATTTATTTTTGGCCACTTCATGTGGCTTGTGGGGTGATCTTAGTCCCACAACCAGAGATTGAACTGGACCCCCAGCATTGAAAGCACTGAGTCCTAACTACTGTGCCCTGGAGGAATCCCCAGGAACTTTATACTTAGAATATATTTTACAGGAGACAAAATGAGAAATACTGTCCATTGAAATCTGCTACAGCAAGCAACTCCACAACCTCAGTGGTTTAGTATGACTTATATCTTGTTCACGGCACGGACCACAACATATGTCACAGACATGTGATAATGAATTAATGGGTTCAGTGGGAAATGGGCTATTTTCCCTCTAGTTATTGGGAATTTCCCTTCTGGTGGCTCTTCCAGCACTCAGGACCTCAAAAAAAAAAAAAAAAAGAAAGAAAGAAAAAATCCCAATCAGTAGGAGACGGATACAAGAGAAGGAGGATTCTGTGGGGGAGTTTTAGGACTAGACCTGGAGCTGGCATACGTCGCTTCCACCCACATTCTAGTGACCAAATCTCAGTTGTATGGCTCTCCTTGACTGCAAGGAATTCTGGGAAGTGTGATTTTTCTACGTGCTCAGAAAGAAGAGCTTGGTCAGCATCTAGCTAGTCTGTGCCCACAGGCCCATTTGACTTCTGCATTACAAGAATAAACAGAAGCATAGATTATGTTATTTGGGGGGCTTCTCTGGTGGCTCAGTAGTAAAGAATCTGCCTGCCAATGCAGGAGTCATGGGTTCAGTCCCTGGTCTGAGAAGATCCCACATGCCACGGAGCAACCAAACCCTGTTCCACAACTACTGAGTCTATATTCTAGAGCCCAGGAGCTGCAACAAGAGAAGCCACCACAATGAAAAGTCCACACACCACTACTAAAGAGTACTCCCCGCTTATCACAACTAGAGAAAAGCCTGAGCAGCATTAAAGACCCAGCAGAGCCATAAATAAATAAGTAAGTCTTAGATTACATACGTTGAGAAAATTGTCTCTCGTTGGCCTGCAATGCTAGAATTTTTTAAAGGAAGTGTTACTAAAATCTGTCAACATTTGCAATATGCCTGATGACTTCAGTGAAGGTTTTTTAGGTAGAGAAAATCTCTTGATGAAAAGAGAGTAATTAAATCATGTGGACATTTGTTTGAAAGTTTTTAAAGACCAAACACAGCCTTTAAAATTCTATTTATTATTCTGCCCTATGAATAAGTACCATTCTTTGCAACCATAAAAAAAATAACTTTTGAATATAGGTCAGTATGTGAGTTTCTGTGTCTTAGGGTGAGAGTTACCTGCTGGGCAGCGGTCAGGAAACCTGTTGCTTCATCAGGTCTTTACTAGTTGCCATTTGTGTGACCTTGAGCAAGCTTTGTAAAAGCTCTGAGCTGTCTTTAAATGTGTAAAATAATTAGGATTCTTTGCATAGTCTCTCTTAGTTCAGTACGTGTCATCTGTTTTATTACTTTATTAAATAGTGTGTGTGTATGCTCAGTCATGTCTGACTCTTTGTGACCGCAGGTACTGTAGCCTGCCAGGCTCCTCTGTCCATGGAATCTCCCAGGCAAGAACACTAGAGTGGGTTGCCATTTCCTCCTCCAGGGGATCTTGCCAACCAAGGATTAAACCCTTGTCTCTTGCACTCCTGCATTGACAGGCAGATTCTTTACTACTGGCACCACATGGGGAGCCTACTTGTTAAATGATCTGCCTCCTCTATTTTATTAAAAGCTTTTACTTTACCACTCTTCTTAACACAAACATGGGTTTTGTTTCTGATTTTATTTAAAACCATGGAATCTCTCTCTAGCTGCTTGAGCTATTATCATTCTTTCTCTCTACATATATTTGAATAGAAGGCATCCCTTAGATGTTAGAATTGACATAACTGACCCCAAATGACAGAGTTCACACAAGAGAGAAGCAGTCATAAAAAATTTAAAACTAACCTCTGCTCCTCGGTGCCCTTTCATTGTGCAGATAGAGGAGCCTTTGCCTTGTTTTCCTTGGGGACTTGGGAGGTGGAATCATAGAAGGGCAAGGGGAGGATCCAAGAGCCCATGTGGATTCTTAGCTAAAACATGTCAGGCTGTCTGGCTCTGATCAGTTCCAGACGCCACAGTTTTATAAGACACAATGACATGCAGTTATTGTCCAGGACAGAGAGAATGGGAGAGTGAGAGTTCTGGATTTGTAGTCTGAATATGATGTGACTAAGGGGAGACAGAATCCTTGCTCTAGATTCTAAAAGATATTTACTTAAGAAGAGAACTAGACTAGCTCTCTGAGTTGTTGCAGAAACGGGATGACCAACAACCAACTAATGATAGTGCTTGGACAGAGGCCAATTTGAGCTCCATTCTGGAGCTTTCTAGTACTTAAATATGTTTTCTGTTGAGTCAAGCTTTCCCATGAGATGGGAGGTATCTTGGGATACCTCCCTACTAGGTAAGATGGCCATCAGCAATTCCATACACTCACACCCCCCTTTTGATGAGTTGTGTTTAGGATTTCTGGGATCTCTTTCAGCTCTGAAATTTGATGCCTGAATCTAATATACATCTGATAATACAGTTTAGTGTAGTGCTTCCTTTAGAGTCCAAATGCATTGTCTTTTCCGCTTAATTAAGTTGCCTTTATCACCTTTCATTATTTCCATGGTTCAGCAGTGGGAATAGAATGGAGAAACTTCAATCTTGATTATACTGATATAAGGGGATAATTCTAAAGCATTCTTTATGCCCATAGCAAACTTGAATTCTCATCAGCAACATGAGCTTTGCTCCCTATATTTCCAAGTAACATTAAGTAGGTATTTTGTGTCTGAGGAATCCCTGTATGAAAGTGTGAAATTTTGAGTACAATAGCAGTCACAAACCACAAATTTAAAAGTCTCTTGTCTAAGTCATCTGAATCATGTAGATGTTCATGGAAGCAGTTAAGTGACAAGGTAAATTAATCTTTTTAAATATTGCAAAAAAAATCAAAATAAAGTAATCTTAACATCTCCCCAAGAAAACAGTGTTTACTGGTCATATTTACAAATAAATATTCATTTTCCCAAACAGATTACTTATTTTCTGGTCTATCATTAGCAAGTCAATAAAAAACATTTATAGGTTAACAAAAAAAATAATAATTTTGGCTACAGGAATTAACTTTTGTTTGTCAGTGAGGGTTATTGGTTCCTGCCATGGTCCATGTGCTGGCTGAGTTTGGAAAGGTTGGTGGGGAGGCTGAGTCATGGTCTAAGATAGGGTTTCATCTGGGACTTAAACACTAATAAGCTCACTGTCCTGAGTGAAGAAACAGGGATGCATTCATTCATCCCCTAGATTTTCATTGATGTCTATTCAATATTGAGTACCAACATGAAAGATGTAGTCTTTAGTCTTAAGAAGTTTATGGTCTGGTGGGAAGATCATGTGTGTAAATTAGTAACTACATGACCTTTCCAACCTAAAAAAACAACTTTGGAGAGATGACAAAACTGTCCATTTTAACCCATTGTGGTTCCCCAGACAGCCATAGGTAACGGTCCATGAGAACAAATTGTTTTCTTTGTCTCTAGAGCCTCAAAGGGGTTTTCAGGCGGTGGAAATTTGTAAGAATCTTTAGTGCTGTGTCACTGTTGAGAGACTGAATGTTGATGAGAAAGAGTGAACAAAGATTCAGGGAAAACTCAGCATCTGGTGGGCAGCAGATCTGGGGGAAAGCCTTAACACCCATCCAGGAAGCCATGTGGCTGCAGGTGGCCCAGGGCAGAAAAGAGAGAGATGAATTAGAAGCTGGAGAGACAAAGATAGGCTCAGAGACAACATAAAGTAAAAGTTAAAGTGAAGCCACTCAGTCGTGTCCGACTCTTTGCGACCCCATGGACTGTAGCCTACCAGGCTCCTCCATCTGTGGAATTTTCCAGGCAAGAGTTCTGGAGTGGGTTGCCATTAGACAACATAAACAGCAGAGAAATGGGAAAACTTTGAGAAAGGACTTCAGAGTTAGCAGCATGAAGAGTGATGGACTGATATCCTATAGAGAACATGTTGGTCATGAACTGATGACTCCTGACCTTTTAACCTTATTTATCAGTCTTCAACCAAAACACTGTAAAACGTTTAAGACAATAATATGTAAAACACACAGTCTGAAAGACCAATGCAATGCATTAATATATGCTTTTATATAGCAAGATGAGATTTCAGTATGAGAATCAGATGTTTAGATCAATAGTCAGCACCCCATGGTAGAAGATGAGCGATTTCTTTGTGGTTGACTTCTTGCTACATGCTGGAGCTTAACTGTGATCACTGAAAGAACTTAGTTTCCACATACAAATGTACCACGGTACCTAAGATTCATTTTGTTTAGGAAAGATTGTTATTAAAATCAATTGTGTTTTCAATAGGTATTAAGAAAACATTGAGAGATATGGATATGGATAAACACATCCTTATTCCTTTGGGTTTCAGTATTCCTTAGTCTAATTGTCTACTTTCCATTTGACTCTGCTCAACAGCTATTTTAAAGATTTGTGTTTATTTTATTTAGGAAATGCATTTTGTAGGAAGCTGTTCTTGAACATCCATGGCAAACCTGGTTTACTTCCCAGTAAAAGGCTCAATAATACATTTACGATTTTCCTACTGATTTTTCAGATTTGCCTTCTACTTAGATGTGAAGGTACGGGGCACACGGCTGAATAGTATGATTTCTGCAAGTTTCTTGTTCAGGTTTCCCTAAATATACCTGCCAAAATTCACTGAAGTCTAACCTCTGGGACTTGAAAACAAAGAAAGGAGAAAAGAAAAAAAAAACAAAAAAAACCCTTTTTGTTCCCAAAGCTGTATTGGGATTTTATTTAGTTGAGGTTTGAGACCAAAGTGACCCTTCCCTGGTGCCTGTAAGCGAGTAATTTGAATGAGAACAAAGAAAGTGGTGTAGGGGGAGAGGCTTGACACACATCCTCAGCCTTTCATATTTAAAATAGTGTCCGAACCTGTAGGAACAGTATTGAACCCAATGATGAATTACAGCATTTTTTTTTTAAGTTTGGTTAGTGTCAATTCCAGTGGTGGAAGACTCTGTGTGTGTGTGTGTGTGTGCATGCGTGCGCCGCATGAGAGAAAAAGAAAAGATAAAGTTTTAACTGCTTAATGATAGCAGGGGAATAAAACCTAGAAAGTGATAATAAGGCAAACATCCCAACGTTAAGTTTGAAATCTGGAAGAGAAAGTGAGTTGACACAGATGGGTCATTAGGTTCTGAGGCTGTGACATTTGGAAGCCAGAGTCACATTTTCTTTGAAACTGTGAATAAACAGCTTGGAAATAGTCTAGGATGTTCTTTTCTGATTCTCGTTTTATTCCATTTGACTCAGGGCACAGAAAAGCAATTGTCAGTTAAATTGTCTTGCTGTAATTAATTGCTGGGATGTATTAGTTTGAAAATATTTTTTCTTATATTTGATTTCAGTATGACTGGGACTGAAGCTTATATATGGGTCCAGGGATCTTTCTGAGGTTGTTTTATGGAACTGCCCTCCTGGTTTAGGTTCTGTCTCATAGAATTATATTTTTGACAAGTGTTTATACAACTGCATAGCATCTTGATGCTGTAAGGGACCTCAGTAATGTGGAAATTAGTGAAGACCAAACAAATGAGAACACATGGGCTATTTATTCAGACTTTGCTGTAGCAAGGCAGTCAGCCACCAGGATTGGCAGAGAGTCAAGGCAGGGAGAAAGTGCAAAGCTTTGTAGTGGGAAAAAGGGATTGCTTCAGGTATGCCCCCAGTGGAGGCAGTTGGCATTGGCGAGTTGCAGGCAACCTAACCTAGAAACAGGGTTGTTGTTTCGTTGCTAAGTCCTGTCCTACTTTTTGTGACCCCCTGGACTATAGCCTGCCAGACTCCTCTCTCCATGGGATTTCCCAGGCAAGAATACTGGAATGGATTGCCATTTCCTTCTGCAGGGGATCTTCCCGACCCAGGGATCAAACCCATGTCTCTTGCATTAGCAGGTGGATATTTACCACTGAACCATCTGGGAAGCCCAGAAGCAGGGTATCATATGTTATTGTTAGGGGAACATATCTGACTTCCTCTGTTTGGTCCTATGTTAAAAGCAGGGATAAAAACTGGGGAAGCTGACAGTTTTTAATCAAATCCTGTCTGTTTTGGGCCAATTCTTATACAGGTTACAGTTTGCAAGATAGCAGTCCAAAGTCTCTGCAAGTCTGACTTATGCATTGCAGGTTAGCTCTCTAGACTGATTATTGTAGACAATTTTTTGTAGATATTTTGTAGAAATATTTTGTAGAAAATATTATAGATATTTTTATATGTAGTCTGGCAAATTTACATCTGTATCTTCAGTCTCTCAATGATTATCCAAAACAAACATAGAAAGAATAAATAAATTCATGAAGGACGAATTGCCACAGTTTTTTTTTTTTTTTTTAATGAATACAACTTTTTACATGTGTGGCCCTGTTTCATTTTTAAAATATTAAAAACGTAGGATATGATTAGATCCTTCAAATTAAATTGGGAAAGTTAGGCAGGTCTGTCTTATGTCCATTTTGTAGTTAAGCAAAGCAGAGCTCCAAAAGAAAAAGCCAAGGGCTCCGTGTCATGGGTCACCAGCCATGTGGCCACAGTGGTTAAGGATTCCAGCTGGGCCTCTCAGATCCCTCTCCCAGCTGCTTACTAAATTACAAACTATTCTATCTCTGCCCCACAGATTCAAATAACAAGGAACCCAAGTGTGACATTTGTCTTATCACACTGTTGGAAGATGATGAGTGTTTGAACTTACATGCCAAGAAAACAAAATACAGATTCTCTGAACCTATTCTGTCACTGTTCACTATAGTCTTTCTCAAAGATTCTTTATTTGGATTAAACTTTCAACCTGGCAAATCTTACAGCTTATGATTGTCAGGTAATTAGATTTTTGAAAATGCCGTTAGCTCTGTGCCACTTGAATACGTTTGTATCGCTCAGCAAATCCCCTTGTTCCATTAGGAATGTTGTATTTCCTACACACATTGGAAAGATGCCAGAGGATTTAGGAAAACTACTCCATAAATGAGTTAGTTACATACCCACTGAGCAATATGCTAAGAGCTAGAGGCACCAATGGAAAAAAAAGCAAAAATCAACACTCAGATCCTGCCTTTAAAGAACTCGGGGCCTTTTAAGAAGACCAAGTACACAGAAAAAAAAAAAATGATACAAGACAATGTCAGTACAGAGTTGTTATCCCACCATGGGCTATGTATGGGGTAGGGTGGCTTTAAAGGATACTTAAACAGTAAAGATGACTGAGGAAAGAGTTCTCCAATGAAAGGAAAGGATATAAGGGTTTTCAATGCAGGTGAGGTAGGAGATAGTAACTATAGAAACCAGCATTGTATTTGTCGGAGAGGGAGTAGAGAGGAAGAAGCTACAGCTAATTTATCGATGTTTCTTGAATACAGTGTTCAAGTAGGAAGTGAAAAAGTTAAAGAGACAAAAAAGTGAAATGGAGAATCATGTGGGTCACAGGGAGCTTAGACATACTTCTGTAACAGGAAGCTTCTGGAAGGATTTTAGCCAAGGATACATCATGAATAGTTTTGCATTTTTTTGTTTTTGTTTTTTGTCTTCTAATACTTATCTCTGTGCACTACAGAATGACTATCACATCAGTTCTCTGAAATAATATTATTCTGAATGTAGCAAGCTGGTATCACTCCTAAAGCATATTTATTTACTACATATGCTCTTTCAAAAATTAGGAAGTGATTATATTTTTTAAAAAAGTCTTCCAAAAAAAAAAAAGTCTTCCATAGGCTATTTTTTTAAAAATTGAAGAGTAGTTTATTTACAATGTTGTGTTAGTTTTAGATGTACAGCAAAGTCATTCAGTTTTATATATGTATATACATTCTATACATAGAAATTTATATATTTATGTATAATTTATATGCATATATACATTTATATATGTACGTGCATTTCTATATGTAGAAATACATATGCATAGAAATGTATGTATATATACATATAGAAATGTATATGTATAGAAATGTTTATATACATTTCTATGTATAGAAATGTTTATATGTTATATATATGTATTTCTATATTTGTTGTTGTTTAGTCGCTAAGTCGTGTCTGACTCTTTTGCGACCCCATGGCGGACTGTAGCTCACCAAGCTCCTCTCCCCATGGGGTTTCCCAGGCAAGAATACTGGAGTGGGTTTCCATGTCCTTCTCCATGGGAATCTTCCCAACCCAGGGATCAAACCCACGTCTCCTGCATTGGCAGGCAGGTTTTTTACCAGTGGACCGTCAGGGAAGCCATACATATATAATATCTATCTATCTATCTATCTATCTATTCATATATATATTCTTTTCAGAGTCTCTTCCTTTATAGATTATTACAAAATATTGATATAATTCCCTGTGCTATCTGGTACATCCTTGTTGGTATATATTTTATATATAATGCATATAATTTGTATAATATTATAGTACTATACAGTGTGTATCTGTTAATTCCAAACTATATGTGCTTTTAAATACTAATGTATATGACTTACAGAATGGCTATCACATCTAGTCCCTGAAAAAACACTTGATCAAATTTGCATTTTGGACAGATCACTTTGGCAGTATATGGAGCTTATTTTTTGAGAAGTCAATCAAGGAGGTAAGTTTGGTGATGATTAGAGCTTGAACCAGAACAGCTGAGATAGACATGATAGAAAGAGCAAAAGAAGGTAAAACAAGATATTCACAAATAAAATCTGTAGAATTTGCAGACTGATGGATTGGAGAGTAGCAGTTAAAAAAGAGATAGCTAAGTTTCTAACTTAGATGGTTAGCAGAACAGAAGGAATCATTAGTTTAGTTAGAAATGGTGTCAGCACAGTATGTGAAATGTTAAATTTGTTTTATCTAAGGGACATCCAGATGGAGTCATCCAGTAGGCAGTTGGATAAATAAGTCTACAGCTCAGGAGAATGGTCCAGCCTTCCCATAAACTATATAGAAACCACCAGCCACCAGACAATTGCTAGTAGAATCCTGGAGGATGAAATCACAGAAAGAATATATTCTTTCAGGTTGTGACTGTATTTTTTAGTCACTACAACCCAAATGGAAGGGACTCTTGGAAGAAGAGAAGGTGTGAATGACACAGAAAAGGTGTTAGATAACACACCACAGAAAAATGGCCATTAGTGACGCCAAGAGAATTGAAATTATCAATAAGAGAGCAAACAGAGATTAATCTGATTACTCTCTTATTGTAATGACTTAAAGAGAGTAGTGGCTTAGAAGTGTCTTCTAAATTTGCCAACTAAAAGGCACTAGGTGATTTTAGCAAAAGCACTTGTATAGAGTGGTTGGGCTAAATTTACGTCCCAGGGGAGTAGCAGAATGAATGGAAGATGAGAACGTAAAGAGGAGTGTAAAAGTGCTTTCTACGAAGTTTCCTTGAAGATTTGACCAGGGAGCAGTTACTGAAGAATACTCAAGGTTCATTGAGGTTCTCCATTCCGAAGGTATAACTGTTTCTCACTGATGATAATCTGCAAAGCTGAGAAAAACGGGCCTGTGTGATGTGTCCCTGATTTATTTAAATGTTATCATCTCCAATACACCTAAGTTCCCAAAAATACATTAAAATATTTTATAAAATATTAAATATTTTCTAGAAATTAAAAAAAATTAAATATTCTTTAATTTTTAAAGGAATCTGGGGAGGATGTGACTTTTGTTTAAGAGTATATAATTCTGGTTAATACACAGAATCCACAGAGGAGCTGAAGGTTCGGAGCCACAGCACGGAGCCAATACCAAAGTTGGACAGCAAAGAGAGAGGCCATCATGGGGCATCGTCCTCCAGAGAGCCTATCAAAGCTCAGGAATGGGATGGGACCCCTGGACCACCTGTGGTCACCAGCAGACTGGGAAGATGCTCCGTGAGCCCCACATTACTAGCAGGAAACCACAGCTCAGGTAAGAAAGAGAGTAATCCCCCGAATGGTAAGTCCTCATGGCTCTAGAAACTGTTTTTATGCAATTATCCCTTAGAAAACCATAACTGCAGGTATCTCTGTGAGACAGTGTAAGCAGCCCTTCGCACAAAAGGAGGGAACAGTATGTGGTACACCCCAGGGAACATTCTTCATATGGATGATGGAGAAGTGAATGGTGCTTTTCAGGGCTGTACAATGCAGCAACCCTGACAATTCCAACCGTCTGTACTAAATTTCTTAAAAACACAAAGCAAAACAAAACAAAAAACCCTAGGGGCTCATCTAAAGCAGTTTTCATGTATAAAGTTGAAGTAATTTAGAGTTTATGCCTCTTTTGCTTCAAAAAAGATTTTAGACTACTGGAAAAAATAAATAGGAAGTAACATGGAGAATAAAAATTTAGCAAAGATGATTGGGCGGCAGTAGAGAGAGTAAATATTATAAGGCATCTGATGTCATAAGATGAAGACAGTAACTAGTCAATGGGCAAGGTACTATGTTTCTGTATAAGTTGAAAGACTTACAAAATTATAATCTAATACGTCTTAACTTCACAAGTTGAAATTAAAATCTGAAATGCAATTTTGCAATGTTAATTTTTGTTGTTTAGTCTCTAAGTCCTATCTGACTCTCTGCAACCTTGTGGACTGCAGCAATATGAATAGATAAATATTATTGAACAACATTTTAAAAAATACAGAATATATGTGCTTTGAACTGATTGATCAACATGGTGGATTCACAAAGAACTGTCAACTGAAATAAACAACAATCAGGCAGACGCCTGTAGTTTTCAGGTTTCTATTCTTTAAGAGTGTTAGGACTCTTAAGAAAAGACCAATCCTTTAATGTTCCTTTCAACTCTGATAGTCATCTTGGAAAGCAATTAGCGTGAATTTTGCCTGGGGTCTCTGACTGTCATGCACAAGTTAAAATTGGAACAGGATGAATGATATATGTATTGGGAAAAGGATGCTTCCAGAACATTAGCCAGGCGAGGCAGAACAATAGCTTCCTCAGACTTAAATGTAACTAAAAGCTTTGGTGATATTGCCATATCACGTATCATATGGGTCATCAACTTAATAGCGTGAGTTCAAATTTCAGAGAAGGAACATGTGAATTTAGTAGAAATCTAAAAATAGATTTTTGATCATAAAATATAAATATCTATAGGTATATGAGAAGATATCTATTCATTTTGTCATGAAGAAGAAAAACATAGGAAACAAATGGAATTTTGTAGGATAAAAGCCACTCCCAAAGAAGGTTGACATCACTATTGGGAATTGTGACTCATTTTAGTTTATTTATTAGTGTATTATTATGGTATATTTTTGGTTATTTTGTTATTAGTATATTATTAGTTGTATTGTTTTTAGTTATTTGGTTATTAATATATTAGTATCAGTAATGTTTTTAATTATTAGTATATTTTTAGTGATTAAGTTTGTGCCACTATACAAAGAAAACAAAAACAAAACATGTATAGTATTTGCTCCTGTTGTCACCACAGATATTTTATAAAATCCAGAAGCATTAGCTGAATGTTTATTATGTAACAGCCACTGTTTGAGGATCTGTGAGTACAGTGATGAGTAAGACTTCTTCATATTTGGGGCCTCAAAGGCAAGTGCAGGACAGATGAGTGGATCATTGCAATAGAATGTATTGTATACAAATAATATGCAAGGAGAAATAAGGGAGAAATAAGTTAATTTTTCTTGGGAGGGTATGATTTCAGGGAAAACAATGAGAGGCTTTTGGTGTATAGATGAAATCATCATTGCTTAAAGAGGTAACACTTTGAGCTAGAGCTTGAACTGTCAGAAACCTGCTCACCAGGAGGACACGGAAGAAATGTCTGCCTTCTAAATGAAAATTTGAAATATTGTAGGATGGAATCTAGGCTGTGACGATTTACAGAAGGTTTACTGAAGAAACCGCAAAATAGGTTGGGACCAGATAGCAAGAATCGTGAAGGGCCTTGTGCATTAAGCAGAAATTCTTTCAGGCACAGAGTACCAATTAACAGTGGCTAAAGTAATACTTGCTTCTGTTAAGGCCCTGTAGCCCTGGAACAGGAGGTAAGCAGTTTCTTGTAACTGTTTAGTGATATCATCGAGGCCCCAGAAACTTTCTGTCCTGTAACTCTTCTCTTTTGCTACCCTGGATGGTACCTTTGTGATCACAAGCTGAGGAGATGGTTCTGAGTGTCATATTCCAGCAGACTCTCTTTTTGATCTACTTGGGCAAATCTGGGAAGCATCCTCTAGATCAATCACTGAGTGAAGAGGAAGGGACTTCCACGAGCTTATAGAGGGCCTTTCTTTCCCTTACATAAAGAGACCTCTGCTTTATACCTGAAGATGAAATCAACAGTCTATTTGCCGGGAGTGTAGCATAAGCAATGGACAGTTATCTGTCCCATTGTGAGGTTTGGCACATTATGTGGTGGACTTTTGTAGTCACCTGTATATTTTTAAGGTAGATAAAATATAAATTTAGCTTTCATCATGAAAAGCCCAATGATAACGCCAAGGCTTCAAGCATTGGTGACTGGGAGGCCCATTTATTCAGACAGAGATAGCATTGTTACTGAGTCCAAGCTTGTACTGCTCACTGCATGATAGGCCAATAAACTGAGAGATGAGTTGTTGGGGCAAGGAATAGTGACTTTACTAGTAAAATCATCAGACCCAGAAGATGGTGGACTAGTGTCCCAAAGAACCATCTTCCCCAAGTTAGAATTCTGGCTTTTTTTATTCTGAAAAGAGAGGGAGTGTGGCTGGTTGCTGCCAGCTTCCTGGTACCAGAATCCTATGTACTTGCAGCTATCCAGATAGGTCTGGTAATGTGTTCCTATAAACCTCCAATAAGACAAGTGTTATTTTTTGTTCTGTAACTTTTTACCTTTGTATGAATGGGCAGCTATTATCAGATACTTGAAAATGTCCTATCTTGTATATACGTTTCAGGCTATAGGCAAACTTGGCTTCCCAGGTGGCGCTAGTGGTAAAGAACCTGACTGCCAAAGCAAGAGACATAAGAGACCTGGGTTTGATCCCTGGGTCAGGGAGATCTCCTGGAGAAGGGCATGGCAACCCACTCCAGTATCCTTGCCTGGAGAATTCCATGGATAGAGGAGCCTGGAGGGCTACAGTCCACAGAGTCACAAAGTGTCAGACATGACTGAAGTGACTTAGCACTGAATATGTTTGCCCCATAGGCAAAATTAGTTTACAAAAGGTGCAGGGGTAGCATGACTGAGCACAGACGACAGAACAGAGCATAGAGCTAAAGGAATAGATCCAATAAGGAGTCAGGTTTGCTCTTCTCTGTGACAACATGAGATATGGAGCAAGGTTAAGGTGGGAAAGCCAGTATTTACATTTTGATGATGTTAATTTGGAAACGCTTTGGGTCATCTAACTGAGAAGTTAGCATACAGTTGAAATTGTACGTCTAGCACTAAAGAGATTTAGTGATGTTAGAGAATGAGACTAGGGCTTTTTGACATGGGTGGTACTGTAAAACTGGATGATTCTAATCTAGAAGGGCAGGAAACTGGGATGGGAAGGAGACTGAAACTGTACCCTGGGGAGTCCAAACATTTCTAAGTGTGGGCAGAGAAGGAAGAACCTGTGAAACAAATGAAAACAAAACCATCAAATAATACACAAATGAAGTTTTACTGAACACAACATGTTGCATAAAAAAGGGTAAGCTGTAATATGTCTTTGACACTCTGACATGATTGTTCTACGAGATTCAGAGTGTAAACTGAATTTATAATGTTCTTTCACTTTCTTCAACTGAAAACTGAAGCATCTCTTTCAGTTGATGGCACCTAAAAATCTCCTCTTCTCGGTCCTTAAGCTCTGTTTGTAGAGTGATAAATTGTCTACTGACCAGAAGAAATAGCACAAATAGCTTTTGTTTTGCACACTCTCCATCTTAGATTATGAAGGAAGTAAATAAGGTGGAAGAAAAGATTTTTGTTACAATTTTGATAAAGACATTTTTGTATCCATTTTGCAAGATATGTGAAATGCAGGGGCAAATATAGAGTTACATATACAGTGTCCGTGCCAATTAGGGCTTCTTCAGCCCTAATAGTGAAACATATTAGCATGATATAATGCTTGAAAGAACATTACAAGTATTGAACTTTTAGAAGTCCATGCCTCACAAATACTGGGTTAGCCCAAAAGTTCATTTGGGTTTCCATAAGCTGTTACAGAACAAACGTCTTGGCCAACCCCATAGGGCACTGAAATCCTATCTGTCGAGCCTACTCATATTCCAATTTTGAAAGGAAAAGTGAAAATTGCTCAGTCATGTCCAATTCTTTACTACCCCATAGACTATATAGTCCATGGAATTCTCCAGGCCAGAATACTGAGGAGAATAGGAAAATATTTGTTATGTTGGTAGAAAGAAAGGACCTAAAATGTGCCAATTCTATATTAGAAAAGGGTATAGTTCCACTAGCAAGGAGAGGTATACTATTTGAATTATAAAGTTCACTCACCTTTGGGGTTTTAAACAAATGGGGCATTCCTTAAAGAATCACCTCCATCAGTGAGATGGCCTTCATCCAGACTAGGTAAATAGCTAGTCTGGTAAATAGCTATGTGAATAGAACATGTTGGATTTGCTATTTTGGAACAGAAGAGAGTGACTCAGTATTTACGCTTTATCCCCCGTCTCCTCATACTTCCTCTTCATTGTTGTATCCTTGACATGGGGCCCCTGGATGAGGAATATTCCCGCACTACACTAGAACTGCAAGTGATAACCCTCCTCCCTAAACAAGGAATTACACAACTCCACACCTGACACTCAAAAGGAATGAAAACTTTAAGTCCCCCATCTCTGTGTCAGTCAGCTCTCTGCCTCTGGTTCTTTCTCTCTGTCTCTCACTGACACACACACTTAGATACACACACACATGCACACAGAGACACAAACTGCCACCAGTCACAGACTATTTGCTTTAACAAAAGTAGTTTAGCCACTTGGAATGGTTGTTCTTAACAGCTCTCCTGAGGAATAAAGGAAATGTGAAGTAAAGCAGAGGAGTGTATCAGGAGATCTCAGTTCTAATTATTGGTGCCGCTGTTTGCTGTGACACTGTTTTCAAGTTTCTGTTGTTTAGTAAATAAGAAATTCAGGGGGGAGAGTCTTGAAGGTAGTGGAGAACTGGGACCCCAATGCTTGTGAAAACAATGAGAAAAAGTAGAAATTATACCAGTATATATTGTATTAACAGCATCTTAGATTTCAAAAACTAAATCAATCA
The DNA here is from genome assembly GCF_033118175.1 of Dama dama. NCBI lineage: Eukaryota > Metazoa > Chordata > Mammalia > Artiodactyla > Cervidae > Dama > Dama dama. The sequence goes on along the minus strand of NC_083688.1, from coordinate 21,455,429 downwards.
GCAAGTAGTTTCTAAGCTTGTATCCACCTCTGTTATGTTTTCTGGGGGACAAACACATACACACATTATAGGCTATATAAAATATAAACATGGTCTCTGCCACTCTAAAACATTACTATGCTTCTTTTGACACAAAACTATTGAAGGTAAATTAATTAGATTATAATTGAATGCATTTTTTTTTTTTACTATCTCTACTTTTAATCATTCGGAGAACAAAAAATGAGGGCAAGCTAGATAAAGGATGGAGGGATTAATGGGAGATATTGAGTCTTTAAACAGAATTATATCAGGTCTTTTGAAAAAATCACTTATTATTAATTGAGTAGAAATCTAGAATGAGGACTTTCTACATGGGATGAAGAAATAAGTAGCACATCAGACTTCCCTGTCCAGCACCATCTCTCAGAGCTTGCTCAAACTCATATCTGTTGAGTCAGTGATGCCATCCAGCCATCTCGTCCTCTGTCCTCCCCTTCTCCTCCTGCCTTCAATCTTTCCCAGCATCAGGATCTCTTCCAATGAGTCAGCTCTTCTCATTAGGTGGCCAATGAATTGGAATTTCAGCTTCAGCATCAGTCCATCAACCCTGAATAGGGTTGATTTCCTTTCCTTTAGGATAGAATGGTTTGATCTCCTTACAGCCCAAGGGACTCTCAAGAGTCTTCTCCAGCATCACAATTCAAAAGCATCAATTATTTGGTGCTCAGTCTTCTGTATGGTCCAACTCTCACATGCGTATGTTACTAATGGAAAAACTATATCTTTGATTATACAGACCTTTGTCAGCAAAGTGATGTCTCTGCTCTTTTAATACGCTGTCTGGATTTGTCATAGCTTTCCTTTCAAGGATCAAGTGTCCTTTTCTACTCTAATTCATATTCTAATCATGTCTTTGAAGACTGGAAAGATCACAAAGATGTGAGTGTTTTAGCCAAAGGCCTAAGAGTATATAGGATATCTGGGAAGAAGATTTGGCAGAATGGGAACCATTTAATATAAGCAAATGAAAAAGAGGATTCAAGAAAGGGAACTATATACAATTGAACCCAAGAGTATAGTCTTTGAAAATTGATGACTATTAGTTGATTTATAAAAAAGATGCTTTCCTCTTGAAGTTCTGAAACATACCTTACTTGATAACCTAGGATACCTGGTAACTTTGCTGATAAACCTCCAGGCAACCATAACTGAAAGATATTTCTATCCAGAAAGTCTCATGTACACAAATTCAGACAATGAAAAACATGTGAGAAGCATGCATTGGGCTGCAGGACTGAGGATAGTGGAACAGTATTTATGACAATAATTCCCGGCAAACCATAATAAATCAATGTGGTCTTCCCTCTTTGTTTATGTAAACCATGCTTTACAGTGGTGTTAATAAATTAATATTTCAGTGTTAATAACTTGTAACACTGCTATGCCCCAGTTTATCTTTATAGTAAAGATAAAGGGAATCTCACCATGTAGGTTGTTATGAGGATTAAACTCTGAAATGTATAGGAAGGTCTGGTATAAATCTGACTTGTAATAGCTAGGAGACCGCGGTTTATTCTGTTCCTATTCAGTTTTATTAGAAGAATCTCCAAGTCTTTTTTTTTCTAGGACAAAACCTGAATATTTCCTTTGGAAAGCTCAGCTCATTGCAAATATAAGGTTCTCTTGAGTCACACAGAATATAATTGGCTATAGGACCACTACGGTAGGACCACAACCACAACAGCCTGTCTTTCATTTATTTGTGCATTTCTGACAAAGACTGTAAGTCAGTGTAAAGGCCATTTTTGGATTCTCTTGAGTCTGCATTTATGAAATTTGGAGAAAGTATCAGGTTCAGGCTTTAAAATTTGCTTGCTGCATTATACACACTTATCAAAAAATAATCTTAAACTCTCATAGTGTTTCTTTTCTGCTTCATAGCAATGAATGAAATTCAAAAACACAGATTAGCAAGGACATGGGAATCACAAGAAAACACTGATATCCACAAAGGGACACATTTCTTTAATAAATACTCAACTTGGCATTCATTCATCTATTAATTCAGTCATTCATTCCCTTTGTGTATATTTAACAAACATTTATTCAGTATCTACTCTGTGCCATTCAGGGACTAGGTGCTGGGGATGCAGGGTAAGTTGGGTAGACCTGATCCACCCCTTCCAGAACTCATGTTCTAACTGGAAAGATGGAGAGTAAAGTTTAACAGATTCTTATAAGTTCTGGGCACAGTTCAGTTCAGTTCAGTCATTCAGTCATGTCTGACTCTTTGCAACCCCATGGACTGCAGCATGCCAGGCTTCCCTGTCTATCACCAACTACTGGAGCTTGCTCAAACTCATGTCCATTGAGTTGGTGATGCCATCCAACCATCTCATCCTCTGTCGTCCCCTTCTCCTCTTGCCTTCAGTCTTTCCTAGCACCAGGGTCTTTTCTAGGGTCTTTTCTGGGCACAGTCACATGATTTATCCATCTAAAAATGAATGTAATTCAGACAGGCTTCCTTGAGAAAGTAATATTAAATTTGGTACTGGCATGATGAGTAAGAACTAGGCACATAAGAGGGGTTAAAGTGTTCTGTGCAGCTCACTCACTGAAGTATGGATGAAAAAGATTTATTGTTAAAAGCTGATTAGTAGTAAACTGTTTAATATGACTGTGTAATTCCCAAACTCTATACTCTTCTCCATTTTTTCTTATGGCTTGACACCTTATAGTTGCAACAACGGTCCCAATCGTTCCCATCTTCCTGAATGCACACTCTTTGCAACGTGCTTTAGTAACTCCTTATCAAGTAGTAAGGTCTGTTTCTCACCCCTTAAATCTGGGTTATCCTTGTTTCTTGTATTGACCAATAGAATAAAATGGAGGTGACTTTGTGTCAATCATGAGCCTCAGCCTCAAGAGGCCATGAATGCTTCCAGTCCTACCTCCACCATGAAAACAAACCTGAACTAGCCCATTGGAAAGTGGGATACATATGGAAGAAAGCCGAGAGTCTTCAGCCTTCAGCCAGCCAACCCCCAGGCACGTGAGAAAGCACAGCATGAAATACCAGAAATGCTTACCTGACCCAGAGCTGACCATGGATGCATGAGTGAGCCCAGCTCAGACCAGAAAAATCACCCAACTGATCCATAAACTCAAGAACAAAACTCAATGAGTGTCATTTTAAGTCACTGGGTTTGGGTGCAGTGTGAAATCATGAACTGACTGTAGCTGCCATGGTCTGTTTCAATTTTGCTGGTTTTCCATCAAATGGAAATATTTAATTACTATTAATTGATTGCAGTATGCTTCATGAAAACCCAAAAGTCACAGAAAAAAGTGAAAACCCACCTACCTTTTGCTTTACCATTCCACTTTTCAAAGCATCATTTTTTCATAATTATATTTATTTATTTTTAATTGATTGATGATTGCTTTACAACATTGGTTTGATTTCTGTCATGTATCAACATGAATTAACCATAGGTATACCTATATCCCCTACTTCTTGAATTTCTCTCCCACCTCCCACCTTTTCCAGCCTCTCTAGGTTGTCACAGAGCCCCAGTTTGAGTCCCCTGAGTCATTCAGCAGATTCCCATTGGCTATCTATTTTACATATGGTAGTGCATATGCTTACATGCTACTCTCTCCATTCATCTCACCCTCTTCTTGCTGTCTCTAGCCCTTTCAAAGCATGATTTTTAACTGTCAAGGCTGCATCACTGTTTGGGGCCTGTGCATAGATAGAAACTGTCATTTCTATTATTTTCATTGTTATTATTCAACAGGAACCACAAACCAGTTGGGTAGCATTCAGGCCTCATGGTGATTCCGGCTTCGCTGTAGGATATTGACTAACTTCCTGCTTGGCTCTAATGGGCCGCAGGCAGCTGCAGGCTTCAGCGTCTATGACCCTCAAGGCTGCCATTGCGTACTGTCAGCTCAGGCAGCAGAGTTCAGTTCCCCACATCTGCTCTCCTTCCCAGTTCTAATTGGATGCTGGGTTATTTCCTCGGGGAACACTGGCCAAATCCGGTTGCTAGGTTCTGCTGGCTAATTTCACACTCTAGAGTTTAACGTTCCCTTTCTGAATTCTGGTAGTAAACACATAACAGAATTCTCACGTGGAGAGTCTTTGGAGAGTATAAGTCATATTCCCAGTCGTCCCACTTTCACTTCTCTGTGGAAAACTGTGACTTCTGGCTGCTAGAGTTTGTGTTCGCCAGAGAAATGGTTTTATTTGTCTTTCTCTTGATACTGGTGATACAGCTTTGAGAAACAACCAGGACAGGAGAAGTTGGTCTTAACCATTGTAAATAGCCCAAATGTGTCTTTCTGGGGTTCGAATGTGCAGCGGGCTGATTACAAAATGATAGAAGGTGATTATACTCACATTCCAAGGCCAAAAGCTAAACCACAGAAGCAGAATTTGCAAAGGAGGTGATGGAAGTGAGTGTCCTTAACTGAACTCCTTTCTCTAGCCTAGGAAAAGGGCTAGAGGCTGGGAGGCTAGAAACCAGCTGTTAGAGACTTTGCGATAGAGTGGGTGTTTGTGTGTGTGTTTGTGTGTGTGTATGAGAAAGAGAGAGAGACAGAGGCAGAGACATGGAGGGAGAGAGAGAGAGAGATGAATCTCCATTCCTTATAGACAAGGGATGAGAAAAGTGTCTCCCCCAGCGAAAAATCAAGTGATGGAGACTTTCACAGGACCACCTGGAAATTTTGTTATTTTTTTTTCCCAGTCATTGAAGTGGCACCATTAAGAAAACAAAAAGTACAAGAGGTTAGCTGAATAGCCTATGACCACAGAGCAGACAACTGCCTAGCAGGTAACTCTCCAGCCACTGATGATGGGTTAAAGATGTGTGCAAAGTGTGTTTTCTGTTGACCTGATTAAGACATGGAGAGAAACCCATAGAGGTCATTTAGGTCATATGACTAGCCAGAATGGCAAGGATTCTGCAGGACATGGCTCAAGGCCCATCCACAGGATGCCCACTGGGCAAACGGGAGATCTCAGGTGAGAGATGGCCAGCCACGTGGGCTTTTAGGGTGTTCTTGAAAGCACCCCACGAAGAGTATTCCCCTCTCTTTCCTTCCCTGCTACACCGCAGTGTGAGGCATACCAGCTCATGGCAACACCAGGCAAGAAGGCTTTTCTTATCCCTTCACCTCCCCTCTTTCCTCCTACCTCATCCCTTGTGAAGGCAGACAGAGGGAGGATGAAGTTAGGGACACTGGGGTTCGACCCTTGTCAGGCAAAATGACAGTGTGTGCCGGGAGCTGACCAGAATGGACCAGGAGAGAAGTGTCTCCTTGAACCAAAGTTCAAAATTGTAATTAATGTAAGGAACTAGGCATTTAAATGATTATTACAATAAGACTTTTATGACTTGAAGAAGCCAAAGGATTTCAAGATTCTTTATGTTCAAGTTAATAGCTAAATGAACAAGTTAAAAAAAAAAAAAACAAAACAGAATCAGATGTAATTACAAAATTTGCTGTAAGATTATTGCAGATTAAATTTAGCCCAAGTTATGAAATTTCAGTTCATCACCTTTGTTGATTATCTGTGACCCATTTAAAACAATGGGTTTCCCTGGGGGCTCAGATGGTAAAGAATTTGCCTGTAATGCAGGAGATGCGGGTTTGATCCCTGGGTTGGGAAGATACTCTGGAGAAGGAAGTGGCAACCCACTCTAGTATTCTTGCTGGAGAATTCCATGGACAGAGGAGCCTGGCAGGCTACAGTCCATGGGATCACAAAGAGTCAGACACAACTGAATGACTAACACATATTTAAAAGTGTTTTTATTTATATACCATGTGTTAACTTTTAAAATAAGTGCTATTTCATTTGATCTTCACAAAAACCCATACATCTGCAGATTAGTGTTATGATTCAAGTTATTTAGGTGACCAAACTGCAGCTCAAGAGAAATCAGTTAAACAGCCCAGACCCATCTGTAAGTAGTAGGTTCAAATCAAGAATGGGATTTCAAGTTTCTGAATCATAGTATAGTTCCCTTCCCATGACTGAATTAGGTTGATTTCCCATTTCCACCTCCATGTTCATAAATTTACTTGTTTATGGATTCATTTATTCTTCTGTTTTTCCAATGTAAAGTTCCCAGGCACTGAGCATGAGCCGGTGAGGAAGACCGCTATTAATCACAAAAGTTAAAAGTGTAATTACAATCTTTGACTAAAGTCACCAAGGAAAATGACACCACACTCCCTCTGAAGTCACAGGGCCTCCTGGTCCTTTGGGAGCTAAGATCTCACGTGATTTAGGAGAAAAACTAATCCAGGGAGAGGACCCAGGATGTGTAACAACTCTGGAACTTGGGGGCATGTGTGAGAGAGTGGCCAAGGGCGGCTGCCTGACGGCATGAGGCTGAGATGACCGTGTCACTGATTCAAGTCTTACCTAAAAGTGCCCGGAAGCCGTTTATGGATTTTAAACTCCTGGGATTATAAACTGAGAGATCAGGTTTACAAAGTCAGCTAACGTATTTTCATCCTAAACCAAGGGGAACCGAATTATGAAGATAAAGACGCTGCCCCAAATAACCTGCCTTATCAATTCAAAGAAGTGTTTTCTCTTCTCTCTGGCCCGTGAAATTTCTCTGTTCTTCTGACTAACCCAGAGTTGTTCATAACTGTTTGTTTTGATATATCTAAACATTAACTCTCAAGCACCTGGGCAACTGTGTCACGTGTATTTTTTTTCCCTAATAAAATAGCAACATGATCTGTCCTTGTCTTTCTTTGGTTCAGCTATTTACTCATCCAACAGGCTTGTGAGAATACCTGTTTTTGAACAGCACCCTATACGGTGGTGACAAGTGACCTCTGCCTTCAAGGAGCCTATGCCAGCCTATGATGGTGCTTGAGTTTTTACGACAGGGCATCACTGTCCCAGATTGGACTTTGTTTTTCAGTGGTTGTAAGGATTTCCCTAAAGTACTTACATTCTTTTTCTCATTTTTTCCCTAGCAAGATGACTTGTTAAAGCTATAGGAACAGTTCTGGGGTCAAGCAATTTGATGATATCAATTGGGGTGTGTGTGTGTGTGTGTGTGTGTGTGTGTGTCTATCTATAGCTATTTATAGATTTTAAACTTGAGTTTTATGTGGTCTGATTTGCAGTCAGCTAGCTTATTATCATATTCTGTACATAACTGTATGACTACACACACATACACACACATAAAGTTCCCTTAAACTTGATTTCTAATAAACACCATGCATAGACCATCACATTGCAGACCATACAGATACCCAAATTCTGAATTTCTACCTACTCTCTGATTCTCTTGGGAAAAAAAGGTCATTTATCGGGCATAATTCAGAGAATGCAGAAGGTTCCTTCCCCTCACTCGCCTCTCAGTAGGTTAACCCTCTTTGAGCATCATGATGACCCTATGCTTGAGTTCTGACTGCAGGGCCAGCTCCTCGGGTCTTTGACCGCAGGAAACCTGCCCACTCTGTGCCCCCTTGGGGAGAAGCATCTCTGACATCGCTCCTAGTTGACAGTTGGCTTTCTTTGGAAAAGCGCTGTGGATACAGCACGCCACCAGTTTTCACGAAGCATGTTCTTCCTGCATCTGTGAAAAGCCATAAGAGACAGGACAGAAAAGAAGGTTCTGTCTGACTTACGCTGGGAGTGTACAGAAACTAGTTCTGGGAGCTTGTAGGCGCACCAGAATACATAGCAAACTGCGTTTGCACTGCCATCTCCTGTCCAAGTCAGGCATTGCAGTTTTCCCCATCATGAGTTTTTTTAAAGTTAAATTCAACTATATTCTGGCCAATACAATTTTTTGCCTCTTTCGTTAGAGTCTTGGGAAAGATGAAGCAATGTAAGAACACGTTTTCTCAGAACTTGGAGAGATACACAAAGAAGTCATCTTTTACACTGGCTTCGTTCTTTAAAACATGGTTTAATGATTCATTTAATAAAGACGGCATGAGTCCTTATCAGGGATTAGTTTTCCTGTTGCTCAGGTGGAGAATGAGATGGGCATGGCTCCTGTCCTCACAAAGCATTCAGTTTAGTAGAGAAGGAGATGGAGGGAGGGAGAAGGAACAAGTGTGCAGGCAGAGTGAGCAGCATGATTAAAATTCGAGAGTAAGGGAACACATGGGCCTTTAGGAGAAGTTAATGCAATGTGACAGGTGCAAGGTTGCAGGTGAGGCTGGCTATGTAAGTTGAGCCATGTGTACTACTGAAAGGAAGCAGTTTAGATTTCTTTATATTATAAGCAGAGGAACGGAAAGATCATATGTGCTTTAAACAATAAAATAAAAACAGCTAACTTTTATTGAGACCTTATGACATGTTGGCCACTATGGTGAAATTCACACTTATTATATTATTTAATTCCTAAAATAATGTTCTGAAGCAGCTACCTTTATTTCTCCCATTTTACCTGTGAACAAATGAAATCTTAGCGATGTCAAGCAAATTGTCCATAGTCATTCAGCTCGTCAGTGATGGGAGCTTAGCATCACTGGTGATATATCTTTCCCAAGAGCCCCAGCGGAAGTATGAAGGCAGCTCTCATTGGCTGCCGTGGGTCACATGTTCAATCCTGAGCCAGTCAGTGAAGCAAGGGGATGGAATGATTGATTGGACAGGGCAGAATCATGTGACCGCTTCTGGAGCTGAAGTTGTTGTCAGCCCCTAATAGGGAACCATGAAACTTGAGGTTACTGATGGTTGTGCTCTCCAAAGGCAATTCATACTATTCGAGAAGAAAGAATAAGTGGATTCTAGATAGGTGGAAATGACAGATGACCTTCATACCTCCTCAATTTTATTTTTTAATACTTATTTTTTAATGTTTAACCATTTACTGCCAAGGCTTTCACCAACAATTTTACAAATGTTAGCACATAGCACACTTGAGTTATGCATAATCCTACCAACACTGATACAAAAATTAAGCACAGAAGTTTTTCAGTTCTTCTCGATCTCTCCATGTGTAGGTGTTATTAAACTTTGTTTGACAATAACTATCTAAATAAATAAATAAATAAGTAATAAAGCATGAAAAACAAACGAAAAGGAGGAGTAAAAGAAGTGACTTTAGTAAACGAACTCACCATCAATCAAGAGTATTTTTGAGGTCATTTCAATGATTCCAACAGATTTAATTTATGAACATCCAAGAATCAGTGAACCGTGGCAAGTGCTTCTTATTATAAGTGATGAAAAAGCACCCTGAGAATTTGGATGTCTTCCCTCAGGTCTCACGGGACCGTAATAGCATTTCTTAGACATTGCTGTCGAGATTTTTCTAAGGCAGCATTTTACAACTAGTAGTTCCCAAATCCTCTGGAGTTTTCAAAGGTTTTCCCCTGTTTCTTGTGCTCCACCATGATATTTTCCACTGTTTCAAATTTTTGTTTTACAAATACTCAAATGGATGATTAATTGGATAAAAAAATGACCCTCTTAAGAGAACTCTTTGGGGGCTCAGAGTCCATAGGAAACAACAGTGCTTAAACTCTTCATTCTCAGAACCCTTCATATTCTTCAAAGTTCATATTCTGAAAAAGCTTTCCTTTATCTGGGTTAGGTCTACTATTTCTCATGCTAGAAATTAAAATTGAGAATTAAAAATTATCTATTCATTCAAATAGTAAACATTATACATTAACATAAAATTTTTTTCTCATGAAAAATGACACTGTTTTCCAAAATTGTAACAGATGTTTAGAAGATTATGTCTAATCAAATGTTTAGAAGAACATTTTTTACATTTTTACAAATCTCTTTGATGTCTGATTCAGTAGAACATAGGATTTCATCTATGTTGGATTCAGTCTGTTGTGATATGTTGCTTTGGTTAAAAGGTATCAAGGGAATCTAGACTTAAACATATGTGAAAGAGGAGGGATATTTTAATAGCATTTTCATATAATTGTGGCTATTCTTTAATGCTTTCCCCAAATTCAACTAACAGCAGTTTGGTTAAGGTTAACTACATATCAATAAACTCATTATGCTCTTAAATACCTCTTAAATACATTAAAATACCTTGGTCTATCTTAGACTTAAGTGTATCTTTATCGGTGAGTGATTTATAACATAGGGCTTTTGGAAAATGTGTCATGCAAATCTTCCATACATTGACACATTTTGTTATAAAAAATCAAAAACAACACATTCATTAATGTAGCCACTTATCTCCTAGAAAAAGTCTTTAAGTATAAGGGTTCTGTCAAGCTCAGAGTGAGAAATACTAGTGTTTCAAAATTTTACTTTTTTGCTTGAAAGCTCAAATACATCATTGTCAACACATACAGCCAATTGTCTTCCTTAAAGCAATAAGCTAACTTCATTCATTTTTTTTGAAAAGATATCTGCCAAATATGAAAGTGTGTGGCAGTGAAAAAATGCATAATTACTAGTACAATTTGGTGCTATTGTTTAAGGTTCTACTGTGTCAGCAGACTCATCCAAGCTTGTTTTTATACTCTGAGTGTGTTTGTCAACACAGTAGAGAACACCAAATGATGTCTTAGTGTTTTTATGAGAGCAGTTTTTACCTTATGCCATCCATCTCCTCAAAGGGTGGTAGAGCCGCTCAGAAGTTCTACTACAGAGTGAATAAACATAACCATTGCTGGAGATCAGATTGAAGTCCCAGCCATGGGGATGTCAATGTAGAGTCTTATAGCCACTTTTTTTTTTTTTGGTTAATTGGGGTATAGGTAATGTTGAGTTAGTTTCTGCTGTACAATGACGTGAATTAGCTATTTGTCCACATACATCCCCTCCCTCTTGATTCTCCCTGCCATCAGCCCCCATCCCGCCCCTCTAGGTCATCACAGAGGGCCAGACTGAACTCCCTGTGTTTTATAGCAGGTTCTCACTAGCTAGCTGTTTTACACACATACGCCAACCCCAGTTTCCCAATTCACCCCAGGATCTGAGACATACTGTTTAGTTTATGTCTCTAACAGACAGTGTATTTAAGGCAGAATCATAAGAACATCGTATTTATATATAAAAATAACTGCATATATATATATATATAAACATAAGAACATTGTATTTTCTATATATAAAGAGCACTGTATTTATAGTAAAACATGCTACAAGACCACGCACAATTTCAGTGTCTGGTCACCCTTTGTCGCAGGATGTTTGCTTTTTTTAAACCACAAAATCAATTGTATAAAGAAGAATCACTAGTATTATGTCCAATTTTGATTGTCATTTGCATTAATAAGGTGAGTGATACACAAAAATTTAAGCCTGGAATTTCTTTCTTTTTGTTATTTAAAAGTAATATGGCATATAAATACATGAAGTTATTTATGCCATGCATTAATTCCTAATATCAGAGGATGAAAGAGTTTTGTTCTATTTTTTGTTTGTTTATTCTATTTTTGACATCATAACATGAAGTTAAATTTTTATTCCCATGGTAATAGTTGATCCTGCATATCAAATGCCTTTTCCTCTATTTCTTGGCAGGTGAATTTTTATGTAATAATTTTTAAGATGATTAACTAGCATATGTTGCTTGTTGAATAGATAAAATATCTTCCTTTATAAACATATAATTTAATTCTCTTTTATGTGGAATCAAGTATCTTTTTTTTAAAGCACACTTTCATATTTAGCTAAGGTGATGAAGATCTTAAGGGCATTTCAGAAATTATGTGTTTTAATAAAAGAGGCTCTCAAATTTAAAAAGCTGTTAATGCTACAATATGCCATGTTGCCATGTAAGAAGACTGTGCATTATAGCATTGGGGGCATCCCTGTGTATAAGCAGTGTGATTTAAATTCTCTCTGCATAAGAAAGTGGAAGCAAGGGAAAGCCCAACCCTCAGATACTCAGAAGGAATACAACAGGTACTCCTAACCCCACGTGCATGGGATTCTCTTTCTCCTGTATGCAATGGATTCTTTAATTTTCTACTTTTGACATCAGATCATATATTTTATCCATGAGATTGCCACCTCACTTTTATCTGGTTTTAGATCTTTACCAGAATTCCAGTATTCCCAAGGAGAATCACCAATTACTCCAGCATCAATAGTTTTACTATCTGATCCTTCAGATAACACTAGAATTTGGTCCATAGCTAAAGGATGCCAGGAGTCATTCAGTACTATATGAATGCTTGCTTAGAGGAATGCCCCTCATGGAGATGGAGAGAGAGAAGCATGTCTACTCACAGGATAGAGTTTTACATTTGATATTCTTTCTCCACAGCCACAAAGTGATCGCAGAAGTGATCAGATTTGTTTCATCTTTCAGCATCATAGTAACAGTGCCTGGGTCTGTGGGCCCCTGGGTCCTCAAGGATCTATACAAATGCTGCTGTTCAGTTATTAAGTCATGTCTGACCCTTTGTGACCCCATGGACTGCAGCATGCCAGGCTCCTCTGTCCTCCACTATCTCCCAGAGTTTACCCAAATCCATACCCATTAAATTGATAATACTATCTAACCTATCTCATCCTCTGCCACCCACTTCTTTTGCCTTCAGTCTTTCCCAGAATCAGGGTCTTTTCCAATGAGTTGGCTCTTTGCATCAGGTGGCCTAAGTATTGGAGTTTCAGCTTCAGCATCTACACTTCCAATGAATCTTTAGGGTTGATTTCCCTTGGGATTGGCTGGTTTGATCTCCTTCCTGTCCAAGGGACTCTCAAGAGTCTTCTCTAGCACCATAGTTCAAAAGCATCAATTCTTCAGTGCTCAGCCTTCTTTATGGTCCAACTCTCACATCCATACATGAGTACTGGAAAGACCATAGCTTTGACCATACAGACTTTTGTCATCAAAGTGATGTCTCTGCTTTTTAATATGTTAAGTTTGCCATAGCTTTCCTTTCAAGAAGCAAGTCTGTTTCAATTTCATGGCTGCAAATATGTGATACTTAAAAAAAATAGCAGCACCAAAATTCCAAATGAAACTGCCACATTAACATGAATGGATATTTAACTAAATCAATACAAAATGTAACATTAGGTCAATTTAATTAATTGTTAAGTTTAACATTAAAACAGTTTCATTACACCTGAAAATAAATTCCAGATTAGATTGTCTAATTCTATAAGGCTTCCTGAGTGTGCATGATTACTGTCTAGAAATCATAGCGAATCATGAATTAAATGGATTTTCACAGTCCAGAAATTTCAAAGCAAAATTATAAAAATGTATTCCAATTTTACATAATAAAATTTACATTTGATGTAGGATATGAGGGCATCGGATATGTTTGCTATGATGTGTGAGGGAAGCTTGAAAATAAAGCATTTGAAATCTGTGAAGGTTAAAGATTAGCATAGTCCTGGCAAAACTGTGCCTTTATTACTCAGGCATCAGTTTATCTCAAATAGCATATGTGTTATGGAAAAAAAAAAAAAAAGCCTTCTCCAGAAATGAAAGTAGAGTTGCAATCAGCATACCTTGGTGTATTAAATAAAAGGCCTTTCTGTGACCTCCATGTAGCACAAAGTCATCGATTAGAAACTTTCAGCAGTGTGATTGACTAAGGAAAATCATGATATGCCTCTGCCAGTAGAGAAAAATAGTGTACTGAAAAAATAAAACAAGATGGAGAAAAAATAAGTCTCCCCAGAATTTGACTGATCTTATTTCTTTGACGCTAGATGAAAGTGTTTTCTTTAGTGAAAAGGCACTAATCTCTTACTGCTGTGTACATCCAGAGGTTGAGGACAGTCATTTGTGTTTTCTTTCTGAAAGCAACGAGAACTCCAGTGCTAACACTCGTAGCTATGGATGCCTTGGGGATTCTCCTGTAACAACACCAAGGAACATAATCCTGAACAGAAATTAAATTCACCCTGAAGGGAAGATGAAAAATGATGGAGAAATTACCGTCCTTTAAAAATGCAATGAAAGATTGTATCCAATAAGAATACTAGTTCTTTCTTCCTAAGTAACAAATTCCAGTTGGCACTTCCTTAATAATATCGTAAGATGATGATGAATTACTAGCCTGGAAACATCACAGAATACTTGATGATAGTTTATTTTAAGGAGTTAAAGTTAATGTCTTCTTTCTCCTTCCTTCCTCCAGCCCTCCCACTTTCTCACCCTCACCTTCCTTCCTTCTTCCTTTTTTCCATTTTCCTCTTCCATTCTTTCTGTCTCTGTGTATCTCCCCCTCCTCATTCTTTCTTGTTTTTTTTTGTTTGTTTGTTTTTTTATACTTGACCTTCACTAAAATTGCACAAATAACATCAACTTTTACCTCTAGGTTTTTAGTAGTTTATTACACAAAGAGAGGTTTTTCCTTAGGTGTACAAAGAATAAGTAATTTCTAGCTCATAATGAATCTCTAAATGAAATGAGTTCTTTTTTTTTTAAGGGGAGGAAAGCCACATCTTAGATCTCTTTTGAGGCATATGTCTATTGTTTGTGGTCCTCTAAAGCCTTGGCAGTTTTTTATATTAACAGAGTTCAGGATGAAAACATATTGTTTTCAGTACTACAGATCCTAAGCCCCTCTGTTTAAGACTTAAAGTGCAGTGTATTTCCAAAGGTGAGTGAACTGGACAATTTAACTTCGATATCATAGCTCTAAGAGATTCAGTTATAAAAACAGTATCTTTTCTAGGATTTTTAAAACTTTTTCAGAACATTCTTTTGGCCAAAAAAAACCTTGGTGGATCCAAGATCATAATGGTTTGTTTCACCAACCTGGTCTCACAAACACCATAATAGATTACAAATGCATTTAAGTGAAGGACCAGGTGAAATGGAAAACAAGAGTGAAATGAGTACGCTAAAGATAAACCGAAAACTCACAATGAACAAAATTGTCCCTATGACATGATACCATTAAGCAACAATGGAGTGTGTATTTGTGTGTGTGTGTGTGTGTGTGTGTGTGTGTAAACACAGAAATGTGTTTATTGTCTGTATATGCGTGTGTGCATAATGAATGTATAAGTAATCATCTCAGCCTGTCCCTGCCACTGCAGGTGAAGTCATAACTCATATGAGCCACGCTGGGCTTGGACTTTAAAGCCACAGGTTGGCTGGCCAGTAAGGGAAGCCGCCATGTGTGATGACTGGTTAATGGCTAAATTGCAGTCCCTCAGGGGGCATGATCGGGACCACTGTCCAATGGGGGTAAGGCAAAGCCTTTCTGGGTCATGATGAAATTGGGAGTTTGCTTGGATTTTGGTAAGTCTCAGTTCTGTGCATTAGAGATATCAGCGCCTATGCTCGAAAGATGCTGATTAAGTCAGAGTCTGACTGGAAGCCTAGCAGGGGAAATTAATCCGTAGGTACGTTGGGTAATATGAAAGGCGTGGGATTGTGTCACTCATCGGATAATCTCTTCAACATACACTTTAAAGGAACCTCATAGGAAAAAATATTATTTGCTATCCTTTCCAAGGAAAAAAATATTGCTTAATTTTCTTCATGTACCTAAATGTGTTACTGCCATAAAGGGATATATAGAAACACTGGCTCATTATAAAAACATGTCAACCAGGATTCCAATAGATGCTTTACCTTTACTTTTATTTTATATGATGAAAGATGATTCTTTAAGACATGTAAGGACTTATGCATCCTGGGAAGTTAAATTCATTTATAAGTTAGAGAGATAGTCATTGTGTGGTACACTTAGATTTGAACGCTTATATTTTTAAGAGTAGGTGTGTAGGTACTAGAATCACCTGCACAGTACCCTCAAATATGTCTGAAAATTAGTGTCCTCTGTAGACCATACATTCTGCACTTCTTGGATGAAGGTAACTCTTTCCATCCCCCAAATTCTAATCTCCAGAGTATCCTGACAATGACCCAGGTGCCCAATCTAGGTTCCTTAAATAAAGGAAGAGTTAGGAGAAGACTTTTTAATTTTGAAAAATAATATTATTATGAAAGACTGCAAAGGTCTTAGAAGTATCTATAGACTTAAAAGCAAATGAGTTTAAATTAGGGAAATGATACGTTGAAAATATTGTATCGTGGAAATAGCCAGAACAAGACAACTTGAAAATCAAAAAGCTAGAAAATAGAAAAAGAAGGAAAGAATAAGAGAAAGAGGAAAAGATAAAATGAAAAGAGGGCAGGATAGAAGAAAAATTTGGAGAGGGTAGAAAGACATTTTAGGACATAGGAGAACCATGGACCAAAGCTGAAAATAAAGCACCAAAAATTGGCTTTTTTTCCCAATGGGATGTTGTGTTGGTCATTTAACCGTGTTCAATCTTTGCAGCCCCACGGACTGTAGCCCGCCAGGGTTCTCTGTCCATGAAATTCTCCATGCAAGAATACTGGAGTGGGTTGCCGTTCCCTTCTCCAGGGGATCTTCCCAGCCTAATCACTCTGTAGAAACTCATTGCAAATAGGGTAAAGAGCACAAGGGAACAAGGCCTTGAACTTAAATGATTTGTTCTTTATTCCCAGGAGCTGATCCTCATGAACAAATTTCGTTTTAGTCCGTTGTTATGAAATTGTTTCATCACTTGCCGATGATTAGCATACAGCAGAAGAATTCGGTGCATTAAAAGAACCTGCTGCAAAACCAAAAGGAAGTCTGAGAGCCGGTTCGTGGCTGCAGACTTTGCTCAGCTAACGCTGTGTCTTTCCTCCTTGTTCACAGAACCGAAAGTAAGCTGCAAACTGGGGCGGTCGGCATCCACATCAGGTGTGCCCCCTCCATCTGTTACCCCTCTCAGGCAAGCCGGTGACCTGCACCAGAGCCAGGTACCATCATCGTTAGCCAATCGTGATTGACTTCCTGTGATGCGACATGCCAAACGCTTTCCACCTCTGTCTGTCGTGTGTTGCTGTAACGACTTTTGCATCTGCTTTTATTTTTCTGTGTGTGTATGGGTGGGGGTCGGGATGAGCTGTGGCCGTCTGCATTTTCATCTAAAAAGGAGAGTCCTTCTTCCCTGTGATTGGTGCAACTTTCTTTGCTGTTTGTTATCAAATCGTTTTTGTCTCTGGTTCCCATCATTCTGTAATATAAATGTAAACTTGTACTCTATGTACTGGCTTAGTGGTTGTTTTTTTAAAATTCTTTTTCTCTTCTATGTTTTGTGTACTTTTATATTGTCTCTGAAAATTTATCAACATTTGATAAATTTATCAACTTTGTTTTATGTAGATTTCTTTTTAAATGTTTTGTCCACAACACTCGCGCAGATGTTGTCAATGAATTTGTACATATTGTTTAGTTCTTATCCTATGATACTGTAATATTTGTGGCCGTTTAACTTTTATTTTTATTTCGCTTGGAGCATGACTGTAAGATACAATGAATATTGATGTCCTTATAAATATTCCTATAACAAGTCATTTGGATTGAACATGGCAGCTAGTCTTATTTTCTTAGGTCATAAGGACAAACTGACCAATGACATAATCTAGATACTTACCAAAAACTGTAGACAGACAAGGCAATCTTTAAATAAATTACTTTCTCTCTTATACCAACAGTATCAGAAATATTCTCAGTAAGGGAATTTAAGTGTTTATGCATGGTAACTGAGATCTCTATTATCATTGGAGAAAAGAGCAAGAAATAAAGACATAAGCTACAATATCATTTAACCCTTTATAGTATAATATGTTGCTCTGATGTTCACTTGGTTACATGACTCTGTATGGGAAATTTAGTATGGGGAAAAAATCACTACACATAAATTCTCTACCTATAACTCATCCAATAGGAATGCAATACAATGACTTAATTTGTGAAGCTTAATTGTGGTTACTGTTAAATATTATTGGTGTTAAATAGGATAATGCCATCCTGGAGTGGTTTTTCTCTGCTTCTTAGCTTTAGTCTCCACTTTCACAAAACTCTCTGAAATTGTAAATTAAAAGACTAATAATGATATCTCCATGGGAACTGTCCATTACTGATTAGAAAATTACATATTCATCAATTATGTAAAATGTCAAGCTATTTTAAAAACATAACCAAGCAAACTAATTGCATTTTTTTCTAATGGAATACAGGGTGCTTTTTTAGTATTTTGGCCTCACTTAAGTAGTCACAGGATTTGATTTATGAATATATGCGATATCTACAAACCCAAGAGATGAGAGGTTTCTCTCAAGGGGGTGTCTCAAGTGCCACTTAGACTTTTTTGTGTCTTATTTAAAAGTTTAAATGCCTTTATAACTAAATGAATCCACCTCAAATGCTTTTTGGGTATAAAAGAAGTAGAAACAAGAAGACAATGAATAAATAAGTAAATAACACAATTAACCTCACTAAGATAAACTGCCATCTTAGTTGATTAAAACTATTGCAAAATATTACATTTATTGATTTTTAAAGCTTAAAATATTGGATCCAGACAGGAGAGAGCTTTAGTTAACTGGCAGAGGATTGCATCAATACAATCAATTTTCCAAGTGCTTATACCTTCGTATTACATGACTTTGGTGACATAGAGAGGCTTGTGGTCTTTGTTTTCTTTTGCTTTTTTCCCCTTATCATCTTTATAGCTGTTTCATCCTGAGCCCCTTCAGTTCTCAATGAAAGGGTTCTGGGGGGTAACTTCCAGGACAGAGACAAGGTACAGTCTTTGTGCCTTTGCTTCTCAGCTCTTCATTTATCTGATGGGATGTTCTTCATTCTTCAAAACACAGCAACCAGAGAAGGTCCCTCTTGATACTTGTATGCTGCACTTTTTCTTTCCAACCAGGAGAAATTCTGGCACACAGTCGTGTCGTAGATAGGCTGTCAGGACTGCAAATTAGAAGGCTGCCCTCTGTGACTTCCATGTCTTGTGAACAGATGTAGCATCCACCTCTTCCATACTCTGGAGCTAATGAGGTGAACATGGCTTAGAAGAACCCTGCTCTGCCTTCCTACAAATTGGAACTGCACTGAAGTTGAGTACTTTTTGAAGTCCCTCTTCTCACCTCATTCCCATGCTCTTGACTGAGATGTCCCCTTCAGTTACAACAAAGATGACCCTGTCCTTTGCTTAGTCACCCAAGTCCTTTGCTTCCACCCAAGGTGAGAGACGTTTAAACACATTTGGATATTCATACACAAATTAGGAGATGGAACACCTAGCACTGTCACACAAATAATTACCCTGGTCACTTTTTTTAAAGTGTTTTCCCAACACCAGAATTCCTGATAGTTTTTAAAACACAGAAAGATTAATAGAAGATGGATAGACTTCTTACTAGGACATTTTTGGAAGACCATGTGGTCTTGTACTTTCATCTTGTACTGTCAAGCAAACAAAAATAATCAGTGAGCCCTGAAATAATTCCAGTAGTGCTTATCGACTGATGAACCTGGCTTTAAGAAGGGATGGGACTTTTCTGCTCATAGAGAAGGAAGTGTGTGTGTGTGTGTGTGTGTGTGTGTGTGTGTGATTGTTAATACCTTACTTCTTTTCAGTTTTCTCAGTGCTGGTTTTTCACTTACCACTTCAGATCATCGTTAGAGCTTTCTGAGAAGGATTGCAGGAGGAGACAGAAGGGCCTAAAGTTACTCCAGCAGAGATGGGCAGAGGTGACCAAAAAGGATTGACCCTTAGCCCTGGGAGCCTAGACCAAAGATGATGGACCACCCTAAAGAATCTAGAGATAGTAGTGATTGACTGACCCACAGAGGAGTTTGTGTCCCTTGGTGATTGCCCTCCAAGGCCATTTATATAAAAAGTGGAGGTAGTGTTTGCTTGGTTTTGCAGTCTGTTTTGACTTCAGGTAGTAAAACAGACACAAGATTTGCAGAAATGTACTGGAACTTTAAAAAATGTTTAAAAGAGGAAACGGGAAACTCAGGAAAGAAACATGAGTTCCAAAGCATTTACAATTTTTACACAACAGATACTCTTTTCTGAAACTCAGAGAGATGAAAAATAGATCTTTTCTTTCTTAATTCACTCCTGAATAAATAGAGCAGTCATGGGACAATTAGGGAAAAGTGACATTTCCTTGGAATTTCATAGCAAGGCAGCCACATATTTTGGCATTTGTCATAAGGCAGATCTTTGGAAATTAGATTGAATTTCTGCAACTGCAATGACAAAGCTATTTTCTTTTCTTGTTGATAAAAGCAAAACTTTAGAAGTCATGTTTTGAACTTGGATATTATCACTTTCTCTTTTTCTTTCTTCTGTGGTGAAGTAGAAAGCCTGTGCTCAGAGGGAAGAAGCGTGAGCACTATTAGAGACAGCAGATTATATTCATATTATCCCTCCATCTCTGACCTGTGTCATCAGTGACCCCCATTTCATTGGAAATGGGTCACCTCCAGTCTTGCTGCTGAAGGTGAAGAAATAGAATAAGGAGCACGGCCATGAGAAAATCAGACTGTCTTTCAAGAAAGGAGCGGCTAGAGTGTGTCTTCAGACAAAAGCACCCACTGTCTTTGGAAAAATGTTCCTAAGAAATGTTTGTACTTTTTTTTTGGGAACAAAGGAGTTGAAAACCACATTCTCCATCACACACACACACACACTTGCAACACACTTACGCACACACATCCACAGACACTCTCACATACTCACACAATCACACACACACACACACACCCCACACACATACCCACTCACAAACATATGCCCTTGTTAAATTAACAACTCCCCACATCAAACCAGGGAGTCACAGAGCTAACAGTGACCTAAGTGTTGAACAGGGAACTCACTTTCTCTCTAAGGTTTATTGTTCCAAACTAGATCATCTCTGATTTTCCTTGATGTTGGGGAGAGGGTGACAAAAGGCCATCTGTCATTTCCTTTGGACATACAGTTTGAAATCTGGAGGTCCCGAATTTCCATGGAAATTTAAAACTCACCCCCCAAAGCTATTGTCTCTCGTTCTCTGGGCCCGTGTGGGATGAGAGCTGCCTTCTCACCCTCCAGTCAAGCCATTGCCCAGACCGGTTCCTGCTGCGTGCTTACAAGCTGTTATCCAGGCAAACAAGCCTGGTCCCTTTCAACTTGCCCCTTCAGGATCATTTCTCAAACGTTTATTTCTTTTCATGCAGTCCTCTGGACTCCCCCCAAGCTCCTAACATCTTCCTTGAGCTTGATGACCCTGCTGAGGCCTAATGAGTGCCTGCCCGGGTTGCTTGCTGAGCAGAATTCCTTTTCAGTTCCCATGGGCTGCGTGGCTGTGTCTGTCTGCCGGCATCTGGCCAGGTTTCTGAGATAATGGAAGATGAATGTGTTAGCGTCTACAGCAAGATGTGTGTCCATGTGTGTTTCTAGATATCACTCATGTCACAATTATTTTCTAGATACAGTAAAAAAAGAAAGAACCTAAATCACCCAAAGATAGAGATAAGGAATCAGTACCTATAAAAGACTAGGATTTAGGATTTAAGTAGATTCTGTAACAAGGACTTTGCCCAACTTAGTGTGTGACACTCAGTGGCTTGCGTTGACCTACTAAATACCTCTCTTGATAAATGTCTCTTTCTATATAGCCTTGAAAAAATGTGTTTCTCACACAATCCAATGTAATCTTTTCGTTTGGCCTTGAATACCTTCAGAGTCGTGGGATGTTTCTGCTGGTCCCACAGCCTCAGTGATGCTTTGCCTTAAAGCTTTGAGAAGACCCATGCTCTTTCTCAGACTGTGTGTGAGTTCTAGGCTTTCATTTAACTCTCAGACAATCAGCACATTTGCACACAGAACCTGCAGGAGCCTGGGGAGCATGAGGAAGACTAAAGACAAAGGAAGACTGAATGTAGTAACATAAACCCACAGCAAGGGCATAGCAAGGAATTCCAGTTTCACCTGCTCGGTGCCCACCCGCGTTTCTCAATAATGTGAACTTCAAGGGCATGTTCTTAGTTCATTGTCAGCTTGTGTGCATTGTATCAGATAGAAAAATGAAAACAAAGCTCTCGATTAACTGAAGTTAAAGTAGCCCACAATGTGAGAGCTGTGAGTTTTAGTTTTATTCGGGGACTTACTGAGATCTCTATCTGTGACTCTGAGGAACTACTCCAAAGAGGAAAACGGAGGGGCCAGCACACATGTGATTCTAGCAGAGGGGGACTTGCCATCTAGGAAACATCTCAGAAGAACGTTACTGCTAGTCCCAAAGAACGGATATCTCAGTTAATGATTTTAGTGCTTCGCTAGGAAAGTGAAGATGCAAGAATCCAGGTTCATAAAAAGTTTCTCTTTAAGTATTTATTTCTACGGGGTTGATTTGCCTGTTTTTCCGGGGCCTGGAGTATCTCATTCTGATCTTCACCCTGAAAGCAGTTCAGGGTGTGTTGCCGGTCAGCCGTGCCAGTGGCTAATGACGTCATCATTACATGGCAATACCCGAGGACGGGTGACATTCCCTGCTTCACAAGTTCTGAGAGGAGAACATTTTCAATCCTCCTTAGAATCCCTGTGTTGCCATTAGCATAAATGTGGCTTGCTTTGCCAAGACCAAAATTCCAGCCCTGGGTTCTGGAACATGTATGCTGTGAGATTTTCCCTGATCAGTTTCACATACACTGTTAAGTGCCCCCGTTGAGTAGTTAAGGTTTTGTGTGAGATGGGAGAAAGTGGTATTAGCAGAGAAAGGAACAGAATATGTGGGTGGAGAGCACGTGGCACCCCAACTTAAGCTGATGAAGGGGCCCTTTTTCTACCATCCCTTGCTCAGGTGTTGAACAAACTTTTCTTCTGTTTTTGAGACCCTGTAATTTTCCAGGTCCTATTAGACCTGAACTAAGAGAATGTTTACATTGCATTTGTACCTGTATACAGCTGGTTTGATTGTATGCTCAGGGATAACATCATAGTATAGAGATGGTAAAAAAAAAACAAAAACAAAAAAACAAGCAAAACAGAAACAGAACATACAATCAGGGGAAGCTGAACTCACTTCATTCTTTGCATATAGCTCCCCCACTGCAGAACCTCCTTCAGGCTATGCAGTCGAGTTTTAAATGACTCCTATTGTTTGTTTCATTCTGCATATAAGTTAACCTGACATTTATTTCCAAATATGTTAAAGCCTGATGGGAGGTGCTTGAAAAACCCCCCACTAAGTTTACCATGCAATGTTAACACCTTATTGGAGAAGCGTTTATCTGTACAAACTTCAAACTGTAAAATAAAATACCATCTTCACAAAGATTATGTTACAAAGAATTTATCGTTGTTTGTGATAATATTATTCACCAAAGAGACTGGATCTAAGCTTGTGAAAAGTGGAATAAATTCATGTGACAAATAGGAGTGTCAGTGGTTGTATTGATCTATTGCTGTGTATTATAGCATCATTGTATTAAAATAATGCAAGTGCCAAAAAGTAAACAAAGGCTTATGTGTGCCCTCGAAGTCTTGCCTGGTTGATTTATAAAAAATGGTAGGCTTTAGTGCTTTGTGGACCTCCGTAAATTAGTGTCATAAAGAAGATTTTGTCATTACCTTTCAGTAACAGACAAATCCAGTAATCTGTGTCATGAAATGTTGGCATGATTTAGCTTCCATTTTCATACACGTATTCAGAGGGCAGAAACTCAGATTGCTTTCTGCGATGGACCACAATCTGAATTGAGAAATTTCGACATATTATGAAAGAATTGTGTGCTTGTGTATATTTCACATGGCAGAATATTTAGGATCACTTTTTAAAGGCCAATTGTCTCAAGACCAGTCTCTCAATAACCCCAGTATTGAATAGTATCAAACTAAAGAAACCCATCCTTTTGCCCCGATTCCCCTCAGTAATCTTGCATTTACACCCTTGGCGCAGGAGGCAGAGTATAACAAAACAAGAGAATGTTCTCTGAGAAATCTTGAACAAATTGACAAGTTAGAGTGAGGAAAAGGAAAAATGAACTCTGAGAGTGCCTGCTACCTGACTTTGCCAAGATCCCCTTATCTGTGTGTGCCCTGCTCAGCATCAAAGTTGTTGCCATAAACCACCAGGGCTACAGGAAAAGATGTAAAGTTGCTTAGGTATATAATCTAGCATTCTTTAATCCATGGGAAGGATACAGGGATCTCTAGGGTTCTTAGATGAAGTCTGCATGATGAAAATTACGTTCCATTCATTGCCATTTCCGATGAGCTTCTTGTGTGCCAGGACAGTAATGAGAGCCTTCCTATATTGTTGAAGGTGTGCTTCAAACAGCCCCGCCCTGTGATCATCCCATTAATTACAAATGAGGATACTAAAGTGAGGTTACATACCTTGTCCAAATTTTGTACCTATTAACTGTCAGTCTGATCCCAACTACTCAACTGGTTAAAAGTCTGAGTTTTAGAGGATGTAAAACTTCCATTAGAATTCTGGCTCCACCCCTCAGTCCCTGTGTATCCTTGAATACGTTGCTCAACTTTTCAGAGTCTGTTTTCTCATCTGTAAAATGAGAGCAGTATTATCTGCCCGTGGCGCTAATGGCAAAGGATCCACCTGCCAACGCAGGAGGCGGAAGAGAAGTACGTTCAATCCCTGGGTGGGGAAGATCCCCTGGAGGAGGGCATGGCAACCCACTCCAGCATTCTTGCCTGGAGAATCCCATGGACAGAGGAGTCTGGTGGGCTATAGTCCATGGGGTCGCAAAGACCTGGACACGCCTGAAGCAACTTAGCACACAGCCCATGGTTTTGTTGAGGATTGATAAGATAACCTATGTATATGAAGTCCTGGACAGAAAATACCTGTTAGGAAAATAAGAATTCTTTCCCTTATAGCTTTCTCCTTCTTCCGAAATGCAAATTTCCTGCTTGCTGACAAGTCCTAAGGAGGAGTCACTGTAGTCAGCGAAATTCCGAAAACGATGGGCACAGAGGGATGGTTCTGTCCACCCTGTATTGATGACCTTGTATAGAATAGCTAGCATGTGGTAATAATAAAAAAGCAGACGGATTTTTTTAGCGAGTTTTATTACTGACTTTAAGTTCTTTAGACAGTGCATCTCTTTATTACAGCATCTGAGACAGATTGGTTTCTCCACCCCATCTAGGTACACTGGATAGGATTATCCTTCTCATTCCTTCTCCTCCAAATAGGGAATTAGGTATTCAGTTGTTTACCATCTAATAAGGATGCATGTTATTAGATGGTAAACATCAAACAAGATGTCTTATGGTTTAGTTGCTAAGTTGGGCCAAACTCTTGCGATCCCATGGACTGTAGCCCGCCAGGCTCCTCTGTCCGTGGGATTCTCCAGGCAAGAATACTGCAGTGGGTTGCCATTTCCTTCTCCAGGGGATCTAATCTAATAAGATGGTAAACATCTAATAAGGATGCATCTTATTAGATGGTTGTTGTTGGCATCTCTTCTCACCTGGTAGGTGCCACGTGTGATTTGGAAGCAAAGCAAGTGGAAGTTGACTAACGGTATCAATTCAGAAATGTCACCAGTCCTCTGACCCCGCTTTTCTCTGCTGCTTGGGTTCAGATGTGAATGAATGTAATGAAAATGCTAGAGCTGCTAAGAAGCTGTTATCTGCAAAGACACAGGATACATTTGTTGCCAACTTTGGCTTTCCTTAAAGCTTCTCGGGACCTCAGTTTGAGATGCTTTGTTTCCCTAGCTGCACATGTATTTGCCCACAAGCTTGTCCATTATGATATTTTATCCTATTATATCAATTTAACTTTTATATGCCCACTATATGCCACTTGCTTTTGTTTTTCATTTTTATTTTTTTCCTTTTCATTGAAGAAAGCATTAAGGCTATTGCATTACAAATGTTATGGAAACAAAGCAGCCTGAATTTTAACAACATTTAGGCTTGCCAAATGAATGTGTGCCAAATCTAGTCCCAATATATAGAGATCAGTTGCCACTGTTTAGTATTTCTTAGGCAAAATCAGAGGCAATGGGATTTATTTATTTATTTATTTTTACTTATTGTCATTTTTGGAATTCCCATTTGTTCCTCTTCAAATGCCAAGGGTGGTGTAGTTAACTAGGCTAACAATAATATGGATGTGTCTGGGGAAGTGAAGCTGAAGTTTTTAAATCCATTTACAGTCACATTAGTTTATGCCATGTGTTTTCAAGCCTATCTTTAAAGTTTCCATGTCATTTTTTTTTTCTTTTTCAGAAAATAGAGGCTTTGGGAGGCAGTTGAAACTATTTAGCTGCTAAGTTTATTCAAAATGTCAGTAGAGTTGAATGTGAAGCTTTAGCTCCAAGTCTAGAGGACAAATCAAGAATTCCTAACTGTAGGTCTGGTTTGAGTTATAACACAGAGACCTACTGAAAGAGTATTAAATTTTTACAGAGTGAGAACTCCACTTGAGAACTAAATGCTATGCTTGTAATCTGCTGCCAGTTATCAGCAGACGTCACATCTTAGAAACCTTCTCCAGCACAAGCTCAAACTATTAACGCGCGTATCAGGCTCTAGATGGGCGGCGGCCAACCTAGTTTGGGGAAAATAAAGAAACATTGAGTGGACACGTGGCGTCACCTAGTGTCTCAAATGCACTTTGCAATCTGTACTTACATAGGAAGAATTGAATTCTGCAAAATCGCCTTCTGTCAGAGATGTTACGCAGTTTGGGATAATGAACATAATGCTTATAGAAATTCAGGAAAAACTCTTGGACCTTGTTTGGGACCTTTTTCATTACTTTATCTTTGTAATTGTAAACTAACTTTTAAATGCACCTTTCTCTACTTTTGTGTGGATAGGTGATGAACCACAGATAGTGATCTCTGAGGGTTATATATTATTTAT
The DNA here is from genome assembly GCF_033118175.1 of Dama dama. Lineage (NCBI taxonomy): Eukaryota > Metazoa > Chordata > Mammalia > Artiodactyla > Cervidae > Dama > Dama dama. The sequence continues at coordinate 21,428,776 of NC_083688.1, read as the reverse complement.
GAATAGATGTGGCTATTTTCATTGGGATTTATGACATTTTCTGTGCATTGTGATTCCCTTAATCCAGGCTGAGACTTGAGGAAAGGGGATCATTACCTCTATTTTGCAGACTGAAAAGTTAAGGAGAAAGCCTGGCTGACTGGAAGAATTCCTTCTTGATTTTGTTTGACCTTAACGTGTTTAACCCTGGAGAAGGAAATGGCAAATCACCCCAGTATCCTGGCCTGGAAAATCCCATGGACCAAGGAGCCTTGTGGACTGCAGTCCATGGAGTCTCAAAGAGCTGGGCAAGACTCAACAATGTGTTTAGTGCACCTGACTTAAGGTTCTTTCCTGAAAAGAGCAATCTCCCTTGACCAGTAGACAAGTTTACTTCTAACTTAAGTTATATGTGGATTAGCAAGAAATGTTTACATCAGGGCTCCCCAGCCTCTGGGTTTTAATGCCTAATGATCTGAGGTGGAGCTGATGTCATAATAATAGAAATAAAGTGCACAATAAATGTCATGTGCTTGAATCATCTCAAAACTATCCCTCCAACCCCTGGCCTGTAGAAGAAATGTCTTCCACAAAACTGGCCCTTGGTGCCAAAAAGTTTGGGGACCATTGGTTTACATGATATTAATATTGGTTCAGAGTTAGACTGTACCTGACTCAGAATAACAAATATTATACATCCACATGTGAGTGCCTTATTCTGGAAGTTCTAGTGTTAGTCATTCAGTCGTGCCCGACTTTTTACAACCCCATGGACTGTAGCCCATCAGGTTCCTCTGTCCATGGCATTTTCCAAGCAAGAATACTGCAGTGGGTTGCCGTTTTCTTCTCCAGGGGATCTTCCTGACCCACAGATTGAAAGTGGGTCTCCTTCATTGCAAGCAGATTCTTTACCAGCTTCAGTTTCTCCACCCAGCTCACCTGCTGGACAAACCTTTGTTCTTTATTCTGTGTTTCAAGTATACATTAGCCTTCAGGTTGAAACCTCCTTGCCCCAATAAAGCAGATTACTAAAATTGTTTTTGTTGAAAGCTGATTATGTGCTTGGCACGGTGTTCAGAATGTTATATCCTACAATTTCTTTCTTACAACATACTTAAGAAGTAGGTAATATACCCTTATTTCACTCAAGAAAATTGAGGCTGGAGAACCTGTTACCTGTTAAAGGTTTAGAGCTCAAAAGTGACTGTAAGTCTAGGAGGGTCTAGCTATTTATCTTCTGCTTTATTTTCTACTAGAAATAGCTGTCTCTCTGAATTTAATCTCTTTATAAAACTCACCTTCCTTCATTTTCTTTCACCCATTTGTTTAATCATTCTTTGATTTTCTTGATATTGCCTTATAATTCATCTAGATTAAAGCTACTTAGTAGCGGGATGAATTCAATTGAGACTTCAAGTGAACAAGGCATCACCAAGGCAGTGGATCTGCAAGAGTGAGATGGGGTTGGGACTGTAACTCCTGGAAGGAACTTGATGTCACTTGTGGCGTCCTTCTCTTGAGGACCACAGGCTGGTGTCGTGAGCGCTCACCACACTGGTGTGTGTGTGCCGGGGTGCACAGGCAGGCACACTTGAGAATATCAACACTTGAACACATCTACCTCTTCCCACATTCTGAAAAGAAAATGCACCCCTCTTATGAACACGCACACCCAAACACCAGCATCTAGAATACTCTTGTAGATTTAACCAACAACACACAAAAGATAAATAATACATTCAACAAGATTTCTCTGGGCTTCCACAGCCATCTAATGAGCAGACACTGTAAAGTGGGGGTGGGGGGAGAAGAAGCCGCCTCTGTTTTCTAAAGTACATGCTGCAATCAGTTCAGTTCAGTTCAGTTGCTCAGTCGTGTCCGACTCTTTGTGACCCCACGGACTGCAGCACGCCAGGCTGCAATAGAGTTAGTTAATAATCCCTGGTTGTCATCTATTTTGACACGGGTGGTGTGTGGAATGCTGCATAGAATGACTTTCTTTCCAGAAAATGAGGAAGTTATTTGAAGGACCCAAAGGTATCAAAAGTCATCTTACCCAAATCAGTCAACTTGGAAAGTTAAGTCAACTTTGAGTTAGACAAGAGCAGAGGGTTTTGGGGAGAAACCAGAAGAGCCAAAGCCACATCATTTAGGATACAGCCCAGGAAGACACTCATTGTCACTTGTCTGATAGAAATCTCAACAATGGAGCAGGAACCCCTGAAGAAGCCTTCCGTGGGACGCATTTACACCCAGTGATGTGCTTTCCTGGGTTTCATGGAATTTTTGGGTATTTTGACTTCTATATCCATGTGACATGAGATGATTCATATGAAAGCGCATTTTAAGCTAGAATGTCTAAATGTAAATGCCTATTTTTAGTCATATAGCTATTCAACATATTTTTGTTGTTGTTAAGTCTCTAAATTGTGTCCAACTCTTTGAGACCCCAGGGACTGCTGCAGACCAGACTCCTCTGTCCTTCACTGTCTCCCGGAGTTTGCTCAAATTCACGTCCATTGAGTCAGTGATATCTATATTTATAGATGTGCATTAGAAATTGCAAAGAGGAGGATTTCACAAGTCATGCTTCTCAAGTATATTTTACCAGAGAACCCTTCTTTTCATGGTTTTCAGTGGTTTTCATGAAGGTGTAGGCTCTAGGAGGGCTGGAATGCATATTTTCGCTTGGACATCTCTAGTTGTCAGTCTAGTCCAACTCTCTGTGATCCCATGGACTATACAGTCCCTGGAATTCTCCAGGTCAGAACACTGGACTGGGTAGCTGTTCCCTTCTCCAGGGGAGTCTTCCCAACCTGGGGATCGAACCCAGGTATCCCGCATTGCAGGCGGATTCTTTACCAACAGAGCTATCAGGGAAGTCCTGTCAGTCTATATATATTTTTTAAATTTTATCTCGTTGAAGTGTAGTTGATTTACAATACTGTGCTAATTTCTGGTGTTCAGAAAAGTGATTCGGATGTGTATACACATACATGTATATCTTCTTTTTCATATTTTTTTCCATTACAGTTCGTCACAGGATATTGAGCAGAGTTCCCTGTGCGGCACAATAGGACCTTGTTCTTTATCCATTCTATGTGTAACACGTTGCATCTGCTAACCCGTCTCCTCGTCCATCCCTTACCCACTGCCCTTCCCCCTGCCCCTTAGCAACCACGACTCTTTTCTCTGTCTGCTGTCTTAGTCTGCATTGAATGAATAAATTAATGGTAAAGGTGGAAACAGATGTCTTCTCACTGTAACACTGTTAGAACAATTTCCAGAAGTGTTTGGGCTCCTGACAGATACCTCTATACACAGTCATCCCGTGTGCTCACCTCAGCTAGTTAATGAACCAGTTTTACCTTCTGGCGGAGGATGAGACCCAAATGTGAGAGAATCGAAATGCAAGTGCTCCTGAGAGAGGTAACCCCACGACTGCAATTTACACTTAAAGAGAAACCTCTGTTAAACTCACTCCTAAACATTGATTTTTTTCTCTTTAAATATAGCTTTTATTAATAGAAGATGAAAGAGCATATCATGGAGATTACTTTAGAAAGATAAACTCTAATGATGAAAGTGTGTATTTAGGACAGAACATAAACTGGGATTGGAGCAGATTAAGACCTTTCAAAGCTGTAACAGAAGTGATTATTAAAACCTTCCTCTTGTGAATAGTTCAATATGAATTTTATCTTTTCAATAATGTAAAGTTTACCTCACATCTGTACTTCTGGCGCCAACCACAATATGTGTTCATCAGTTCACATTCTGATGTGTGCGAGTTTTTCCCCACACCACCTAGCAGTTCTCCACCAGCAGCTGGGTGTCCTACAGTTTAACTCAGTTCTGATGCTGGCTACCCAGAGAGAGCCCCAGGTCACGGGTCCAGGTCTCAGTCCCACAAGACTGCTCCCACTTCAGACATCAGTCAAAGTCCAGGGACCAACCAGCTATAAATCAGAGTTTCCCACAACTGTCTCCTCGAGTTGAATTCATTTGCTAGAACAGCTCACGGAACTCAAAGGAACATTTACTAGCTCACCCGTTTATTATAAAAGGTTATAGCTCAGGAGCAGCCAAATGAGAGAGACACACAGAGCAAGGTAGGGGAAAAGGGCGTGAAGCTTCTCTGCCCTCCGAGCTTTACATCCTCTCTGAATCTCCATGAATTCATCAACCTGCCTGTTCTCCAAACCCCATTCTTTTTGGTTGTAATGGAAGCTTTGTTACTTTCAGTTCAGTTCAGTTCAGTCGCTCTGTCTGAGTCTTTGTGACCCCATGGACTGCCGCATGCAAGTCTTTCCTGTCCATCACCAACTCCTGGAGTTTACTCAAACTCATGTCCATTGAGTCAGTGATGCCATCCAACCATCTCATCCTCTGTCTTCCCCTTCTCCTTCCGCCTTCAATCTTTCCCAGCATCAGGGTCTTTTCCAATGAGTCAGTTCTTTGCATCAGGTAGCCAAAGTATTGGAGTTTCAGCTTCAGCATCAGTCCTTCCAAAGAATATTCAGGACTGATTTCCTTTTTCACTTAGGCATGACTGATTAGATAATTGGCCATTGGTGATATAATTCAGTCTTCATCCATTCTCCCCTCCCTGGAGATTCAGGGGAATAGGACTGGAAATTCCACGCCTGTAATCATAGGGCTGGCTCTTCTGGCAGCCAGCCCCCATCTTAGGTGCTGCCCAGAGGTAACCGCCTTAAGTTAACAAACAGCATCTTTATTGCTCTCATCACAGGAAAGTCTAAAGATTTTAGTAGCTCTGTGCCAGGAACAGGGGTGAAGACCAAATATATGTTTCTTTTCATAAATCACAGTATTGTCAGGGAGGAGGAAATTCTCCTCTACCCTTCTAGGTTATTCTGGCTGATTTAAGAATCAAGTGCACATGAGATAGATTAACAGGAGAAAATCAAACAGAAGTTTAATCACTTGTAAAGGTGGGAGACTCCAAGGGGAATTAAGTAACATACCGAAATGGCCGAAATCTTCATCTTAAATGTCAGCTCCGGCTAAAGACAGAAGAGGGTGTTGGGGTAGTGATTTGGAACTTCGAAGGGGATGGAGGCAATTCATGTGGGTATGGAAAAGCAACATTTGGTAAATAAGTGTTTTCTGGGTCAGGCAGAGATGATGGGACACAGAGAGAATTTTAACAGACTTTACTGGGTTCTTCTCTGTCTACACACGTACTTTATCTACGGCTGTGGCTTACTTCCTGGAATAGGTCCTCTGTCTACATTCTTGAAGGCAGTTAGGGAAAATGTCAAAAGTTCTTCCTGAGTGTTTTAGAACTTGATTTTTTTCCCTAGCTTGAAATAATCCACATGCCAAAGAGACATTTTGGGGTGGCAAATTTTGTTTCCCTACATATCACAGTCTGTATATGTTCTACTGTATTTTACTTAACTTCATTTAGATTTTCTCTGTACAAAATTTTATTTAAGGTTATTGAAGCTGAATTCTTATTTCTTGCTTTCTCTATTTCTTCCTATTGTTTTATTTCGTATTTGCTGGTTAGATGCCCTAAACAAAGGGCTTCCCTGGTAGCTCAGCTGGTAAAGAATCCGCCTGCAATGCAGGAGACCCCAGGTTGATTCCTGGGTTGGAAAGGCCCCCTGGAGAAAAGATAGGCTACCTACTCCAATATTCATGGGCTTCCCTGGTCAGCTCAGATGGTAAAGAATCTGCCCGCAGTGTGGGAGACCTGGGTTCGATCCCTGGGTTGGGAAGATCACCTGGAGGAGGGCATGGCAACCCACTCCAGTATTCTTGCCTGGAGAATCCCATGATCAGAGGAGCTGGCAGGCGATAGGCCATGGGGTCACAAAGAGTCGGACACGACTGAGTGACTAAGAACAGCACAGCACAGCCCTAAACATATGAGCACTTGACGTTTGGGTGATTCCGTACTCTTTGCATGCCCAAAGAATTTCTACAACTAATCCTGCAGCCAAATTTATTAATAAATACAGAGGCAAATAGTTAAAAACAAACTTTAAAAGATGTGAAAACCAAAGAGCTATTTGCTATTATGGTATACTGAATTTAAAGAAAGTCTGTCTTTCTGTTTCACTGTCCTGGCAAAATGAGTTGGAAGAAGGGGACTGTTTTAATGCAACTGCTTAATGACCTGAGGGTGAGGATTTGCTGAAGCTACCAGTAGAGGGCAGCACTTCATCTTTCTTGACCTGCTTTAAAAGTGGGTCCAAGCAGGAGTGATTCATTTCAGTCTTGATCATGGAGATGAAAAGAAATGAGGTGCAGCAATGAGGCCAAGAGTCCCATCTGGAGCAGAACACATCATGTCTTTTTTTTTTCCCCTCCTCATCTTTGTCCATCACCTGCTCTCCCTCCTCACTGATGCCAGGGCTTTGGGCAGAGGGGCTGGACCCAATGAACCAGAATTCCCTGAAAGATATTTCTAATAGTGATTTGACAACCTTACATTTCACAGCTCTGCTAACAGTCACCTGGAGTCTGGGGAGAAAAAAGATAGTGTGGATAAAATGAATGTTTGGCCATGTTCCCTTTTCCTTCTCTTTCCAAGGCCTCCGTGCTCTAAATATCCTATAATTCTGTGCTGGGTGCTTAGTCGCTCAGTCGTGTCTGACTCCTTGCGACCCAGGACTGTAGCCCGCCTGCCAGGTTCCTCTGTCTATGGGGAGTCTCCAGGCAAGATTACTGGAGTGGGTGGCCATGCCCTCCTGCTAGGGCTCTTCCCAACCCAGGGATGGAACCCAGGTCTCCCACATTGCAGGTGGATTCTTGACCATCTCAGCCACCAGGGAAATCCTATAATATAATATATTATAATCCTATAATATAATATAATATCCTATAATACTTCACACAAGATTCTCCAGCTCCTGAGGCCCATGTTCCCTATGTACTCTGGCATCTCTGCCCCACCAACTGAATAATCCTAATAACAACTGCCCGCGCTGATGCCTCATCCAGGTGTGACTGCCGCTGACTCCTTGCAGTAGTCACATTAGCTCTTTGGTGTGGTGTGGTTGCTAAGTCGTGTCTAACTGTTTGTGACCCCGTGGACTGTAGCCCGCCAGGCTCCGTTGCCCATGGATTCTCCAGGCCAGAATGCTGGAGTGGGTTGTCACTTCCTTCTCCAGGGGATCTACCTGACCCCGGGATATGCTAACTGTTTTCATACCTTCCCTCAACAAATGCCCACTTGATCAACAGCAGATGTTCTGACTGATGTTCAAGAGTTGATACAAATGGCTTGTGTTCAAGGGAACTTCAGCCCAGTAAAGGATCTCATACACACACCCCCAAGCATGCATGCACACACACACATTTGCAATTAGTATAATTAAGAGGAAACTGTACAGAAGACAAAGGGACTGAGTTTTGAGAGGTGGCATTGAAGGTGGTCAAGCATGATTTTACAGACGAGGAAATGGCCACAGTTTCCCTGGTGGCTCAGACGGTTAAGGATCTGCCTGCAATGCAGGAGACCCAGGTTCCATCCTTGGGTCAGAAAGATCCCCTGGAGAAGGGAATGGCAATCCACTCCAGTATTCTTGCCTGGAGAATTCCACAGACAAAGGAGCCATGGCGAGCTACCGTCCATGGGGTCACACAGAGTTGGACATGACTGAGCGACTGAGACTTTCACTTTCCCGATATTTTAATAGAAGAAGGTAGAAAGCCATTACAGACAGGGAAAAAAGATTTGCAGAAGAATAAGGTGTCTGAAACCACATCATTCAGACAAAAAATGCAAGCAATTTAGCATTATAGTAGTTACAAAAGTTGAGGTCTGAAAATTTGAAAGAAGAATTATAAAAGGATGAAAGTATTTCAGGGCAAACCCAGCCGTTCAAGTGTCTGCACTGCTCTTCACCACTAGAGGGCGAGAGAGGACCTTCAAAGTTAATATAACTGCATTTATTTAGAAATCTTTTGACAGTTATCAAATTGAATGCTGGGCAACACTTGAAAGAATAAAGGGAAAAAAAGTTATTCTGTCCCAACTTATTTTTTTTTGCTTATTTTAAATTCAAATAGATTAAATGTGCATTAAGCACAGACATTATTGAATAAGATTAAGAACAAGTATATGATTATTAACAAAATACAAAATGAGTATATGGCCCATGTATAATTTAGTGAGAGTTTAAGAAAAAATATGCAATTAGCTGTTCTTTATATATATATATATATATATATATATATATATATATATATATATATGTACCTGGAAGAATAAACATACTGCATGCACCTATCACGAGTTTGTCCCTTCCTTTATAGACAGAAGATCAAAAATCATTATGAAATGTGAATTTGACATTTACTATACTGTGTTTTTGAAAAATTAAAGGCTCCCAAATGAGTCTCAACACATTTCAATTTTTCTTATCACACATTTAATTCATTGTTTAAAAACTCACTCCCATAGGAAAATATGGAGAAAAGCTATCTTTGCACTGATTGGATTATAAAAACAAACTTTCTCTAGAGGTCTAAGAGAAGGGTACTTTCTTAATCACCTGGAGTAACAATAATAAACAATAGTATTTTTGTAATTATTCAGTACTGAATAATAATTATTACTGAATAGTAATTATTCAGTGGGGGAAAAAAACAGAAAAGAAAACAGAGTCTCATGTCAATTCTGTAAGAACAAAATGCACTGGGCAGACATAAGCTTGGTCTATTCTTTGAAAACCACTGGGAAGTGCTAAAATGAATAACAAAAAATCAAAGTTTATTAATATTAATATTTAAAGTGTTAAGTGAGGAAGATATAAAATAGCCTTCAGTTCAGTGATAGAAAAAATAAAATGCTAGACTTCAAAAAGAAAAAAATATTAATTTCAGTTTTGTCCCATAGTTGACTTGCAAATAGTAAAAACATTAGTAGACAGTATTATTCAAAAATCTCTTGATTAAAATCCATTTTGAGTATCGCCTCTGAGAAGAGTGGGAGTTGGTGTGACCACGTGCAGAGGTCGGGAGCATAGTGATTCATCTTCTGTGAAGCACCTTTGAAGCAGTCCTCAGATGGAGAGCTTTACTTCAAACCCTTTAAACCACCCCTCTGCTTTGAATGGTGAGCCTAGTATCTGCAGGTTTTCCTCTGGACAGACATATGGGCGAACCCCGATGAGTTACTCTGATTAAATCTGTTTCATTAAATTTTGATGTGGCTCCTTCTTCATATAGTCACCTAGGAATAGCGTAGAGACCATCTGTTTCTGATCTCAACCGCAGAGGCAGGTTTGAGGCAGGTTAGAGGAAATGGGTGCATGCTGTTGTTCAAAGCGTTTTAATAGACCTGAGAGTAAGATCCTGGAATGTTTTACAGGAAGAGGTCGTGAAATTGCCCCTTTGAAGACATTTAAAACCACCGCAGATTCCCAAGCAGATGAGTGCCCATTGCCACCAGGAGGTGCTATTGGCTAGTTTATCTCTTCCAAACTGCTGTCAGTCTTCTCTAAAAATCCTATGTAATACTTTAGGTTTTTTTGCAATCATTTTGGGAGCATCAAATAATAATTGAAAAAAAAATTATGTTTCAGGATGACAGAGATTTGGATTAAAGTCAATTTTCCTAAAATACATTTGGTCTGGTTATATAACCTTTCTTTCTTTCTTTTTTTTTTTTAAGAAAAATAAACGTGATTCTTGGGTTGTTGCTATGAATCAGTAGAAAACTTCACTTTTTCCAGGCACTGATAGGCAATATAGGCACTTATGAATCAAATTCATGTCATATGCTGAGGGCATGTAATGCTGTTGATAATATATTTCTGGTACCAATGGATGAGCAATTATTAGACATGAGGATAATCAGAAAGCTCAGTCTCCTTTGAGAACTAATTGTCAGCGAAACAAGAACAACTTGGGACACCAGCACTCTTTGCTCCTGTCCATTCTTTCTTGGCAGGAAGGGTGATAATGCCAAAGGTATCTTCAGCCATCTCTGTAGTGCTACCAACAGTCCTCCTTTTCCCCTTCGTCTTGGGCGTAATGACAAAACAAGGTTAAGACTGAGGAGGTCGGGTGAAGCCACAGAACTTGGGGTCTTAATGTTCCTGCGTTGCGTCCCGTTGAGTTTCAGTAACTGGTTTTCTTGCTCTGAGAGCTGCTGGGCAGAGAGAAGGAGCAAAAGTAAATGAAAACCGTCTGCTTCTCCCAGTAAGACTTTGATGAGGGAGTTAGTCTCTTGAAGAGAGTGTAACTTGCCTAGGGTTCTGGGCTTTGATTATATATTAGCTTGTGGTGTGTGGATTCAGAGGTTTAAAAAGTATTCTGACATGCCATGTGAAGGAGGGCTGTATTTTCTGGTGTTTGCTTATGCAACACTTTGTGAACCTAACATATGAATAATCGGAGAGTTTATGAATCCCTCTTAGAAGAATTTATTGTCCCTTTAGAAGTTTTGGTGAGGAGTGGGGAAGGTTAGTGCTTGTGGAATAATTGACAAGAAATATTTGAGACCACATTTGCCCCCGGGGCTGTTCCAGGCGAGTGTGCCGTGAGTGATGGTGCTCCAGTGATTCTTGGAAAAACCCGAGATGTGCAAAGCCAATCAGTGCACAGTGCAGGGTGGACGGCTACCCTCAGTCTAGAAGGCTCATCCTATGACAATGACCCCTGACATGTTATTGCTTTATTGCTGGGTCCCCGTTCGCTATTTGAGACCAGGAAGCCCCTGCCTATTTGCCATTAGTCAGTTGAGAAGTGGAACATATGTTCCATCCCATATCCCGAATCTGATCTCTTTGCAGGTTCTCATGGGAACAATCTGTTGATAGAAAACCAGAGGTTATATTTGGTCCCAGGGGATGTGTCCTGGAGATTAGCTGTTTGCCAGTGCACCGAGATCACTGAGGTTCAGAGAACTTGATCACGGGGTATAACCTGGAAGTTGTATCTCTAGTAACATAGTGATTTTAGAGTAGATCACGTGTTAGTAAAGTGAGGGAAAAAACTTCAGTCTTACCTGTTAATGGGAGAGAAATATGGGATTATTAATTTCTATGGTAAATTGAATGGTTAATAGTTACTACCTTCTCAAATCATCTGACAAGATTTTCTTTTTTTTTTCACAATCTGTCTAGGTTCCATTAATGTCATTAGTCGCTGTTTACAATGGATGAAAGAGTTTTCAGTTGCTCTTCTGAAAATTTAAAACAAACTAAGGGCTTTCATCTTCACAGGTCAAAGTTTTTCAGAAATTTTTCTAAAATTTCATGGGTAAGAGGCAATTTTCCTTCAGTTTGTGGTATTTTATGAAGAAGAGGAACTATAAAGACCATTTGTTTCTTTCATGATTACAGTATATTTTTGAATTGCATGAAAAGATGTAGGACATAAGCGTGGGGGGTTCAGAGAAATCTCAATCAGAATAGCCTCATTTATGGAATGCATGGCTTGTAATCGTAGTGAGATTGGATATAAATGTGCAGATGTGTGGAATCTTTGATTTAATCCTGGCTCAGTTATCCCCTGGCTGAATTTCATGGACACATTATTTAACTTCTCTGACTCAGGTTCTTATATGAAAAATGGTAGCAATTAAAATAAGCAATAATGATAGTTCTAAAGGGTATACGATAATTGTAATATATGATGAAGTGGACGGCATCACTGGTTTTGTTATCATTACACAATCCTCTAAAGACAATGAATAAATTATTCTATTTCTATCCCAGCTAAGAGAAATATATTAAATATATTGTATGAGAAACTTGGCAAGTATGTTCAGGGAAAAATGTAGCTTAACAAGTATGGACACCATTACAACTGCATGTTCTCATTTTTGAGGAATGTTTTAGAAAAGCAAATAATTTATTTCTGTGGAGGAAAAGGTAGAAGAGAAACCATTAGAAAACATTGTGTAAATTGAAATCTTGGTCCTAGGGAAAAACATACTAATGAGTGAGATATTTTGCATTATTTACCATATATGATACAGAGAGGACATTGGTATTTTAAAACATTTTCTACATGTTTATGAAAGTTTTAATAGTTATATTTGCAGGGGAGCATAAGTTGCTACCCCTAATTGTGTCTTTTTGGCAGAAGGATTAATTTAAGTTGATTATTTTTAAGGCCTGAAATACTCAAGAATCACCTTTGACCTTCCTCTTAACTGCCTAAAAGATTGCAGTTTAAGGACTTGTTTCAGGAAGGGAGCTATCACCACAGATAAATGTAATATGAAGTAGGTGTGCAAACAGGGAGGAACCCAACAAATTCGTTTGCTTAAATTCTGTTGTCCCACTGTCTCTGCCTGGCCCAGCAAGCATTCACTTGACACACATTTGCTTTTTCATCTCCATGTGAATTGCCTCCACAGGGTGCATTTTAGAAGTCCCAACACACTGATGCCTTTATGCTCTTTTGTCTTTAGCTGAAGACAGTATTTCAGGTGAGGGCTTGTGTCATTTTGGTGAGTTATTCAGTTTCCCTAGGTGTCTCCCAGGTATACATGTTATGAAACTTAGTATTTGACTTTATCATACTAATCTGTCTCATGTCAATTTGATTCTTAGACCAGCCAAAAGAACCTAGACGGGTGAAAGAAAATTTATTCATCCTCAACATATTGAATTAAGGAATTCTATTCTTTAACTACGGCTTCTCTTGTGGCTCAGCTGGTAAAGAATCCACCTGCAATGCAGGAGACCTAGGTTTAATCCCTAGGTTGGGAAGATCCCCTGGAGAAGGGACAAGGTACACACTTCAGTATTCTGACCTGGAAAATCCCATGGACTGTATAGTCCATGGGGTTGCAAAGAGTTGGATGCAACTGATGTAACTTAGAATAATATCTAAATTTTGAAGACAGATTGGTAATCCATTTTCATTTGAGGAGTGAAGTTTCTACTGGTTTTAATTTCCTTTTCAAAACTATTTTTCTATTGATTTTTTTTTCTAATTTTAGAGAATAATTTGATAGATAGAAAGATGACAGGTTGTAGAATCAATCAGCCCTGACTTAAAACTTCTGTCCATCACCTGGCTCTGGGACCTCGGTTTCCTCATCTGCAGTATAGAGAAATTTGCAACTATTTTTGTTGTTGTTCAGTTGCTAGGTTGTGTCCAACTCTTTGAGACCCTGTGGACTGCTGCATGCCAGGATCCCCTGATCTTCAGTACCTCCCAGAATTTGCTCAAACTCATGTTGATTGAGTTGGTGATGCCATCCAACCATCTCATCTTCTGTCTCCCCCTTCTCCTTCTGCCCTCAATCTTTCCCAGCGTCAAGGTCTTTTCCAGTGAGTCTATTCTTCCCATCAGGTGGAGCTTCAGCTTCAGCATCAGTCCTTCCGATGAATATTCAGGGTTGATTTCCTTTAGCATTGACTGGTTTGATCCCCTTGCTATCCAAGAGACTCTCAAGAGTCTTCTCCAGCATCACAGTTTGGAAGCATCATTTTTTTTCTGTGCTCAGCCTTCTCTATGGTCCAACTCTCACATCTAGATGTACCTGACTACTGGAAAACCCTTAGCTTTGACTAGACGGATCTTTGTCAGCATAGTGATGTCTCTACTTTTTAATATGTTATAGCTTTTCTTCCAATGAGCAAGCATCTTTAATTTCGTGGCTGCAATCACCATCCACAATGATTTTGGAGCCGAAGAAAATAAAACCTGTCACTGTTTCCATTGTTTCCTCATCATCTATTTGCCATAAAGTAATGGGGCTGGATGCCATGATATTCGTTTTTTGAATGTTGAATTTTAAGTCAGCTTTTTCACTCTCCTCTTTCACCCTTATCAAGAGGCTCTTTAGTTCCTCTTTTCTTTCTACCATTAGATACCATTAGAAAGATATCATCTACACAATTAAGGTTATTGATATTTCTCCTGACAATCTTGATTCTAGCTTGTGATTTGTCCAGCCTGGCATTTCGCATGATGTACTCTGCCTATAAGTTAAATAAGCAAGCAATATCCAGCCTTTATGTACCCCTTCCCCAATTTTGAACCAGTCCATTGTTCTAACTGTTGCTTCTTGACCTGTGTACAGATTTCTCAAGAGGCAAGTAAAGTGATCTGATATTCCCATCTCTTTAAGAATTTTCAGCAGTTTGTTGTGATACACAGAGTCAATCCATGGGTCGGGAAGATCCCCTGGAGAAGGGAATGGCTACCCACTGCAGTTTTCTTGCCTGGAGAATTCCATGGACAGAGGAGCCTTGTTGGCTATAGTTTGTGGGGTTGCATAGAGTCAGACAACAACTGAGTAACTAGCACAGACAGAGAGGACACAGTCAAAGACTTTAGCATAATCAATGAAGCAGGATTAGATGTTTTTTTTTTCTGGAATTCACTTGCTTTTTCTATGATCTAATGGATGCTGCAATTTGATCTCTGGTTCCTCTGCCTTTTCTGAATCCAGCTTGTACATCTGGAGTTTCTCAGATGTATCCTGTTGAAGCCTAGCTTGAAGGATTTTGAACATTACCTTGCTAACATGTGAAATGAGTGCAATTGTATGGTAGTTTGAGCATTCTTTGGCATTGCCTTTCTTTGGGATTGAAATGAAAACTGACCTTTTCCAGTCTTGTGGCCATTGCTGAGTTTTCCAAATTTGCTGGTATATTGGGTGCGGCAATTTAACAGCATCATCTTCTAGGATTTGAAATAGCTCAGCTGGAATTCTGTCATCTCTACTCCACTTGTTTGTAGTAATGCTGCCTAAGGCCTTTTCCTAAGCAAATGCAATTAGAATTATATTATGTTGGCAGGTATGAGGAGCCATGGGAAGAGCAGTTAAAGAGGGAAGAAGAGATGTAAGCTAACAGTAGTATATTTTTGGCCACTTCGATTCCATTTGAATTCTTCTGACAGCTGCAAATTATTACAAAACACCAGTATCCTCTTGCTTGTCCTCTGTCTTTCTGATTTTCATCCACCCCCCACCCCATTATTATTTCTGAGTGGCTTATTGGTTAAGTTTGAATAGGAACTGGTGGGGATGGGATGTTTCACATAGCTTTTATGAAAGCATGGACTTATAAAGTTGTATCAGTTATTTCCAAAGGCTCTTAGAAATGGGGCTCAGAGCAGCATACTAAAAGTGATTCCTCATGTTTTCTTTAAAATTAAAAAAAAAATTTATTTGGTTTTGGCTGCACTGGGTCTTCCTTGCTTTGCAGTGGTTTTCTCTAGTTGTTGTGAATAGGGGCTACTCTTCATTGCAGAGAAAGGTTTCTCACTGTGGTGGCTTGTCTCGTGGAGCACAGGCTCTCGGGTGCATGGGCTTCGGAAGTTGCAGCACTCAGGCTCGGAAGTTGTGGCTCGAGGGCTCTAATTGTGTGGGCTCAGTAGTTGAGGTGTGCAGGCTTAGTTGCTCCTCAGCATGTAGAATCTTCCTGGACCAGGGATTGAACACCCATGTTCCCTGTGTTGGCAGCAGGATTCTTATCCACCATGCGACCAGGAAAGCCCTCATGTTAGCAAAGTAGCAGGTATATCATCTTCTTGGCCATCTAGAAATCTGAATTGAGAGCAGTCTTGATTGAGAGAAATATAATATTCCAATTTGAATCAGGAATGGTGCACACTGCCACAAGCTGGAGAGAACCCAGGGTTCTATTAGTAATGAGGGAGTTGTAGGAGATGAGATCATGAAGGTATATGTGGCCATCAGGTCCACATGTTTCAATGCACCCCTGAATTATGGAGACATAGTTCTGTTGACAATGGAAGCACTTTGAGATTTTGGGAAGGTAAAATACATGATTAAAGCAATTGTCTATGAACAAAAGTATTAGAACAGTAGTATTGATAATTCCCTCCTCATTCTGGTCTTCCTTGTCACTGCCTCCAACATTATACCTGTTGACTTACTTTCCTTTCTCTGAAACCCCCAGCTGAAGGCCATTATGAGGGCAAATGCTACAGTGACTTGTGAATGAGGGCAGCATGATATGGCAGAGATGCAGGGACAATCCTAGAACCATTTCCTGCATCAACAAAATAAAAATATTAACAACCCAAAAGTTGAGAGTTATCTTTTATTTGATGGGAATTTTTAGGACTTCAAGCCCAGGAAGCAGCATCTTAAGTAATCCTGGGAGAACTGCTCTGAGGAGGTGATGGGGAGAGACAGGTTATATGGAAGTTTTGCAACAAAGGGAAGGTGGTCAAAGGATTAATATTAATTTAGAAAAAAACAGATATCTCAATTTAAGGACTTTAGTGCTTTGCTTTGTATGGGAAGAAACAAGAATCTGGGCTCACTAAAATCCTTCCTTTGATATGCACCTCAGTTATCTGGGACTGGTATCCTATTTTTCACATCCTGAGTTTTCTCAGGGCCCACCTTAGGGAGTGGCTATAGTCTGATGGCTGCTAGATGGCAGGTATTCTTGCCCTCCTGAGTCTCCTCAGGGTTCTCTAGCTCACCATCCATGGTGGCTGCAACCATTGATGATTGTAACATTCTTTGTTTACTAATATGGCAGGAAATATTCCATTTCTCACCCACAAGGATTTTATTGCTTTATGTTTTAACTTTGATTCTACCTCTGAGCATAAGTTGTTCCTTATGTACAGTAGAGAATGATACTGCAGCCCATTCGTGATTCTTTGAAATACAGAAGCTGAGAAGATCTGGGATAGCAGAGCCATTTTCTAGGTAATAACTTTCAGGTTGAAAGAGTGTATGTTTTTCACAATTAGAGAACCTCTTGAATATTACTTTAGAAAAGGTAATTTTAAATGAGCTGATTTCCTCAATTGTTATAACATAAATTACCATTGAATAAAAGAAATTTCTTCTAGTTTTCAAATGAGCAAAAATGACCAAATTGCCCTCCCGAGAAGTGAGTTAACAGCGCATAAGAGACTAATTCTGGAAATCAGATTTCATGACGTTCAACTTGAACCTCCACTGGAAGCCCTTGTTTGTTATCTTTGTAGAGCAGGGGTCCCCAACCTCCATGATATAAGGCCTGATGTTCTGAGGTGGAGCTGATGTCATAATAATAGAAATGAAGTGCACAATAAACATAATGTACTTGAATCAGCCAGAAACTGCCTCTCACCCACCCCACCCCCCATCCTGCCCCATCCTGCTCCAGTCCCTGGAAAAATTGTCTTCCGGGAAACCAGCCCCTGGTGCCAAAAACTTTGGGCACCACTGCTTTAGAGCACATCTTACAGTCCATGCCTCTTCCAGAATTTAGTTAGGTGATTCCATGACAACTTGTTTTTAGCTGCCCTGAAGGATGTTTTCTTGGGCAGTCAGTAAGCAGTATGGGAAGCAGGATAAAAGAAATTGAGATGGAGGACATGAATTAGGCAGCAAAGAAGGAAACCCTCTACTGAACTGTTGGCTTTGCAAGGAAACTGCTTGCTCTTAAGCTGATTTTGGGTTTCTTGTACAAGGTGCTCATTTTTTCCTGCCTTCTGGCTCCATGAAGATTTGGATGAATTTGGCTAAAAGGAAAATGGCCAACTTCTTTTGAGGAGATCCAATTATAATTGGATTAGAGTCCAATTATAAATCCTTGTAATGTTGACCACAGAGTAATTGGAGTCTAATTACACGGGTTATTTTGATTACTTGGGGCATAAGTGATGATTTTGAATTAGGATGAAAGGCCTTAGACTTTAGGTCCATGTGGCTCAGACTTGAAATCATAGAATGAAAAGAAATTTATTTAGATGGTGAAGTTACAGAGTCATAGACCCCAATGCCCACAGCTGCCTAGGAGGCATTGGCAATGGGTACTTTCTCACTTTGATAGAATCAACAGAACAGAAAATATTTTTCTATCAAATGAAAAGTATTCTTCCTAGGGAAGTGAAAAATGACAACTGGTGTTTTGTCTCAGCTTTGAATTACATGGGACCAGGTTAAACTGGAGGTTTCCGTAATGACTCAGTGGGTAAAGAATCTGCCTGCAATGCGGGAGACAGAGGAGACACAGTTTCAATCCCCGGGTTGGGAAGATCCCCTGGAAAAGGAAATGCAACCTGCTCCAGTATTCTTGCCTGGAAAATCCCATGGCCAGATGAACCTGGTGGACTACAGTCCTTGGGGTTGCAAAGAGTTGGACACGACGGAGCGACTAAGCACACATGGCAGTTGAACTGGACAAACAAGCCTATTTTTTTTTTTCATTTATTTTTATTAGTTGGAGGCTAATTACTTTACAATATTGTAGTGGTTTTTGTCATACATTGGCATGAATTAGCCATGGGTGTACTTGTGTTCCCCATCCCGATCCCCCCTCCCAGCCCCCCTCTCCACCCAATCCCTCTGGGTCTTCCCAGTGCACCAGGCCCGAGCACTTGTCTCATGCATCCAACCTGAGCTGGTGATCTGTTTCACCCTTGATAATAGACATGTTTCGATGCTGTTCTCTTGAAACATCCCACCCTCACCTTCTCCCACAGAGTCCAAAAGTCTGTTCTGTATTTCTGTGTCTCTTTTTCTGTTTTGCATATAGGGTTATCATTACCATCTTTCTAAATTCCATATATATGCGTTAGTATATTGTAATGGTCTTTATTTTTCTGGCTTACTTCATTCTGTATAATGGGCTCCAGTGTCATCCATCTCATTAGAACTGATTCAAAGGAATTCTTTTTAATGGCTGAGTAATATTCCATGGTATATATGTACCACAGCTCACTTATCCATTCATCTGCTGATGGGCATCTAGGTTGCTTCCATGTCCTGGCTATTATAAACAGTGCTGCGATGAACGTTGGGGTGCACGTGTCTCTTTCAGATCTGGTTTCCTCAGTGTATATGCCCAGGAGTGGGATTGCTGGGTCATATGGCAGTTCTATTTCCAGCCTATTTAAAGAGAGGGAAAAAAACAGCCCTAGCCAGTTGTTACCATGTTTCTCTGATTTTTCAAGAGAAGCCACATTCCAGGTGAATTCCCCCCCGCCCTCCCCTTTTCTCCTCTGTTCTCTCTCTCATTCTTTTTCTTTATAATCTAATGATTTTTTATTCACATAGTTTCAAAACTTTAAAATATTGTGCACTTTATGTAACATACACCTGTGAAACTGAAGCAACTTTGTACTCACATTTTTTGCCTCCCAGTCCTTTCTAACCTGAGGCCAAGACAAGTGAAGTGACTTACCAGAGTGAGTAAACAGCACAGCTGACTTCAGGATGGAATTATTAGGATCCGCAACTCGTTTCTCTTTCTATGATAAAGTTATGCTCCTTTTGGGCAATGTGTTCTACAGAAGAAAAGTAGATTTTACATACTTTCTCAGATCTAGTCAAAGTTACAAGATATGAAAATGATTGTTAGCTCTGCCAAGGATGTTTAAAACTGTTCTTTGAGAATTAGTTTATTCTGGTTGTCTCTGAACTTCCCTTTCGTTTGCTAGATAAAACAAATGTCTATTGAGATGTGACACTCCTTAATTTATCTGTGGTCAAGTCAGTCTGGACAATTAAAAAACAATATTTTCTAATGGAATTAAACTTGAAATTAACTTAATGCTAATGTAAGTGATTAAGAGAATATACTTTGTGAAAAACATCAATACACTTGTTGTAATTGAGTTTTATCTTGTAATACTGTTTGCTCCTTTAGGGAATGTCTTTTTAAGGTGTTCTACTTAGAAAGTTCTTGCTCATTTAGAAACATAAATTAATTCTGAAACCTGCTCAGAGGTTTTCTTATTACAAACAATTCATTTAATCAATTAGCAGCTAAAATTGTAGTCATTATTAGATTTAATTGCTGAGGAATATGCTGTGCCTTTTTTGTTGAGAAAAATGTATCACAATTTTTCTATAGTCTTTTTACTTTCTAAGGGTAAAGAATTCATAATCATAAAATAGTAAAAGTCAAATCAAGTTATATATACATATATACATCTATATATTTGTGTCTATATCTGTATTTTAAGATAATACACGGTCCTGCTTGCAGACACAGACATAATATTTTTGATATTTGGACATAAATCAGCTTTCCTCTGTAAAGCCTCTTCTTGCATTTTGATATAGGAATGTCATATATCAAGTCATATATGATTTATGCTTATGTTACATGTCCCTTACAAGTGTATACAGATTTAAATGTAACAACACTTTAAGAAAATTTCAGACATTTGAGAAATATATCATAAATCAACTCTTTCTCATGCAATGTTATGAACATTTCTCAAAGTCATTGCATTTTTCTATACCCTACGCAAATGAATCCACTTCTTATACCTGTATATATGCACTGTACATATGTATGGAGACGCACATATCACGTCACACACACCTGAATGGATGATAGGCAGTTTTTCATTGTATATTTGACCATACTTTTTCACCACAGAACGTGTATGTGCCAAATCACATTCAGTTACCACTGTGCATTTTGTATGTGTTTGTAAGAGATACAAAGTTAACATCCAATTTTGACAATTTGCTTTGCACATAGCTGTCATCTTGTTATCTAAAAATGTGATTCATTTTAAATGTTTAAGGCTTCATTCTTCTAGATGTTGAAATTTTATTCTTCTCAAATTTCTGCTACAGTGAAAATTTTATTAAATGATGGCTTGATGCAATTAGCATCTTCTTTCATGGTGTTATGAAAAACCACCTTTGGTCTTTTCCCTTTGTGCAGTGTTTCTTGGACTTTTCCTCCTAATGCCACTCATTGAATCAGCTAACGCTTTTATGTAACTCAATAAGGAGACACTAACATTTTACTATACTTGTGAATATACTTGGAGAGGTATATAGATACGTGTAGAAGGACTACTATGCTGTTTGTTGCCATGAAACTGAGGGTAAAGTGCTTCCTGAAATGAACCTGAGTTGTGGTTGATGAAGTAAAAAAGAAAATACCTTCAGAGGGCTTCCCTTGATGAAGTATACAGAGCACATAATATATTCTCAAAACACAAACAGAAATACAACCAGTGAGTAAGCAGTCTGAAAGTGAGATGAGATGGAGGTTTTCTTATATAACGAGAAAGGAGCACTTCTTTTTTTGTGGGGGGACATGCTACTTGGTTTTTGGAACTTAGTTCCCTGACCGGGGATTGAACCTGCCCTCTTGGCAGTGAAAACGTGGAGTCCTAACCACTGAACCACCAGGGAATTCACCCATTGTTCTTATCCTTAATGAAATTGTTACTATTTATCACTTGGACACATCTCCAGTCAGAATGCTCCATCCATTAGATGTTTGAGAAATAACTTTTTTTAGAAGGAAGCCAGGAGGGAGGAAGTGAAGACAGAGAACTATCTTTGCATTTTACCTCAGTGATATTAAATATAACTAAGTGAAAATATTCTGAGGATGAATGAATGTATTCCTATGGATTAGAGGCAAGGAACCTGAGCTGTGGATAGAGGGTCCCACCCAGGAAGAAGATGATGTGTTCCTCTCTATTAATAATTTTCTTTCACACCCATTATGGAATCTGTCTCTAGAGACTGCTAAGTGAGCTTTAACCTCTTCTGAACTTGATCTCCTCATCTAGAATATGATGTTCACAGGGCTATTGTGAGGCTAAAGTGAAATGAAGCAAGCTGAATGTTCACACAGTGCTTTTCTCACTGAGAAGCGATGCTATGGTTATTGTGCCCATGATCTTGATAATCATATAGATGAGAGGAGGGTATGATGACAATTATGACACGTGTAACAAGTAATAAGATCAGAGTTTCACCCCTCCCCCAAAGTTTTGATAGTTTATAAATCCTCTAATATTTCAGCTGCAAATTTTACCACTGTTATTTAATACAGCATACTTTCACATGTTACTGGCTATGTGAAGTGAGGGTACCCTGACGATTGTGTGTGTGTGTGTGTCTGTGCGTGTCTGTGTGTGTTTTCAGTGTGGGCCACTTTAATCAGAATTAGCTGTGAGACAATCCAGTGTACTAATAAGGGCACAGACTTAAGCATTTGGTATATTTGGTTTCGAATTCTAATTCTAGTTCTGCCTTCTGTTAGGAATATGATACTATACAAATTATTCAACCGCTTTAAGCCTCAACTTATCAGCTAACAAATAACAAGCTTATATAGTTATTAAGCTCTATAGGAATTGATATATGTGAAGTGCCAGTCTGGTGTCTGGAACATAGTTTATGTAAAATAAATAATGTTTGCTGCTATTATTACATTGTTGATGTTCTTATGATTAATACTTAGATGGTGACAATCCTTCATTCCAAAGTCACTTGATCAAAGGTTAGTATAACTTGCTAATTAATTTTTGAACTTTTGTAAAATCATTCAAGGATTTTTTGAGGTCATTCCTTGAGATCAATCAAGAATCTTAACATATGAGATTTTATTAACTTTAGCATACTATTTTTTCTTCGGTAACATTGTTATTGTTTAGTCGCTAAGTCATGTTGAACTCTTGCAATCCCATGGACTGTAGCTTGCCAGGCTCCTCTGTCCATGGGATTTCCCGGGCAAGAATACCAGAGTGGGTTGCCATTTCCTCCTCCAGGGGATCTTCCTAACCCAGGGATCAAACTTGAGTCTCAAGCATTGCAGGCGAGTTCTCTACTATTGAGTCACCGGGGAAGCCTTTTAGTGACATTAAAGACACATATATTATTTCAGCAATATTTTTTTTGAAATCTATAGCTTTCAATAATTTAATCATACTTGTCTGTTATATACACATATGCACAAATACACAGATACATACTTATACACAAAAATGTATGATCTATACTTTTATACATATATACATATTTATGTTTATGACTATACATAAAATGTTTGTGTGTATATATATTCATGTGTGCATGTGTTTGATCATATGGTCAGATGACAGACAGCTTCAAAACAGACTTTTATTTTCTTTTAATGAAATGTAATGATTATTTTGGAGAAGGAAATGGCAACCCACTCCAGCCGTCTTGCCTGGGAAATCCCATGGACAGAGGAACCTGGTTGTCTACAGTCCAAGGGGTCGCAAAAGAGTAAGACACAACTTAGTGACTAAGCAATGACAAACAATGACTTTTTAAAACATAATTGCTAAATATTTTCCAAAGTGAAACACTTCTGAAGACTTTGGTATAATACATTGCAACCTGGAAAACTATATTTTTCCATTATATGAATCATTTAAAGCCAGAAAATGAAAGAGTATTTTTTGCAAAAGATGGATTGTGTGTATATATGTGCATTCATATAGATTTATGTTTCAAGAAGATAATGATTATACCAGGGTAATTTGAAGAGGAGAAGTAATTTTTTTCCCCTTAGATATTATTTTCCTTAAGGTAGAACTGATATACATATTGTAGTGATTGAAAGTTTTATATTGGCTAGTACCTTATAAAATGAGATTATAGTACAGAATTTTAAAAATTGAAATATGGCTTAACCACTATGATGGATATATATATATATGCTTGAACAATTGATTAGGTACATGGAATAAATAAAAGTAGATTCTCACTTCATGAAAAATTAAAATGCAAAATTTTCCCTTTTATTGTTTTACCTTTTGTATCATTTTTCATATTAAATATATTTTCTCTTCATAAGCAACGTACTTTTGGTAACAAAGAAGAACATAAACAAATGAAATAAAAGTGAATTGAAGAATACAATAAAACCATAAACTCTGAAAAAAGTAACAGGTATATTTATATGTTATCAAAATGTCAGGAAATTTGAAGAATAAAAACTGGAGAAATTTTGAAAAAATTAACAGATTTTACTACTTAAAATTAGAAGCATCTTTAGTAATAATGAGGCTTCCCTGGTGGCTCAGATGGTAAAGCGTCTGCCTACAACGTGGGAGACCTGGGTTCAATCCCTGGGTTGGAAAGATCTCCTGGAGAAGGAAATGGCAACCCACTCCGGTACTCTTGCCTGGAAAATCCCATGGACTGAGGAGCCTGGTGGGCTACAGTCCATGGGGTCGCAAAGAGTCGGACACGACTGAGCGACTTCACATTCATTCACATTCTTTTAGTAATAACATAAATGACTAATTTAAAAGTGTTAAATATTGGATATTATTAATATAAATAGTATATAAATACCTAAATTAAAATATAAAAATTAGTAAGTAAAACTATCTTTATAGAAAAAAACAGAAAATAAGGCTATGGATCAACTCTTCTGTTATCAAGCATTTGAGAAATATCCATATCCATTCAACTCAATATTAGTGAAAGTAAATATTAAAATCAAAGCATTGTTTTAGATGCATAAAATGCAGAAAAAATATTTTTGTTTGTTTCCTTGCTTTTTATTTTGGTAGCACAACTCAGTGCAAATAAAAATGTGATATGAGTACCATCCCGCTATGGGAATGGAAAATAGTTCAACTTTCCTGGAAGACAAATAGGCTATGTCTATATCCAGAGCCCTAAAATGTTTTGACCTTTTGACTTGAGAATTACTGTTTGAATGGCTTCATGGCAGAAAAATATCATAAAGCATTGAAACATTATTTATTGCATTTAAGAAAGGAAAGTCAATCAAATGTGAGCAATTATAAAATGACTAAATAAAGATATTCATAGTGAATAATTTGCCTTTATTAACATGTCCTGAAAAAAGAATTTAAGGCTGTAATAATGGGGAAAGCGCGAGGATATAGTAATACTGTATAATCCCAAGTTTAAAAAAGATATTTTATACATACATAAATATCCCTATTAAAAAAAAAGTGAAAGTTAGTTACACAGTCATGTCCGACTCTTTGCAACCCCATACTGTAGCCCTCCAGGTTCCTCTGTCCATGGAGTTCTCTAGGCAAGAGTACTGGAGTGGGTTGCCATTTCCTTCTCCAGGGGATCTTCGTGACCCAGGGATTGAACCCATGTCTCCTGCATTGCAGGCAGATTTTTTAGCAACTGAGCTACTAGGGGAGCTTATCATATCAAATATCATTATATGTATATATAATTTATGTGAAGAAATATGCTACTTTTTTGTATGGTGGCATCAGATAATTTTCCTTGTTATATAATTATTACCCTCTTTTGTAGAATAGGCGTATATTACCTTTATAATCAGAAAAATGTAGTGAAAAAAATGTACCTCTCAAACTAGTCACTTTGAAGTATTATTTCAGTGAAGTTTAACTATTTAAAACATTGTGGGATTTTTTTCAGTAGTAACTCAGGATTCTAGGGTTACAAAAATAGTGTAAACAAGATCTCCACTTTTCAGAAGTTCAGAATCTTGTGCAAAACTTGTAATAAACAGTATTCATAGCATGGTGTAAGAAGGCTGCTGATTTCAGTAAGTGAATGAATGAGTAGACGAATCCAGCAATAAGCCAGCCTGGCAGTGAGTCACAGAGGATCTCTCAATGGATTCTTGCTACATTTAGCTCAACTCTAAAAGCATCAGTGGAATTTCACATAAAGGATGAGGCTGCTGGGAGAATGAGAGCTCCAGAATGAGGAAACAGCTTGAGCTAAAAATATGATCAAGTAGTATGCCTGTGGTGTTGGGTGAGTTTTGAGCAGTTGCTCATGACTGGAGTAGGAAGCAAATGGATGGAGCATCCCTGGGGTTCTGCGGTAAAGAATCTGCCTGCAATGCAGTGGATATAGGTAGGACACATTGGTTTGTTCCTGGGCTTGGGAAGATCCCTGGGAGAAGGACATGGCAACCCACTCCAGGATTCTTACCTGGAAAATCCCAATCCATGGGGTCGCAAAGAGTAGGACATGGCTGGGCAACTAAACAAGGACAACAACGAAATTAATTAACTGGCAAAGACAACACTGAAGCTCATTGTGATGGATGTGGGGCATTTACTATATTGTGTTAGGTAAAGGGGGAATCATTGAGTTAACATGACACTGTGGGGGCTTCACAGGGAGCACTTGGGCAGAAGTGTGGATGGTGGATGAGAAGTAGCCGAGAAATGGAACACTAGAGACAATCTTATTAGTCCAGGACTTGAACTGAGTCCAGGCAATGACCTGAAAATGTAAAAGATGATGGCAAATTTGAGAAAAATTTATGGAACAGAATTAACTGCATTTTGGGCCATTTGAATGCAGTTGTCTGAAACCCGCCTTATCTAAAACTTAGCTTCAGGATCTCTAGGTATCAGTTCAGTTCAGTTCAGTTGCTCAGTCGTGTCCGACTATTTGTGACCCCATGAACTGCAGCATGCTGGGCCTCCCTGTCCATCACCAACTCCCGGAGTCCACCTAAACCCATGGCCATCAAGTCGGTGATGCCATTTAACCATCTCATCCTCTGTCGTCCCCTTCTCCTCCCGCCCACAAGCTTTCCCAGCATCAGGGTCTTAATGCCTAAGAATTTGATTTTAATGAATTCCTAAGGGGAGCTGAAAGCATATTAACGTTTAGGGAGCCTCAGTTCATCATTAATCTGAGCCAAAGTGTCAAGGATTCTGAGACCCCAGAATTCAAATCCTTGAGACCCCAAGGAGTCAAACACCCCAGAATGATTTCAACTATAGAACACCCAGACTGTGACTCACATGACGTCGAGGACTGAATTTAACATTAGATGGTTTCTGTGGCTGAAAAATCCCAGGAAATATATTCTTTAAACCTTGTAAAATTTGGGATATTTATTGGATTCAGTTGAGCCAAAGTGGAATCAAATCATTCAATAAACCAAAGATTCCCAAAACTCCTTTCCTGAAATAGGGCTTTCCTGATAGCTCAGAATCCACCTCCAATGCAGGAGACGCCGGTTCGATTCCTGGGTAGGGAAGATCTGCTGGAGAAGGGATAGGCTACCCACTCTAGTATTCTTGGGCTTCAATTGTGGCTCAGCTAGTAAAGAATCCACTTGCAATGCGGGAGACCCGGGTGCGATCCCTGGGTTGGGAAGATCCCCTGGAGAAGGGAAAGGCTACCCACTCCAGTATTCTGGCCTGGAGAATTCCATGAACTGTATAGCCCATGGGGTCACAAAGAGTTGGACACGACCGGAGCATTGGTCTTCTAGTCATCCACTTGCTTATTCATTCGCTCCTTGCATGAGTTTTTGTGACGTACTTCCTTGTGCTAAAGGCTAAGGGTGTGGTGATTTACTGCAGAACCCTTCCCTGCCCCCAAAGAGCTCACTAGTGGTGTCTGTACCCAGTCTATGAGGGGTGTGGGTGCTCAGTCGCTCAGTTGTGTCCAACTGTCCATGGGATTCTCCTGCCAAGAATACTGGAGCACGTTGCCATTTCCTATTTCAGGGGATCTTCCCGACCAAGGAATCAAACCTGCACTCTTTACCACTGAGCCACCTTGTAGAGGAGCTTGTATTTTTGTATCCACCTTGAGGTAGATGTTAACTTATTACATGTGCTTCTCCCAACAAACCTAAGGTCTTATTATTTTTATTTTAAAGCTAAAGAACCAAGAAGATTATGTGACTTGTCCCAGATCTCATAAGTAATAAGCGGTAAAACCAGGCCATGATATTCATTTTACCCACTTATGCTATCCCCTAAGAAAGAAGGAAATCAAACATGCCCACAAAAATTGTATTGGTGTGTTATAGAAGGATGCACAGTGTATTGGTGGAGCTTGGGGACAGCTGTGATTGCCATTGTTTAACAGAGTAGTTCAGACCAACTTCTGTCCTTAAAAGTGACCTGTGGGTCTTGTTTAGAGGACATCATATTAAAACTGAAGAGTTAGATGTTTCCCTCATTTTGCTGGCAGAGAACATGAACAATCTATATTAACTTGAAACTCTATTTATAGACTTGCAATTGTAAGGCTTATTAACTTACAATTTAAAAATCTTTATGATGAGTGAGTTTTACATAATTGGTCATAAAAACTAGCACAGGTATGTAAGATAGCACATGTGGTTTAAAATATCAACATGTGATGTTTCTTAGAGCTGATCAGAGATTGTATACTGAGGCAGATCTTCAGATCTAGAAAAAGAAGGGTGAAGATTACTTGAATTTTATCGATAGATATCTCAAAGCTAAATTTAGACCATTTTAAATAAAACCTGAAATTTTTGCATATACCTTAGGTGTACACTTTTAAAATAGCTCTTTCATATACCATAGGTTCTAAATCAACAGTGCTGACAAGTGAGGGAAGAGTACAAAGGAACAATTTAAAAAAAACATATCAGAGTTAAAGATGAATAAAAGCATAGGCATAAAACTATGGGAAATGCTTAAGTTATCCCAGGGGTGCTATCATTTCAAATACTGTCATAGAAGTTTAAAAGCTAGGAATGTTTCAAATGTAACCTTTACTTCTCATAATATCTCAAGCAAGAGAACCAGATAAGTAACTTGCACATCACCAAGTGAGATTAAAAGTCAAGATAAAATCCAGGTCTATGGAACTGACAAGTACCTGCTTTTTTGGTTTTGTAAACTTACATTATCTGCTTTTTAAAAAATATTGCACATCTATATTATCTCTTTTTGTTTTGCGCACTTATATTATGTATTTTTTTTTTTTTACTTTTGATATTTCATACTTTCCTGTTCAGTTAACTTCATTCCAGCCTTCATGAAAAAAGAGAAACAAATTCATTTAGGGTGGAATCATCTTCCTGACCTTGAATTTGTAATTTTCAGAGTAGAACTAATAGTATTTTAAAGTAAGTATTGGCTTCCCTGATGGCTCAGTGGTAAAGAATCTGCCTGAATGCAGGAGCCGCAAGAGATGCAAGTTTGATCCCTGGGTCAGGAAGATCCCTTGGAGGAGGACATGGCAACCCACTCCAGTATTCTTGCCTGGGGAATCCCATGGACACAGGAGCCTGGCTACAGTCCACAGGGTCGCAAAGAGTCGGACATGACTGAAGCAATTCCGCGTGCAGCACATAAGTAATTATAAAGTCACATGGATTAATTTTTAAATTTGTTTTTAATTGGAGGACAACTGCTTTACAATACTGTGTTGGCTTCTGCCTTACAACATGAATCAGCTATACATTTACATATGTCCCCTACCTCATGAACCTTCTCCCACTCCTCCATCCCATCCCACACTTGTAGGTTGTCACAGAGCACTGCATGGAGCTCCCTGTGGTATAGCTATCCATTTTACTTATGGTAGTAACTTCCCAATAGCTATCTTACTCACAGTAATGTATATGTTTCCGTGCTACTCTCTCAATTCACGCCCCCCCCCCTCTTCTTTCCCTGCTGTGTCCAAAGTCTGCTTCTCTATTTCTGCCCTGCAAATAGTTCATCAGTACCATCCTTCTAGATTCCACATTTATGCATTAATATAGGAATAGAGCTACCATATGACCCAGCAGTCCCACTACTGGGCATATACTCTGAGAAAACCATAACTGAAAGAGTCACATGTATCCCTGTGTTCACTATAGCACTATTTACAGTAGTTAGCACATGAAGGCAACCTGGATGTCCTTTGACAAATGAATGGATGGGGAAGTTTCAGTGCATGTGTCCATGGAATATCACTCAGTTATAAAAAGGAACACATTTGAGTCAGTTCTAGTGAGGTGAATGAACCTAGAACTTGTTATGCAGAGTGAGGTGAGCCTCATTATTTGATGGCACCATTTAATATTTACCATAGAAAATTCTGTGATGTTGGGTCACCTCTGTGTGCATAGGCAGAGATAGGTAGATGCATACACACATACATACATACATGAGTAAGCCTTACTAAATCAAAGAAAAATACATTGTTTTTCCATTCTGTATAATAATCATGGAACATGGATTTGATAACTTGTTAGTCAATAAGTAATAAAACAATTATTGAATTTGCTGACAAGTGCAGATAATTATAACCTTTCTAATTTTTGTGTTATATCAATTTCCAAAGGTTTATTTAGGGTCTATGTTGCTGCCTATGCTATGGAAGGATGATCCCTTCTTTCTTTTTTTTTTTTTTTCAAATTTTAGATAAACAAGTTTATTTAAATATTAAAAAATGTAAATTATTTATACTTGATTTTATATAGACGTAAGAGAATTTCATATTAAAGAATTCATTTTCTTTAAATGAAATATACAAAACAGTCTATAGCAAAAGATTAGAAGACAGAATTATGCATTTATGTCAGAAGACGATCCCTTCTTTCTAAAATATGTTTGGAAAAGTAGAAAAGAAGTACAGTTCACCAAAATATTATTTAAAAAGTTCTCTAGGTAACTTTTATATTGAAGTTGAATCACCAGTGTGACGTATCACAGACAAAACAAATAAGTACTTCAGGGTTATTAAAAGAAGAGTTTGAAGACCCAGAGGAATCGGGTGGAGAGGGAGGTGGGAGTGGGGATCGGGATGGGGAATACGTGTAAATCAAAAGATTTAGACAAAAAAAAAAAAGTTTGACCTTTCTTATAATGATGAAATGGTAAAATGTGTAGTCAGTGGGCCCAAATAATTTCTTTAAACTAGTTGTCAGAGCTGATTTTAAATCTGTCTCATCCTTTATGATTCACCAAATGGGCCACATTTTATATGAAAAATATTGTAAGTGCATATGAGTCAATGCTCTTGATTTTGTGTTAGCCCTTTTATAGTACTAATATTGATTTTACCTTTTTTGGTTTCTCATCAGGCACTTCTTAGGGTTAATATTAGGCATTTTAGGCATTGTAAGTGTTAATTGGACATTTACTTAGTAACCTAGAGAACTTTTTCTTTAAAGAGTCAGACAAGAAACACTTTGGCCTTTATGGGTCATGTGGTATGAGTCCCAACATGTTGTTCAGTTGCAAAGTCCTGTCTGACTCTTTTTGACCCCATGGACTGCAGCACACCAGGCTTCCTGTCCTTCCCTATTTCCCAGAATTTGCTCAAATTCATATCCATTGCGTCAGTGATGCCATCCAACCATCTCATCCTCTGTCACCCTCTTCTCCTGCCCTCTATCTTTCCCAGCATCAGAGTCTTTCCCAATGAGTCGGCTCTTCACATCAGGTGGCCAGACTATTGGAGCTTCAGCTTCAGCATCAGTCCTTCCTGTGAATATTCAGGGTTGACTTCCTTTAGGATTGACTGGTTTGATCTCCTTGCTGTCCATGGGACTCTCAAGAGTCTTCTTCAGCACCACAATTTGAAATCATCAATTCTTCAGAGTTTAGCCTTCTTTATAGTGCCAACATGTCCTGTACTAAAAAAGGCAATGGGTTTTACTTGGGAAATGTGCTGTAGTTGGCCAACCTCTGTCTGTTATCCTGAAGATAATATGAAAAAAATCCGTTCTACTTGCATGTTTATTCTATGTACATGTGTTAAATAAAGAATCAATCTCCTTGCCCACTAAATGGGAGAGGAAGAATGTTTTCAATGAGAACACTATCACCTCTGGCTGACCTGTGACTCCGAAGGACAGAAACAGCAGAGGTGAAAGTCTTTCTCCCTTCTGTAATCCCTGAAGAAGTTGCTTCCCCTTCTCAAATCATACCAGCTGGCCTCATGCCTGCTCTTTCTTGATGCCCCACTAATATTATCCGTGCTCTCCTGGAGAAATTTTTCTCCAAGGTAAAGAGAAAATTCAGAGAAATTTGACAATCTAGCTTCTTTTTCAGCTAGACTAACGCTTATACTCCTCATACTGGAAACGATGATTTCTTTTTTTAAATTAATTTTTTTGGAGAGTATAGTACTTCTACAGTGTTGTGTTAGTTTCTCTTGTACAGAAATGTGAATCAGTTATACATGTGCATATATCTGCTCTTTTTTAGAATCTTTTACCATATAGGTCATTACAGAGTTGGCAACAATGATTTCTTAGAAAATGAGCTACCCAGGTAATAGAAATTGGGACAAAGAGAGCAACATGCAACTGATAAATGCCCCTCGCCCCCCTGTACCAGAGTTTCTGGAAATTAGTATTGGTGTTGTGTCTATTATTTAAGGAATTAAATTTAATTCTCAAATCTTCAAGCTTACAGCCAAACTTTATTTCAAAGCAAACATCACACCTGCTCAAAAATCTTCAATGATTTTTTTAAATGTGTTTATTCATGAAGCATAAAAATCAAAATCAGTAGAGATAGATATGCTTGCATCAGCTTAATTCTTGTATCATTTTTAATATTCAAATGCTCCATGTCTTTACTCAGAGTATTATTTTCTCTTATGGTTTACATGTTTTGAAAAATTGAATAGTTTAGTTAAACATTATAGAGATTTGTTTATTGGATAGTCTCACTA
This sequence comes from Dama dama, assembly GCF_033118175.1. Lineage (NCBI taxonomy): Eukaryota > Metazoa > Chordata > Mammalia > Artiodactyla > Cervidae > Dama > Dama dama. The sequence goes on along the minus strand of NC_083688.1, from coordinate 21,396,705 downwards.
TTTCCTTGCTTTTGGGATAAAATGTACTCAATATCAGGAAGTACTTGATTGTTTTTTTAGAGAAAGTAATTATTGAAGTGAATTAAAACTCCTCATTTATGTTATTCTCGATGCATTGAAGAATCAGTAGATAAGACCATGAATGATGTGTGGGACTTTAATGTTTTTCAATGTCTTGCATGTGATAGTTAACTGCCTCCTGTAACCTTGTGCAATGTGGTGCATAAATATGCATTATATATATATATAAAGTATATCCAAGTGTACATACTGTGTATATATGAATTATGTACATATATACATATATAATGTGTATAGGAAGTACGTACAACTTCAGAAAGACACATGACTTTTCAAGGTCGCACAACAATCAAGATCCCAGTCAAGTTATTTAATTCTTCTATTATACTGCGTTGCTTCCCTCTAAAGAATGAAAGATACAGGTACTTATTCTTTGGAAAGAATGTGGTCCTATCATGTCATTTCTTAAAATATATATTTTTTGAATTTTAGAATAGTTTTGAACTTACCAAAAAGTGTCAAAGAACACAGAGAGGATTCCTGCATACCCCACACTCAGTTTCCCCTTTTATTATTACCTTACAGTATTATGGTGTTTTTGTCACAACTAAAAACTCAATGTTGATACATTGTTATTAAAACCATACCTTATTTGAATTGCCTTAGATTTGATCGGCCAGTTTCAGGATCTCTTCAGTGATACTGTATTAATTCATTTCAATCGTGTTTCTTTGAACCTTTCTAGACTGAGAGTTTCTCAGACTTTCCTTATTTTATGTGATCTTGACAGTTTTGAGGATTCCTGGACTGGTATTTTGTAGAATGTCTCTCAATTTGGGCTTGTCTGGTGTTTTTCTCATGATTCTATTGGAGTTATGGTTTAGAGGAGGAAGACCACAGAGATAAGTGCACTTCTCATCACATGATATCACGATGCATTCTCTCAACATTACTGATCAGTGTGGATGATCTGGTGTGGTGTAGGTGGTGTTTGACAGGTTTCTTCATGTAAACTTCATCTTCTCCTCCTTTCCACATTGTACCTTCTGGAAAGAAGTCATGTGTATAGCCTACACCTGAGGGGTGTATATTTATGATTCATCTTCTTGAGGAGGAGCTTCATTTGATTTGATCTCCATGAAATTAGGCAAGAATATTGTCTCCATTGAATCTTGCTAATAGGAAAATCTTGTCCAAGATATAAAAGTGTTTTCATACTAATTGAATAATTGTTTCCCAGAGCATGTTTACTTGCTTGTGTATTTTTTTTTCCTTTCCTTCCTTGTTCATACAATAAATGCATTTGGATTAAAGATAAGAAACAGACCACTTGATTGAATAACTAAGGAAGGGTTAGTCACTCAGTTGTGTGTGACTCTTTGTGACCCCATAGACTGTAGCCTGCCAGGCTCCTCTGCTCTTGGAATTCTCCTGGCCAGAATACTGGAGTGGGTAGCCATTCCCTTCTCCAGGGGATCTTCCTGACCCAGGGATTTAACCCGGGTCTCCTGCATTACAGACAGATTCTGTACCATCTCAGCCACCAGGGAAGCCCCTAAAGAACTAAACTACTAGAGTTTATTTGCTAGGATTAGTTTTAAATATTAATATTTATAAATTGGCATAAAATTCTTTCAACTATAGTATGAAGTGGAATGGAATTTTACAGCTAAATTTAAATTAAATATGAAGAATTAGATGACCAAAAAAATGGAAAAGTCTCAATAACTTTTATGGGTAGTAGTCCTAACACACTTAATATAATGCCTAAACTTGCTATTTGTTATGCTTAAAGTAATGAATATACACATACTATCAGAATGAAATACAATTTTTGGACACATTTTAGGGGGAAGGGATTTGGCCATGTCAATAGGCAATTGAGTTTAACACTGAGTTTAACTTGGGGATTTAAAAAGAATGTGTACTCTTTAGGACAAAATTTTCAAAAACATGTTTTCTTTAAAAGTAAATATGAGAAGCAGATTTATCTCCCCCAAACTGAATCTCATTCTTCATTTAGTCATATTACTGCAACATAATAACAACTTGGGGGTGGTATTTTAAATGAGAAAAAAAATTTGATAGCAAATTTAACATGAGAAGATTCTGTACCAGACTTGTTAGATTTGTTAAACTTTAAAATTAAAAAATGAATTTTACTATCTTCTAAGAATTTGAATTCTCTTAGAATACCTCTCCCTCTCATTGGGCAATGTTTTGTCATGGAATTTTTACTGACTGTATAATGGACCCCCAAAAGAAAATAGTTTAATATTGCAGAGTCAGTCTGGAAAACAAGAATGATTGTCTACTTGTACTCTTCTGAACCATTACATCTCAATCAAGTGATATATAAGTATTCTAAAATAAAAATGCAATGAATATGAAAAAGCATATTTTATAACTCAATTCTTAAATTCTTATTCTTTAGATTTTCAAAGAATGGATTATTCTTAATAAATTGACATACCTATATAGCATAAACTACTAATTGACTGAAAACAGTTATTCTCAATAGTATTATGCATTTATGAACTGTAATGACAACTATGAAGTGAAATGAAATATAATGAAATATATTGGTGGCACTGTTGTCAGAGGAATCCAGAAAAAAATTTATTTTTCAGTTACATGTACTGATTCACACCCTAAAAATATTAAAGGAAATTAATAAGTGATTTAATGTTTGTATGGACAAGTAAATACCATGCAAATATTGAAGTGATGCTGTAACTATCTTACCTTAAAGAAGATGGGAGGTTTTGTGATTTCATTGGGATATGTGAAATCCAGTGAGAATTTACTAAAAAGGAAATTATCTTGAGAGTTTTCTGAGAATAGCAAACACTGTACAGCGATGGTGGCTTCACTCCATTTCTAAAACTTTTATTGAGCGCTAAATGATTCTGTTCTGCATGTCGGGGCTACTGTGTTGGATGCTATTTGGGGCTAGCCCTCTGAGAATTCTGTATTATAAATTCCATTTATAACAGTTTATAGTCACTCAATAAATTTTGCTTGTATTTCCACCCAAATAGAGTTATCGTATTTTTATTGCTTAGACTATCATGTTTTAAAATATTACAAATCTTTTAAAAAATTATGAGCTACTTTGACAATCTCATGTTGGGACAAAAACCTGTTGGTTGTTGTCCCAGAAATTCACTTAAAAGTGAACAGCCATGGCCGGGGCCCTGTGCTTGGGGCCAGAGGACACCAAAAGGTGTCAAACACAGCCCATCCTTTCAAGAAACTTTATGTCAAGTTAAGCTTATTACATACAAGATATTTACCCAAGAGAATCACCCTCTGGAATCTAAGCTATCAGCTAATCAATTCAAGCCATTGATTTTATTTACTTGACAAACAGTTTTTATTTACTCATAAGGCTATAAATACATTTGCATTTTTGAATAGCATCTGGAAATGGTAGTACATACAACAACAACTATTATTAAAATCTCTAAAATAATATTCAGGAGATGGAGCTTGCTGTAGTAGAAAGATGATTTACTGTGGAATCAAGCAGATCTGAATTTGATAAAGACTTGCATCACAGCCAGTAACCTATGACCTTCCTTGAACTAGTTCCTTAAGCTTTCTAAGTCTCATCTTTCTTACTTGTGATGTGTTACTAAACCCTAACTTTCAGTGTGGCTGGGAGGCTTTAATATTAATATAACATATGTAGAGCTCTTTTCACATGAATGGCAGAGAGCATGTATGGAAAACCGTTGCTAGGTATTTGTCAGTATTAGGATAATAATTCTAGGGCAATGTTTCACTGTTTTGTTTTTATTTAATTACTTCACCTTTATTACCCAATCTAATTTTTAAACTAACTTCTGAAAAGAAGATGTTATCAATTCAGTTATTCAGAAAAAGAAACTGAGAAATGGAGTGATCAATGGAAATTCCTCAAGTTTCAGAATTTGAATCTTTGACTCCTAGCTCAAGATCTTGTCCTTTCCATAAAGACTTCAGAATTGTGAGAATTCAATTTGGCCTTGTTCACATTAAAACCTACCTGCCTGGTTTGGACAAGATATATAAATTCTGGAAAACTTAGCTTCCTCACCCGTATGTGGAGGGTGTCCTGACCGTTCTCAATCCTTTCCAATTTCACATGCTCTAGAACCAGCAGCTTGTAGTTTTTAAGGGCACAGGTGCTGAAATAAACTCTTAGGTTCACATTTGACCCTGTCATTTGTGTCTGTAAACGTAGGCACATTACTAAATCTCTCCAAGTCTCATTTTACTCATTATGGGATTACAGGGGCTTCCTTCATAGCTCAGATGGTAAAGAATCTGCCTGCAATGCAGGAGACCCGGGTTCAATCTCTGGGTCAGGAAGATTCCCCTAGAGCAGGGAATGGCAACCCATTCCAGTATTCTTGCCTGGAGAATTCCATAGACAGAGGAACCTGGTGAGCTACAGTCTATGGGATCACAAAGAGTTGGACATGATTGTGCAACTAACATACACATGGGGTAATCAATAGTACTTAATTCAGAGCATTGTCATTGTGAGGAATAATTGCATTAAACTATGCCAAGTAATAAGAATGGGTTTTGGTATAGTGTGTTAAATTGTTGTTTAGTGGTTAAATCATGTCCGACTCTTTTGCAACCCCATGGGCTATAGCCCACCAGGCTCTTCTGTTCATGTTTCCCAGGCAAGAATACTGGAGTGGGTTGCCATTTCCTTCTCCAGGGGATCTTGTCAACCCAGGGATCAAACCCATGTCTCCTGCATTGGCAGGCAGATTCTTTACCACTGAGCCACCAGGGAAGCCCCAGAAAAAGTGTCATAAATATTTGTCAATTATTTCCTAAAATTGTATCATTAAATTTAGTGTCTCCAAGTGAGCTATTTTAACTCTGAAGTCATATAATAGATTTGCTTAAATGATTAAGTGTAAACATCTCCATCCTGGATTCCTGTCTCAATCACACTGCTATTCTGTGACAGATTCAACCTGCTAACTCTGTGCTAAAGAACACTTACTGGTGGACATAGTCTCATACACCTGGGAGCAGTGTTTACCTGTCCAATAGTTGATGTATGTGTATCAATATACAGTCATCACTGAATCTTCTCCTGGTATCCAACTGACCCGATGAATCTAGTTCTTTGAAGTTCTGGAACTATTCAGGATCTGGATCAGTATTATTGCAGAAACCAATGATTCTAATTAAACATTTGCTGTAGCATCAAGATGTATAGTGAAACTTCTTTGCAGAATAATTACTTAAGTGTCTATATTCCAACCATTGGATGTACATTGAAATTCATTTTGGTAGAAGAATAATTAAAAGCCTAAATTCCATGTTATTTATAAACAAATGTTAAGCTTTATTTTACTAATAAAAATGTTCATGGAAGCATATCACGTTCATATAAGGTCTCTCTTGAAAGTAATGCTAATAATTGAATTTAGAATATTGAGACCCATAAGACAATGGAGTCAACATAAAAATAATAGCCAAATATTTGGCAAATGGCTTAAAAATTTTACAGAAGATTTTATTTCCATAGCATGCACTTTTAGGACATATTGGTAAAATATTCACTTCTAAATTATTGTTTCATAATATCTCAATGTTTAATAATTGAAGTACAAATTTTGTTTGGCACTTATATGCCTTAATTTTGCTTTGTAAGAATTTCAGAAATATAGAAATGGCTGACATTTTTCAGAACAACTACTAGCACAGTGCAAAACAAATCTGCTTTCTTTCCATTTTTTTTTTTTCTGTATTCACTCTTTCTTTTTTGCTAGGTGGCATGCATGCAGTGGTTTCATGGAGACCATACAATGCTTGAGATGATTGAGAAAAAGCGTTGCTTGTGCAAGGAAATAAAAGCTAGACAGAAAACGGAAAAGGGGCTTTGCAAACAGGATAGCATGCCTATCCTACCCAGCTGGAAGAAGAACGCAGGTGCAAAGAAGTACAGCCCTCCACCCTATTCTAAACAACAAACGGTATTCTGGGATACGGCCATATGACTGTGTGCTGGATGGCGTGAGCTCCACGTTACTGAACACGAAGAGGGAGGTCGACTCTGTCATGTGATAAGTAACTGTTACACATCTTCTCAGTCAGAATGGAACGCCAGTGGTTCCCTGGAAATCCCATGGGAAGCTATGCCTATTTGTGGCGAGTTCAAGATAAAATGCGTATTTCCTTGTATTTAAGGCACACTTATTTATCATGGATTATTTTGAATCCAGAAGATATTGAGATGTAAATATTTTACTAGTTTATGGGTGACACCTGAAATAATACACATTATACGTATACAAATGATAGAAATACCAAGAGTTTTACTATATGATACAATTTCGGTATTAACTGGTTTGTTATCTCTTTTATATGTCCCTTGATGCCTTTGATTATTAATTTTTGCATTTAAAATGTTTTTCTTTCTTCCCACATTTGGTTTCTGTACACTAGCTCATGTATGAATTATGTTCAATCACATAATATATGATCTGGTGCTAGTAATGTAGAAGTTGAATATCACATCGTTAAGAACATCTGTTTGTTGCTTTGTACCTTTTTAAGGGTTTGATGGGAAATGAATGCCAATGTGATGCTGAATTTGGACATCCACATTACATCAACACTGATATTTTTGCTGCATTGGCTTTATAAGAATTTCTCTTCAAATGTCGTCTTGTTTATACTAAGCAATGGCGAGTCAGACTCCAGAGAAAGTTACTAGGGTATATTTGGACATCCCAGCAGAAAACATTTCTTTCAGAAATGACTTTAGGGTCACATGTCCTTGCATCATTGATCTGATTGGAGGAGACCAGGGTTCACTGTGACAATGGAAGGGACAAGGAATAGAAGGCGAAACAGCACGACTGCTTTCAAGAAGGTGAGACCAGTGGCTTTAGAGCTGCTGCAATCGCTACTTTTGAGTAACTTTTCACGTGTATGTTTGTTTCCCCTAGAAAATGATCAATTAACATTCAATCAGATGAGTCTGCATATTTCAGTACGCTAAATGCCAAGCTTTCTCAAAATCTAGATGCCTGAGTGGAGTAGTATTTCATGTTAACTTTTCAATGAGTTATCACCCTATTTGGGGGGTTAATCTTTTGTGCATGTTCATCACATTCTTACCGATGATGACACCATGACCAAAGAATTATGACCAATTGTTTATTTTATTTTATTTCAAGGAAGAAACAGGAAATGCAGGGGATGGGAGATGGGGTGGATTCAATTTTTGTGGTGGTAAAGTTTAAGTTAAACAGATCCTATATATCTTTTAAGAGTAACTTGTTAGTTGAATATAAATAACCCCATGGAGGAATAAAAAAGGAAACTATCATATATATTTTGTATATTTAAATTACTATTTATGCTTCCCAAAAAATGGACAGTATGTGATTCTTCTTTAACAATCAATTTAGTATTATATTTCTGAGAGAAAAGGTATGTGTTTGAAGTTGTTGTCATAGTGGTTTTCCTTGTAAGGGTTTTGACAGCAATAGCACAGTGCTGCTCAATATAACCAAATATAACAGGATGTAGGGGAATTTTGTAATCTATATTGCTAAAGACCTAGTAATGCTTTATCAGTAATAGTTTCTTTCAAGCCTTTGAAATGTTATAAAATAATTTTTTAATATTTTATAATTAATGTATATTTTGATGCCCAACTAGAATTCTGAAAGAATAAGGGAAATAAGGTGAGTGGGAGCATGTGTATCTGTTATGTGTGTTTGTGTACACTACACGTGAATGAGTACTCAGTGGGGGAACTGTATACATAAAATGCTTACTGATGTTTGAAATTTTGCTTGTATCATTGAGATGGAAAAAAACAAAAGCAGAGTCGCAAGTTAGTACATGAAATCATGGAGAGATCTTAAGTAGCTTAAATAGATCCTGCTGTCATATTTCCCCAGCTATAGATTATGTTTCAAACCCCAAAATCAATGGAGTACAAATCTAAGAGTGGTGAAAATGTGTTAAGGTAAAACTAAGAATTGACATTAAATGTGTTTATGACCCAAATTATTATCCTGATTTAAGTTATTATGACCACATATACTCAAGCCCATGAATTAGATATATGTAAGCCATCAATGCTTAGCATCTTTATGATGATCTTGATACACATACATACATATATGTCATATGAATATGTCAAGCTTGATCTAATTACAACTGGATAATTCCCTTGAAATTTTCATTTAGGTAAAACACATAGGTGTGTTTTTCAAATGCCCATCATTACCATATCTCTCGGAATTAGGCAGAAGATATTTTTTAATGCTGGCCACTTGTCAAGAAGGAAATAGAGCTAACAAAATGATTTGTGTTGGGTTCAGCCATTTCCATTTGTCCTGCCAAACGAATGCTGTTACCAGGTTTCATACACTCCCTTTCCAAGCAAGTTATTTTCTGAGAAGGTAGCTTCTTTGAAAATCTGACCTTAGGCAACCATTTCCATTTACTGTCTCCAAATCTTGCCTTCAGTGGGAAGTAACTGAAAGATCTGGAAAAGCAGCTTCACGGATATTTAAGAAATGACATTCTATACCAATAAAATTCTTCACTGTAGTTTAGCCTATGTGGCAATAGTTATTATATAGTTGATTTCCTTTTTGTGCAACATTTCTTTATGTGGAAAAAGGTCACTAGGATAAAAAAAGGAAAATAAACTTACTCTCTGATGGTAGCCATTTAGGGCACTTATACCTATGAATTTAGTCAAATGATAAAAAATTCCACCTACAGCCAGAACACTATGGAGTGATAAAACTCCATATGCTATTTTTTTTTTTTCTTAGCAGTGCCAAAGAACAAATCATATCATTGTATGGTTACCAGTTGAAAGCTCAGCCCTATAAAAAATGATCGTTTCAGAGCAAATTTTATAGAAACAGAACTTTATTGGCTGTCAGCAAGATGCTTTTATATGTGAACAACATCTTAGAAGACACACATTTCTTTAGAATTGATGGAAGGGAAATATCAAATCCTGTTTTCTATCCAATCTCAGAAGCCAGCATTTTCTGAAGTATAACAGTAGAGTAGTTCTTTAAGTAAACACTGCCAACATTTCCCCCTAGTGTTGATACTATGGAAGCAAGTTTGGAGTGAAAACTGATTGATCTGTGGAAAAGGTAATGCCCACTCCACAAAAATAGACGTTAAAATGAAACAATGCAAAATATTAAGAGATTAGAATGTGTAGTTTTAAAGACTGTACGTATTCAGACACGTGGTAATTGAATGGATATAGCCAGATACAACTTCGCTTTTCAAAGCAGTGACACTGGGACTTCAGAGACCCCGAGGTCCCAAACGAGTTTCTTTCAATTCTTCTGGAGAGAAACATTTTTCTTATTATATTTTGGCTTAGGCCGCATCCTTATATCTAAAGTGGTTTGATGCTTATGAGCAAGTTTGGTGATCAAATTAATAAAACTAAACAACTCTATTGTTTTGTTGTTTTAATTAAATGAGGCATCAGAACAATGCACATACAATGCAATTTCAATATTACTTCTATGTTAAGTTGACTTACTTACCTAAAATTGAAAAGTAATTGTAAGCTAATTATGGCTACCTATAAAATTAAGGAAAAATTTCTATGATATTAACAGCAAATTATCTGAGATGAGAGGGAATTCACCCTTGCAAAGAAGTAGAAGTAGAGTAGAAAAGCAATTCACCATTCATTGCATCCCAAGCTTAAATGGAAGTGAAAAAAAAAATGGTACTTAATGTACTTAAGCTTAACTCACTGAATCTTCTTTGTAAGGGAAAAATTATAGCTAACTCTAGAATGTGAACAATTTGCTATTAATCCATTATTCATTTAACAGTTCATTATTGAGCCACTTATATATATCAGCTATTCTAAAGCATTTCTAAAGCATTTGACATTAAGCATTCAGAAAAATGTGGTCCCTGCCTTCAAGGAGCTTCATTATACAATCATTAGTAGTTTCAAAACAGAGTTTTTAAGAAGATATACAATATCATATGTGTTTGACATCTCTTATGTGTTTATATATGTGTTTATATATGTTTTTCCCGGATCAAGTGTATAGTCAAAATAAAATGCTAAACATACTAAAGTTGATGTCTAAATATAAAATATGTTTATGTGTAAACCTCTATGTGTACACATAGGATATGTACTCTTGTCTATATAAATCAGTAAAAGAATAATGCATTTTGCCATGTTGGACTTTGAACATTATAGCTTGGGGTTTGGATTGATTTAAAACCTTTTGATATTTGGGTCAATGACATTGTAGCAAGATATGTGTTACCTGGGTAAAAATGTCTGAGTATATTTCCCTTTAAATATTATAAAGTTTTAAATTTAAGGGAAAACATCTTTACAGTAATATTGTTGGATTTATCTCAACCAAACCTATGTGAAAATCTTCTTGAAGTTTTCAATTATTCCCAAATATGACTGGGTTTGCCCACCCTAAAAGCATTTACATTTACACATGTATACGCCCACATACAGTATACATACTGTATATAATATATATGAAAGTGTTTAGTATGCACTTCTGTTTGGAACTCCTTCAGTTAACATTTATAGTGTAGCAATTTGTGTGAAGTGCACTGTGATTATAAAAGACAAAGCACAGTAAAGTCACAGGTCTTGTTATCTTGCACTAAAAATGTGTTTACGTATTTAGCAGTTGTATGTTTACTTTCTTGCTGTTTTCAAGAAATTGAAACAAATAGCTATTGAGAAAAATGATATCAAATAATATGTTTTTTAGTGGATAATGGCACTACACTTTTAAAAGACAGGGTTTTTTAAAGAAACCATTTAACATCGATTCCAACATCACATGTTTACCGTATTTAAAAATTTGAATGTCATATTGCATTTTTCATAACTCATTAAAAATGTCAGGTATGTGCCTGAAAAGTTGTGCAAATAAGCATTAGATAACAGATTTCTCTACTCATGTGTTGTTAGCCATTTCTATATACACATTAATATAAACACTGATGTTTTAATTTCTTTTAATTTTTGTACTTGATTTTTTAGGTAATATGTAACTATAAATGTACTTTGATACTACTGAAGTAACCAGATGTTGTTTGAAAACAAATTGTTTTCTTTAGTGCATTGGCAATATTTTGCAATACTTTTGTGCTTATTTATTTGTGCTCCCGTGTAATTATAATAAAAGCAATAGTTTAAATTAGTTGACTTTGTTGTTGCTGGTATTTATTCATCAAGAAGCAAGATTAGTAAGAAATCTTTTAAAGAAAAATGCACACATTTTTCCATGTTTCCAGTTGCCTTTGAGATTGTTTGTATGGTAAACAACTCTTACCAGTGAGTCATTGGCAAGATTGAGACTTTCACCCTAGTTATGTGACCCTCAATTGTACTTAGTCACCCTCTGGCTTCTGCTTCAAATGGGCGATCCAGTAAATAAGAGGAAACTACATTTTTTCTTTCATATGCACCTAATTCCAATTAAATGATTCAGTGTGTATCTAAAGTGTTCTGGAGGCACTAAAAGAAAAAAAAAAATCCAGCAATCCTAGACTGGTATACATAGGAAAGATATTCATTTATTTAAAAGATGTTTAACACACTCATTTGTTCAGTCATACTTCAAGAATTAATCTGGCTTAAACAGGGAGCAAGAAATCAATCCTGAATAGTCATTAAAAAGACTGATGCTAAAGCTGAAGCTCCAATACTTTGGCCACTTGATGTGAAGAGCTGACTCATTGAAAAAGACCCTGATGCTGGAAAAGATTAGCGGCAAGAGGAGAAGGGAGCAACAGAGAATGAGATGGTTGGATAGCATCACCGACCCAATGAACATGAGTTTGAGCAAACTCGGGGAGATAGTGAAGGACAGGGAAGCCTGGTGTGTTGCAGTCCATGGGGTCACAAAGAGTCAGACATGACTTAGTGACTAAACAACAATAATAACAAAATAGGGAGCAAGTCAGGATGTTTAATGTTACTGGGGTGTTGGTAACTAAAGTGCCACTATCTGAAATATATACAGCAAGGTTCTGGAGTTCAGCAAACGTATAAAAAATGTGCATTTGTCATACTGCAGCCTCCTTTAATAGTCTAATGGTTACTTAATCAACTACTTACATCTTCTCTTATACATCAAATTTCAGTGTAATTTATTATAATTTCAAAGTTTCTCACAAATTATTTCCATGTTCATTCTCAAAAGGAATCTAATTTATTCTCACTCTTCATTTCCACTTCTCTAGCTACTCAAAGGCTGTCTATGCACCCTACCTCTTGTTTGAACAAGAAATAACTAACCATACTTTCCATTGTCAACACTTCCAACTTCCATTCATCTCAGCTCATGACAAGTGCCCCACATTCTGAATTCTCTTCTATTCTCCCTGCTCTCCCTAAGACTCATTGTTTCCAGTGATCTCAGAGTAGAAGAATGGACACTTTCAAATTGTAGTGCTGAAGAAGACTTTTGAGAATCCTTTGAGCAGCAAGGAGATCAAACCAGTCAATCCTAAAGGAAATCATTCATTGCATATTGAATATTCTTTGGAAGAGAACCTCTAATACTATGGACACCTGATGTGAAAAGCCACCTCACTGGAAAAGACCCTAATGCTGGGAAAGAGTGAAGGCAAAAGAAAAAGAGGGTTGCAGAAGATTAAATGGTTAGAAGGCATCACCAACTCAATGGACAGGAGTTTGAGCAAACTCTAATAGATAGTGAAGGACAGGGAAGACTGGTGTCCTGCACTCCATGAGGTTGCAAAGAGTTGGACATGTCTTAGAGATTGAACAATCCACCTACACATTTATTTAAACCCTGCATTGTTATTACATAAATTAAAGAAGTTCATATTAAAGTATAAAACACAGCAAGATATATGGTGAGACTATATGACAACTGTAAGAGGAAAAATAAAAGATTAGGGCATGATATTAAAAGTATCCAGAAATGATTTTAGTTCACAAAATGAATACAATGATACTCTATGTAATTACTCATTATAAGTTCATAATTAATCATAATAGCAACACAATTCTTACATACTTCATGGTAGAAATGGAACTGTTGATGAATTTGTTTTACTTAATTCCTACCTCAGCTCTATGATTATATTTATTTTCTAGGTAAACTTGTTGAAATTTGTAGAACTTGCCCCAACTTAAATAGATCGTATTTATAGATTCTGAAAATTCAAGCTAAGCTTATCTGATTCTAAAACAAAGCCATGGCAACAGAGCCTCTCGTTTAAATTAGTGTCAGTTTGCTATTCACTGTTTGCAGAAATTCAGACACATTTTGAACACTACACAAAAGCTAGACACTAGTTCCCCGCTAAGTCATTTCAGTTGTGTCTGGCTCTTTGCAACCCTATCGACAACAGCCCACCAGGTTCCTCTGTCCATGGGATTCTCCAGGCAAGAACACTGGAGTGGGTTGCCATTTCTTACTCCAGGCGACCTTCCTGACCCAGGGATGGAACCCAGGTCTCTTATGTCTCCTACATTAGCAGGCACGTCCTTTACCCCTAGCGCCACCTGGGAAATGTGACAACAATGGAACTAACTCATCTAACTTCGATATACTTATTTTAACACCAAAGAGGCCATCTTTTCCCCTACAGTGGAATAAAGTTCACAATTATGGCTCAGTGTAGAGGACTAGAAGTTTTTTGTTTTTTGGTTTTTTTTTGCCATTATTGATAATTTCATGTTAGTTTTTTAACTGGTTGCAGGGAGAGTCAAATGAGTTCACTAAGGTCAAATAGTAAATTGGCTCTTAAATGGATTTTGCCAGTACATTTTCCTTAGGCTAACTACGGCCACACTATGTTAACTTTCTTGATATGTTTCAAAGTGCCTTCTCAGTTCCATTCAACAAAAGGTTTATTGGCTGAAGGATGTACTTTGTTTTAGGGAATGCACTCATGCAAATTTTCTTATTCTTTCTTTAGGGAAGACACTGGGTCATTTAAAATGGAAGGGATGGGGGGAAAGAATAATAGAGTCACGCCTGGTTTTGAAAGAACTGGGCACTGACACCTCCAGATTCTTCAGCCACATTTCCTCACAAAGATCCATGAAATACGCTACTCATGACACTAGGACAGAAAAAAAAAAAAAAGCTTTGTTATTATTTTAGTTATATAGTTAAGAAGTTTTTGTACATTTAAAGTGTAATGTTAGCATATTAAAATATTTGACTTCTTTCACAGAATAAATAATATTTTTGGCACACCATGTGGCATGAGGGGGATCTTAATTCCCTTATCGGGGATGGAACCCATGCACCCTGGAGTGGAAACTTGGAGTCTTAACCACTGGAGGGCCAGGGAAGACCTGAAGGAATTATTCTTGAGTGCTCCTGTGCAAATTGAACCAATGATGGGAATTTGGTACTGAATAAAGGACAACTCTACTCCTGTTAGAGTTTACACAGTGGATATGATTACTAGTCTTACTAAATTGGTGGCTTCCTGGCTGGCTCAGCCATAAAGAATACACCTGCAATGCAGGAGACCCAGGTTTGATCCCTGGTCAGGAAGATCCCCTGGAGAAGAAAATGGCAACCCACTCCAGGATTCTTGCTGGGAAAATTCCATTTTCCCAGGTCAGAGGAGCCTGACGGGCTGTAATCCAGGGGGTCACAAGAATCAGACAGGAGTCAGCGACTAAATCACCAAGTTAGCCCCCTTGCTCAGACCTCAAGAATTACAAGGTGTGGTGTTGAGATGATATTCGGATGTGGCAACATTCAGAAGTGTTTGAAAGGTTGAAAGGCAGCTGCTGTGAGGCCATAAAATGATACTGTCTCTATCAGAGAAGGCTTTTTTGCCTCACCCTCCTCATTGCCTTGGGGTTTGACACCTCTGTATTAGAGACCACACATATACACATATTGCTTCCTTGCTAAATACACACTTTGCTTTTTACAGTGGAAAGTTTCTGAAGAGAAAAAGACTACTGAGACCACTTGGAGATGATTACACATCTCTGATGATAATTATGTCAAAATGGGCTGCTGGCTTGAGGAGCCTCCAGACTTTACCTAAGACTAGCATCCAAATGTTTGTCATACCCTAGAAAATCCTTGGTTTCTCTTAGTTTACAATGCTAATCGCATTGTTCAGGTTCCAAACTGTTCCACTTGTTTCCAGAAACCCTCCAGCTTCAGTATCAAACGATAAGGCCCTTTTGCTTCCCAGACCCCAGCATCATCCATCAACAATCTCAAATTCAAAAGACTGTATGCATTGGGTAAGAAAAAGACAAGTCTCTATTGCCAAGTATTGAAATAGTCAATAATAAGGTTGGGCTTGGAAAAAAATAGAAGGTGAAGGAGATGGTAGACTGTAACATAAACTTAGACATGAGGATAAGGAGTCTGTAAGGGAAAAACACAAGAGTAGGAATACAGTAAATTTTTAAAATAACATTTGTAGTGTTGTTTAGTTTTGGAAAAAAGTACAATTTATCCCAAAGATGGCTAAGAAGGAATTTTTAAGGAAATTTACCTCTTTTTTTTTTTTTTGGAATGTGTGGCTTTCTTTCACATTTATATCAGGATTCTACAAAAGAGTCCTTTGGGAAACTTGATCAAACTATTTAGGAAGGGAAACAAGACAGCGAATCAAGGCATAGAGATGAATAAAGTGAGCACAGAGAAGGAAGGAAAGGGTAAGGCCAAAAATTATTGACTCAGTATTTTCTGATGATTCCTTATAGCTTTTTCCTCCTGCTTTGTAGATGTATTATTAATTAAATCTAAAGAGGTGAGGTGAGATATAAACAATGAATAGTGTTTGCGGGATTGTCAAACCTCTGAAATAAAAAGATTTTGATTTGTTGAGGAACCCTACTAGCCACAAATACAGTGAACAGGAGGTCAGGGAGGGGAAGGGCCAGATATGTAGGTGCTGAGGAATTTATATACCAGGCAAGATGTAAAACGTATCACTTGCAATATCTAAGAAAAGGCATAGGTGGAATTTAGGAATACATGGGTCTAGTAAAAAGGATATCTATGACACCTTCCTAAACTGATCGGCCCACTTCTCATTAGCCAATGCATGTGCAGAAAATCAAGTCTCATCAAACATTTGAAAATATGCAACAAAAAAAGAAAATCCAACAGAAGAGGTAAGTAAACACAAATAGACTTTAATAAATTATAGTTAGGTTGATCGCCAAAGATAGGTTTAATGTGAAACTAATGACGTCAATTTTATGGCCACATACACTTATATAAAAACCATTCTAAGATGCTGGGAGAAAAGCCCAGCAATGGTTTCATATGATCATACAATTGTGTAAAGTCTGCAAAAGCAGGCCTTTTGGATTATAATTAATCAGTTCAGAGTGATGTCTTTTTCTACTTTAGTTTACCTTCCATCCTACTTCTCCTTGATTGGGAACATTGGAGTGTTTCTGGGAATTTTTGAGATTTGGCTAAGAGATTAGGTTGGAAGAACAATCACTTTAGGCTCAGTAGGGTATTGTTATAGAAATCACAGAATTAATAAATTGTTTTTTTTTTCCTTAAAGAACATCCCTCCACAATTTGTATAAGCTTCAGTTCTTACACAATTTGGAATAGCACTGATTTTCACAGATATATACAGATATTAAAAGGAATATCATTTCCATTAGAGAAAAACAGCTATGCCAATGATAAGAATCTGGAAATCAGAAAAAAATAACAGCCATAAAGTATGAAATACTTCAGCTCCCTGACCTTCCCTTACCTTTTCAAACCAAAAAATAAGTAGAATAAATAATAAGCAGCAAACAGTCTATGGATAAGAGATGAGAGACACTTTATGAAACATTTTAGAAAATGCTGATTTAGATTACTAGGAAACATTTAGATCCACAGG
Source organism: Dama dama (assembly GCF_033118175.1). Classification (NCBI taxonomy): domain Eukaryota; kingdom Metazoa; phylum Chordata; class Mammalia; order Artiodactyla; family Cervidae; genus Dama; species Dama dama. The sequence goes on along the minus strand of NC_083688.1, from coordinate 21,379,788 downwards.
CTACATATTATATTTACCACCCATATCTTAGATATGCTCCTATCTTTTCAGTTCAGTTCAGTTCAGTCGCTCAGTGGTGTCCGACTCTTTGCAACCCCATGGATCACAGCACGCCAGACCTCCCTGTCCATCACCAACTCCCAGAGTCTACCCAAACCCATGTACATCAAGTCAGAGATGCCATCCAGCCATCTCATCCTCTGTTATCCCCTCCTCCTCCTGCCCCTAATCCTTCCCAGCATTAGGGTCTTTTCCAGTGAGTCAACTCTTCACATGAGGTGGCTAAAGTATTGAAGTTTCAGCTTCAAAATCAGTCCTTCTAATGAACACCCAGGGCTGATCTCCTGATTATTGTAATATTTGGGGCTTTCCTGGTGGCTCAATGGTAATGAATTCGCCAGCCAATGTAGGAGATGCGAGTTCAATCCCTGGGAGAGGGAAGAGGGCATGGTAATCCATTATTTTTGCCTAGAGAATCCCAAAAACAGAGGAGCATGGCAGATTACAGTCCATAAGGTTGCAAAGAGTTGGACACTACTAAAGTGGGTGTTCATTGGAAGGACTGATGCTGTAGCTAAAACTCCAATACTTTGGCCACCTCTTGTGAAGGGTTGACTCATTGGAAAAGACCCTGATGCTGGGAGAGATTGGGGGCAGGAGGAGAAGGGGACGACAGAGGATGCAATGACTGGATGGCATCACCGACTTGACGGACATGAGTTTGAGTAAACTCCGGGAGTTGGTGATGGACAGGAAGGCCTGGCTTGCTGCGATTCATGGGGTCACAAAGAGTCGGACACGACTGAGCGACTGAACTGAACTGAACTGAAAGTGACTGAGTATATTATATATTATATATATATGTGTGTGTATATATATACATATATATATATATTTAAATAGCCTATAATTGAAAGGAATCTAAAAAGAATGTATATAATATCTAATGTTTTCAGATTCTTTTCTATTATAGGCTATTACAAGATACTGAATAGAATCCCCTGTGTTATACATAAGGTTCTTTTTGTTTATAAACTCCTTAAAATCTTAGGGACATATGTCCACACAGAAATGACTAGATAATAGAAAGTTAAATACAACTGTGAAAACGATCAATTCATATCATCTCAGTTCCAAATATAAGTGAGGCTCACCTTCATAGAGTTTTAATGGCACCTCAGAGGGATATTTCCAGCTTACCCAGGGTCTGTAGACCATCTCTGGCCCAAGGCAACTCAGTAAACTACTCTGCTCTCCACTGAGCCACAACCATACTCTAATGAGTTCTGAATCCCAGTATTGCGGAAGGAAATCCTATCATCCACATCTGTTCCTTCCTTAGGTTATATCTCTCATCCCCAAGGTAACTTTTAAAATTCTCTTGAGTGCTGTATATCTTTTCCTCTGTTACAGTTGATACTTCTTTACATCAAATTTTGCCTCTTCAAATTATTATGTGTTGCTATCTCCTGATTGGGCTTCCTTTGTGATTGGATCTCCTCATTGGAACAATGATTTTCTATTCTTCTTTGCTATTTTTAAGTTGCTCATTTTTCATGAACACTTTTCTGAACTCTTACCTAGAATGCCAATAAAATAAATATGTATTTCATAAAACTTACAGCATCTTGTTAATATTGATGACAGCAAAACATTTGAAACTGGTGGTGGGCTTTTTAAGCCAAAATTAAATTGGTCAGTTTTGGTGCCACTTATTCGTTATAAGTAGCTTGATAAATTCTAAATATATCTTATTAGAATACTCAATCTCTTCTTGTTAAAAGCAAACACTTATTTGAGTTTTGTTAAGCAATCTGATTTCATTCCTGTTTTATTATTTTTTGTTAATATTAACTGAAATTAAATTTAACACATTTGATGTTTAAAAATATTGAACACATAGAAGGATTGACCTTTAGTTGGTATAAAAAATATTCAGTTTGTTGCAACCATTCCAGCTCTCTTTAACAAATGTAACTGGTTTGGGAGTTAAAGCTTCCATAGGAGACAGTGAAAATGATGAAGGGACTTCATCTGTATTTTCTCTGTCATTCTACAGAAAAACAAAGTGGGCTTCTTTCATTATACATTGTAAATTGTTACAGAAGATAAAAATGAATGAATACATAGATAATCAATTCCAGTGAGCTTCTATCCTGGAAAAAACAAAGCTCCATGATGGTACCAAAAACTTCATAATTACTGTCTACATTTTATGAAATAAATGAATGCAAACATTTTATAACTTATAATTTTTAAATACAGGAGGTGAGCATTTCCTTTTGTGACACTTTATAAATTTTAAGACATGTAACGATTTTCTGAAATATCATGGTGGTGGTGGTTTAGTCACTAAGTTGTGTTCCATGTACCATAGCTTGCTAGACTCCTCTGTCCATGGGATTTCTTAGGCAAGAATACTGGAGTGGTTGTCATTTCCTTAATGGCACAAATATAACACATACAATTTATTCTCCATTGTAATATTTCTTTCCTTTGGTGGGATCTCCAAAAGCTTCTTGTTCTCTCTCTCACTGGCCTCACTTACTCCCTCCCTAGGGATGGAGAAATAACATATGATTTTTACTTTGGGACTAACACCTGGCTCACAGGCCTTTCCCATCAAGGCAAACATTCTCATCTACTATTACTTGAAGTTCACTGAATCTGAAAGGAGACTTTTGGCTTTAAAGATCATTATCTCATGTCTCATGACTATGAAAACTTGCATATGGTTAAAGGTAAGTTAAAGTTTAATTCATATTTGATATAGTAAATCTTTTCTTCTCAGCTTCATAAACCTTATTTTTTCTTGAAAAAGATCTTTGGTTGGAAATGTACTTGTGCATTTTCTAGATCAGGAAGCAGGACATTTTATATAATACATGTATTTAAGGGTTCTCTTGCAAAAAATAAAACTGGAAAAGGGGGCACCCTGGGTCCATGTGTCTACAGAGCAGGAGTGGGCTGGTGCGGAGCAGCTCATCTTGTATGCAAGTCTGATCCTCTCCCACTTATCCCGTGGTCCTTCCCTCCCTGTTGCCTGACTCCAGCCCCTTCATTCAGAGATGTTAATAGCCTGACACCTGCTTGAACTTTCTGTTTCAGGCAGTTTGTTGGTTTTCCTTCAGAATGGTGTGTATTCTTAGAATGAATAAACACCATGGACATCGACTCATTTCATGAAACTTGTTTTTATGAGGATAATGACTGACCATTCTCAAGAAGAAAATTCACTCATTAGCAAACAGAGTGCCAATCATGTAAATATGTCACTTCTTTCCAAATTTTCACAGATTCAGGTCTTCGAGAAGCAGATGCTGAAATAGAATTTAGGGTGCAAGATGTGTGTTAGAGATCCATAAATGTGAAGGGAGGAGATAGAAACAGAACTGGGTGGAGAACAAAACTGAACAGTTATGGGCAACCTGGAGGGAGCTCTGAAGCCGTGGACAATCCATGCTGGGCCAAAATGGCTTGACCTTTACACCCCTCCAGGTGCCCAGGTGGCCCTAGTGGTAAAGAGTCAGCCTGTGCATGCAGCAGATGCAAGAGACTGGGGTTCGATCCCTGAGTCAGAAATATCGCCTGGAGAAGGAAATGGCAACCCACTCCAGTATTCTTGCCTGGAGAATCCCACGGACAGAGGAGCCTGGCGTGAACACCCCTCAGTTCACACAGCAGTGGAAGCAGGTCCTCTGGGGAACTAGCTGGAGAAGTCTGCTGCCTGCAACCCCTGCAGAAAGGCTGAAGTCTTTCCTAACGGCTGCCTGACAGCAGCATATCACAGGCTCTATCACACAAATTAATCTGCAATTCAGTAGTCTTGAGACTTCCCTGGTGGTCCAGTGGTTAACACTCTGAACTTCCACTGCAGGGGGCATGGGTTCAGTTCCTGATCAGGAACTATGATCCTGCAGGCTCAAATAAATGAGCAAATAAATAAAATAAAATTCAGTACCCAAATAAATTTTGTTATCAAATTTGAAGAGCTGACTCTAAATTCATCTAGGTTAAAGGAAAAATGTGTGAGGATAAGGCAATATGATGTTTAAAATGAACAATAGAGGAGAATTTGCTCTATCAGATTTAAAAATATACTATGAAACTACAGTAATGAAATAGGTTCATATTGGAAGAAAGGATGTAATAGAGGAAAAGAAAATGACAGAATAGAGGTCAGGAATAGAGTGCAGTGCATATTGGAAATAAACCTAAAATGAGTGTGGCATGTGGGGAAAAAAATAGGTTATCCAACCAATCATGTGGGGGTAATTGTTCATTCTTTTGAACAAAAACATATGTTCATTCACTAAAATTCATCATGTAATTCACTAAAGTAAATTCTAGTTCGATTTAAAAGTTAAAAATGAAACAACCTCCAAAACTTAACGTGGCGTTTTATAAATAATTTAAGTTATACTAAAACATAATTCATTTTGTAATGCTTTGCTGAGTAGAGAAAAGCTTCTTAAGCCCAAATTCCATATCTACCAAGAAGACAAAATTTACTATATATAGTGAAAGCTCTGTGTATAAGAGACACCAAAAATAAAATTAAAGGCAGTGATAGACTAGGAGAAAAATATTTGCAATATATATATATATATATATATATATACACAACACACTCACTTTAAGGATGTATAGCACATGAGTCCCTATAAATATATGTAAAAGAAAAAGGGTCGAAATACAGATGAAGCTTCTTGACAGGTATTCATGGTAGATAAAAATAGCTAATATACATAAAGCCAAATCAATACTCAGAAAAAGCGACTTAAACAACAGTTAGGTATTTTTAACTAATCAGATCCTGTGAAAATTAAATTATTGATAGATCATATCCGATGTAGGCTACAACATGGGTCAATATGTTCTCATGAATATTTCTACTAGTATCTATTCTGACAACTTTTTTTATAGGACGCTTTCAGCAAAATCTACCAAAACAGACTTTGCATAAAATCTGCCTTGGTTACAAAAATGTAAGATACCAATGTTAAGAGTGTCTCTTGCCACTGTTTTATATACAGGGACAATTGGAAGCAACAATATTGATGAGGTGATGGAATTAAACATCATATTAATACATAGATACTCTTTCAATGAGTCAAGAAATGCTGGAGTCTGCAGGAGTAGCACATCACTCCAGAAACCCAGTGGCTCGAAGGACAAGGTTATTTCTACTTACACACTGGAGTTCTGTCTTGAGCGCCCCTCACCTGGGACCCAGTCGGGGATTCAGATGTCAGTTTGGAGAATTAGACTGTCACCTGGCTTCCTGTTAAAATTTATCCAGTTCTCTCTCACTCACATTCTATTCACAGGGCCACACACAACCTCAAGGGCACCCCAAACTATACAATGCTTGTAAAGACTATTAGAAACTACCAAGTTACCATACAATGGAATAAAATAGTTACAACTAGAAAGAATGGGGCAAATAAGTACATCCATACATTAATTAAAAAGCCATTCACCTCTCCACTATATTTAAAAATTCTATTGCCATTTTGAAAACCCATATTTCTATATGTGCATATATATTGGTGTAAATAGACAACGATTTGAAATCATAATGTATTAAAAAGAAGAAATGGTACATTTGCTGATCAAGAACAAGGAAGGGTACTTTTATTTTGACTTTATATATGGCAATATACTTTTCAACATGTAATTGTAGGAATGAATCTATATATTATTTGTTTGATTTAAAAATAAAAGTACCACAGATTCTTGAACCTTCTCCCACTTCTTCAGATGGGAAAAATATGTCAAGAAGCAAACTGGAACAATAAACAATTACTATCTACGTTTTGTGTGTCCCAAGAAATATTTGTGTAGATTGCTGAATATGCCAAACTTTTATTAGCTGTTCCCAGATGAAAGAGTCATTAATTGTTTTCTTTTATCAGACCAAAGTATATCTGAGAGTAAACTGTAGTCTTTTCCTGGTGGCCAACCACTTCTTAAAACAAGAGTTATTTAGGAAAACAGTTGTGACCCATTTAACTTAATAATCATCATTTTCTATACACATATACAGAGCTGTTTACTGTCCTAAGCTAATTTGGTGGCCTTTCTCAATTATTAGGTTGCTTCAATGGGCATAAGTAACTTCTGCAGCTAAAGGCAGGTGAGAAAGCCTTGCCCACACCTTGCTGCTCAGTTCAGTTCAGTTCACTTCAGTCCCTCAGTCTTGTCCGACTCTTTGCGACCCCATGAATCGCAGCATTCCAGGCCTCCCTGTTCATCACCAGCTCCTGGAGTTTACTCAAACTCATGTCCATCAAGTTGGTGATGCCATCCAGCCATCTCACCCTCTGTCGTCCCCTTCTCCTCCTGCCCCCAATCCCTCCCAGCATCAGGGTCTTTTCCAATGAGTCAACTCTTCTCATTAGGTACAAAGTACTGGAGTTTCAGCTTCAGCATCAGTCCTTCCAATGAACACCCAGGACTGATCTCCTTTAGGATGGACTGGCTGGATCTCCTTGCAGTCCAAGGGACTGTCAAGAGTCTTCTCGAACACCACAGTTCAAAAGCATCAATTCTTCCGTGCTCAACTTTCTTCACACCTTGCTGCTAGGTGACCTGTTAAACAAGTCTTTGGAATTTGCCACACTTGCAAATAGCGATTAACAAGTGGACCCAAATGTGGTCATTGATTTGTAATCAGTTTCACAAGCTCCCTGAAGGCTCAGCTCTGAAGAGCATCTTGTAGGAAAGGTTGGCGAGAGTGAGATGAGAAAGGTGAGATGAGAAGCTATTCAAGGATAGGTGTCAGCTACTCTGTCAGCTCAGGTGACACAATCCTATGAAAACAATCAGACACAGGGCTACACTCTGAAATTGCCCTTAAGCCTTCTGGAAAGCTTAGTCTCCTGGTCTTGCTGGATTTTGAGATCGAGGTTATGCAAGGGTGTAGTTGCTGGTCATGATTGCACCTTAAACATGACTCCTTACACCAATGGAAGAACATTCCTGAAACCCATTCTGCTAAATTAACAGCCTTCTGATGGGAGTGGAAATAAAGCTGATTGACATGCTCTTCTGGCTATCTCTGGAATGTGGCTTCTGATTAGAGTCTGTATAATACCCTTCTTGTGGACTGTGCACGCTTTATTCAGGAAAATAAAATATTTACTATTCATTATGGGGATACAGATTTAAACAAACACCAAGATACCACTGCCTCTGCTGAAGTGTTTGGAAGTAAGTTACATTCACTACAACTCCTGGTATGTCTAGGGTGCGGTGGCAGAGATGACCAAAGTCAGCAATAAGGAAGTGGTGTGTATTACTGTAGCCAACTTACATACAATAACTTACTCCAATAATTGACCTGCTTTTTATTATCACCATGTGTTTGAGATGATAGGGGCTGGTCAATGTCAGTGATAAACTACCTATTTCCTGAAAAATATATTTTATCAGTCTAAGTTCTAATGCATCCTTGTAGTTATTTTTGAATATTAGCAGTATACATGTAAACTTCAAATTAGCCATTGTTACTTTTAAAAAACACTGTGTTTTATATGGAAGTTAATTCAGAGAACCTCCGATTATACAGCTCCCAACACATGTAGACACAGCTATAGATGACTCTCTGGAGAAAAAGGGAGAAAAAGTTTACAGTGGTTCATTATAATTGGAGTTTATTTTGAGCACAGTTTGTGCCTCCAGCCCTATGGTACTACCTAGTCCTGCATTAAAACAGTTAGTTGATCAAAATAAATAATTTGCATGGTAACTGTAAAAATACAGAAATAGAAATAGAGTTATTTGAGTTTGTCGTTCAAGGTCATATGGCAAATGGAATTTATACCGTGTTTGGAAGGTAAAACAGTAAAACAGTCTGGACTGTAAGTACACATAATTTGTACAGTATTTGGTTTAATAAGGGAGAATTTTAAGTAGCACATATTTTCATGAATGTAAATAATACATTGCATTCATAGAAATAAAATTTATATGACTTTTACATATGTAAAAATAAACTTAACCTTCTAATAACCTACAATGAGAAAGAATAAAAATATAAATATATACATATACATGTATAACTGAATCACTTTGCTGTACCCCTGAAACTAACACAATGTTATAAGTCAACTATATTTCAATAAATATACATATAATTAAAAATTTACACTTTTTCTTTAATAGTTATATTTTTTTGTTCCTAAAGACAAATAATGTTACAAGAGCACTATGATTCAGTAATTGCCTAAATTGTACGATTTTGCTTATACTGCTGCCGCTGCCGCTAAGTCACTTCAGTCGTGTCTGACTTTCTGCGGACCCCTTAGATGGCAGCCCACCAGGCTCCTCCGTCCCTGGGATTCTCCAGGCAAGAACACTGGAGTGGTTTGCCATTTCCCTCTCTTATATTAGCAGACGTTTAGCATATGCTTCTACTGTAATTAGCTTATTTTTCACAAATAGTAACTAACAAAGTTAATGAACAATTATTTACATAGCTTACATAGAATGTCCCCTGAAGATCAGTGTTCAAACGGCTAGTTAGACATAAAAACTACTGAATAAATAATTGTGCTTTATACTGAAAAAATCACTTTATTTTGTTTTATTTTACTTTTAGCAACATAATTATTTATGCAAATTTCAATAAAAGAAATATTTTACTGTCTCCACTGCTTCTGTGAATATTATTTTATTAGTTTAATTCCATAATTATTAATGAAAGCAGTGCTTTCCTATAGAGGAGGGAGCATTAAACAGGAGAAAGCTGATGCTTTAGTTGGAAATGATTTGTCAGGTATGAGGAATTCTCTTTTAAGAGTGTGTGTGTGTGTGTGTGTGTGTCTGTGTGTAAACTCAATCATGTCCGACTCTTTGTGACTCCTTGAACTCTAGACTGCCAGGCTCCTCTGTCCATGAAATTTTCCAGGTAAGAATACCGAAGTGGGATGCCAGGCTTCCCTCCATAGGATCTTCCCAACCCAGGGATCGAACCAGCGTCTTCTACATCTCCTGCCTTGGAAGGTGGATTCTTTACCACTGTACCACCTGGGAAGCCCACTTACCACGGTGGGGGATCAGACTTTTTGTTTGGTTCAGGACTTTAATAGATTGAATGAGACCCACCCTCTTGGTGAGGGCAATCTGCTTTACTCAGTCTACATATTCAGATGTTAATTTCATCCAGAAACACCTTCATAGACACACTCAGAGAAAAGTTTGATCAAATATCTGGGCATCCCATGGCCCAGTCAAATTGAGACATAAAATTAGCCTTCATAAAAACCTCTCAATACAACAAACTTGTTTCTGGAACTGTTAATTTTCCTAGATCTTAACTTTCTAAAATTTTATTGTGGAACATTATAGTAAGTTAGTCTTATCTTCTCCAAAATGTATTACAAGTGTATTTTTTTAGGAACTATTTTTATGTCATGACAAATCTGTAAGCTCTGAGCTTCATTTCTATTGTTCTCGGTGTGGTAATTAATCTGATTCTTAAATAAACTATGAAAAGTTTTGAGAACTTTTGTTTGAAATTCCTGTGGGTGACATTAAGCACTAAGGCTGTTGAGTCTCTAAATTTTCATTTAAGTCAGGATCATTTTCTCTGTAGGCTATCTAGTTATCAAATGTATATTTATAAAAATAGATCTGACTTTTTACACTTTAAATTTTATTGTCACTTTTAGAGAATAAGTGATTGTTAAGAAAATGAACAAGTATTTGCAAGCTTCTATTTTGTATGTCATACTAAGAAACTTTGCTCATTGTTTAGTTAATTTTTCATTCTGAATTATAGCTGAAATGGGAAAATCTCTCAAAATATAATAAGTAAATGGAATGTTGTATATTGTATTCAGAAAACAGTTTTGCTCAATGAACATGGGTTGTATAAAAACTATCAGAAGTTTTTATAGATACACTAAGTTAAAAATCATCAAGGTAATAATTTTATGGTACTCAATATTTTCAAGTGAAATTACATTTATTAAACCTGATTAGTAGTCAATGAACCCATGAAGCTTGAAACAAAGTGGTATCAGATCAGATTATCAGTCAAAACCAAAAACATTAGAGGGCTTGCAAGAGTATGTAGCCAGTGTGTGTGTGAGTGCTCAGTTGTGGCAGACCCTTTGTGACCCCATGGACTGCAGCCCACCAGGATCTTCTGTCTATAGAATTTCCCAGAAAGGAATACTGGAGTGCGTTGCTTTTTCTTTCTCCAGGGAGTCTCCCAGACCTAGAGATCAAACCTGTGTCTCTTGAGTTTCTTGCATTAGCAGGCAGATTTTTTGTGACTGGACCAACTGGAACACCCTATGTAGTCAGTAAACTTCCTGTATTTAGATCTTAATGATTCCAAATTGTAAGAATCTTTCATTTTAAAATCCCTCAAGATTTCTTAAGGATTTATTATGAAAAAGTTATTGTATGGCATCACGTATGTGAAGTCGCTCAGTCGTGTCTGACTCTTTGCAACCCCATGGACTGTGTAGCCCAGCAGGCTCCTCCGTCCACGGAATTTTCCAGGCAAGAATACTGGAGTGGGTTGCCACTTCCTTCTCCAGGGGATCTTCCCCGACCCAGGGATCGAACCCGGGTCCTCCACATTGCAGGCAGACGCTTTACCATCTGAGCCACCAGGGAAGCTATATGGCAGCACATAACCATAATAAAATATGTCCTTGATATTTTTAAGCATAAAGCTGAGGTGCTTCAAAGATTCATCTGTCTTCACTTTAAAAATTTATGAAATACCTGCTAATAGGTACTTTCTTATTTCTAGAAGATTTTTTTAAACTTTAATGAGAACTGTTAGAAATCAATTTAAACATAACCACAGCTCATATTTAACCCATTTAAATGCTCTTTCAATGAGAGGAGAAAACAAATGGGGAAAAATATCTGATAAATGCAGGCCCCCTGAGGGTTAAACATTAATTTGAATGGCCTTTAAGGGCCATTAGAGAACAGAAGTTCGCAACTCATGGGAACCAACTTCCTTGGTGGCAGAATGCTGACTCCTTAGAATATTTTAGGAGCTTTTTTCTTTAGCATATCACTGTAAATCTGAAGTAAAAATCATGGCTTAAACCCAATGGGACTTCAGATAAATGCCCCAGAATTTGTGGGAGATCTGAAGTTAGTTTTAATAGAAATGAGTGCCTTTAACTTTTTTGCCTTCAAATATCTTGAGATGAGGCTGAAATTCAAAACAATTTTATTTCTGCAGCTGAGCCTTTAAGATATATCAGTTCACATCATATACAATTTTGAAAATATTTTTGATCATCCAGTTTTGCTTTAGGAAATGTGTAGGTCTAGTATGCAGTAAAATAGCAAGGTAAAGAGTAGTCCATATAACCATTATCCAGCTCGAGTTTGAACTGAAATTCAGACATCCCTGGAGTGTGGCATATGGAAAAGCAGGAATCTATTTGAAGAATCAGTTTTCAGAGAAGTTTGGCCTAAAGAATATTCTACACACAGAATAGGACTAAAAGGAAAACACAAAGGGAAATAAAATAAGGTATTTATTGAAATGCTGGCCTGAAAGACTAGGAAGAATCATTGAGAATGGGTCTTTCTAACTGTAATGGAGATAAAAATGGTTTGGGCTAGGGAAAAAGGGTTATCATTCAGAAAAAAAAAAAAAAAAAAAATGGCAGGATAGTAAATCTCTCATATTGATCCCTGATCTCTACTTTCCTCTGAAGTCAAATTCCTAAGTGGCAACGAGAGGCAGACATTAGGATAGATTTCCCATAGAGTTTGGAGAGCTCAAAAACAGAAAAGGGTATTATATCATTTCTACTTAAATCCCTTAGAATCTATCAAGCTTCATGGAAATCCTCAAGCCTGACCAAGGCATAGAAGAGTCGGATGGAGGTGTGTAGTTATTTCAAGACAGATCTCTACAGCACTGCTGTTTTCCCGACCATAGAGTGAGGCAGGAGAAGGGCTGAATGTTGTCCAAATCCAAGATGGGAGATGAGCTGATGAAAAAAAAAGGAAGAGGACCAGTAGGGTCATGCTTTCTCAGCTGATGACAATACACACAGATACTATGGAGGACCAGCGTACCTCCTTCCGTCTCATGCTTCGATCATCCTGGAGCCACCAGGATCCTAGTGTCCACGGCAAAAGAGTGAGAGGGAAACTCAGATTGCGAGGGAAGATCACGAACCAACTGCTGTTCCTCTGAATGAGAGGTTTGAAAGAGCATAGCATGGTATCAAGGCACATAGTTGGAAGAGAAAGGGCAGGGGGAAAGGAAGGAAGGGAGAGAGGGAGGGAGAAAAGAGAGGAACAAAAGAAGGAAGGAAAGGGGAAAGAAAACAGAGGCAATTGGAAGTGATAAAACTAAACTGTTCAAAAAGCCATAGTTTCACATGTTGTTCAACCACTAAATCATGTCTTTGTGACCCCATGGACTATAGCATGCCAGGTTCATCTCTCCTTCACTATCTCCCAGAGTTACCTCAGACTCACATCCATTGAGTCAGTCAGTGATACTATCTAAACCTCTCATCCTCTGCTGTCCCCTTCTCCTCCTGCCTTTAATCTTTCCCAGGATCAAAGTCTTTTCCAATGAGTAAGCTCTTTGCATCAGGTGGCGAAAGTATTGGAGCTTTAGCTTCAGCATCAGTTCTTCCAATGAATATTCAGGGTTGATTTTCTTAAGAATTGACTGTTTTTTTCCTAAATTTATTTTTAATTGAAGGATAATTGCTTTACAGTATTGTGTTGATTTCTACCAAACATCAACATGAATTAACCAAGATTGACTGACTTGATCTTGCAGTCCAATGGAATTTTACATAGAAGCAAATTAAAATGTGGTATGATTTGGAATAGTAAAATAAAATCAACTTGACCTCTATATGAGGATCATTTCTTCCATCTTTGAAAGAGGTCCCAATATTAAATTTCTGAGATAAGAATGTAATTCTAATGCAGTATTTGAGGCGATGACATTACCTGCACCATCATAATAATATAGCTACTTATGGCTCAGAGGTTACAGCGTCTGCCTGCAACGCGGGAGACCTGGGTTCGATCCCTGGGTTGGGAAGATCCCCTGGAGAAGGAAATGGCAACCCACTCCAGTATTCTTGCCTGGATAATCCCACAGATGGAGGAGCCTGGTGGGTTACAGTCCACGGGGTCGCAAAGAGTTGGACACAACTGAGCGACTTAACTAACTAACTAATGCCCTAAATATCTAGAGCCAGTCTACAGACAAATCATGACCAACTTGGTTGTGAGTGCAGAATAAAGTGTAAAAGATGATAAAGTTAATTACATAAAAATGAAAAATTTAACTGCCAAAGTGGGAGATAAAAGAGCAAGGGAAGTAAGAGAGGGTAAGGGTAGTGAAAACTTCATCTTAAGAAATGTGTTAGAAAGTGTTCTAGTTTCATTCTTTTACAAGTGGTTGACCAGTTTTCCCAGCACCACTTGTTAAAGAGGTTGTCTTTTTTCCATTGTATATCCTTGCCTCCTTTGTCAAAGATAAGGTGTCCATAGGTTCGTGGATTTATCTCTGGGCTTTCTATTCTGTTCCATTGATCTATATTTCTGTCTTTGTGCCAGTACCATACTGTCTTGATGACTGTGGCTTTGTAGTAGAGTCTGAAGTCAGGCAGGTTGATTCCTCCAGTTCCATTCTTCTTTCTCAAGATTACTTTGGCTATTCGAGGTTTTTTGTATTTCCATACAAATTGTGAAATTCTTTGGTCTAGTTCTGTGAAAAATACTGTTGGTAGCTTGATAGGGATTGCATTGAATCTATAGACTGCTTTGGGTAGAATAGCCATTTTGACAATATTAATTCTTCCAATCCATGAACACGGTATGTTTCTCCATCTGTTTGTGTCCTCTTTGATTTCTTTCATCAGTGTTTTATAGTTTTCTATGTATAGGTCCTTTGTTTCTTTAGGTAGATATACTCCTAAGTATTTTATTCTTTTTGTTGCAATGGTGAATGGTATTGTTTCCTTAATTTCTCTTTCTGTTTTTTCATTGTTAGTATATAGGAATGCAAGGGATTTCTGTGTGTTAATTTTATATCCTGCAACTTTACTATATTCATTGATTAGCTCTAGTAATTTTCTGGTAGAGTCTTTAGGGTTTTCTATATAGAGGATCATGTCATCTGCAAACAGTGAGAGTTTTACTTCTTCTTTTCCTATCTGAACTCAAAATGGATTAAAGATCTAAATGTAAGACCAGAAATTATAAAACTCCTAGAGGAGAACATAGGCAAAACACTCTCCGACATAAATCACAGCAAGATCCTCTATGACCCACCTCCCAGAATATTGGAAATAAAAGCAAAACTAAACAAATGGGACCTAATGAAACTTAAAAGCTTTTGCACTACAAAGGAAACTATAAGTAAGGTGAAAAGACAGCCCTCAGATTGGGAGAAAATAATAGCAAATGAAGAAACAGACAAAGGATTAATCTCAAAAATATACAAGCAACTCCTGAAGCTCAATTCCAGAAAAATAAATGACCCAATCAAAAAATGGGCCAAAGAACTAAACAGACATTTCTCCAAAGAAGACATACAGATGGCTAACAAACACATGAAAAGATGCTCAACATCACTCATTATTAGAGAAATGCAAATCAAAACCACAATGAGGTACCATTACACGCCAGTCAGGATGGCTGCTATCCAAAAGTCTACAAGCAATAAATGCTGGAGAGGGTGTGGAGAAAAGGGAACCCTCTTACACTGTTGGTGGGAATGCAAACTAGTACAGCCGCTATGGAAAACAGTGTGGAGATTTCTTAAAAAACTGGAAATAGAACTGCCATATGACCCAGCAATCCCACTTCTGGGCATACACACTGAGGAAACCAGATCTGAAAGAGACACGTGCACCCCAATGTTCATCGCAGCACTGTTTATAATAGCCAGGACATGGAAGCAACCTAGATGCCCATCAGCAGATGAATGGATAAGGAAGCTGTGGTACATATACACCATGGAATATTACTCAGCCATTAAAAAGAATTCATTTGAACCAGTCCTAATGAGATGGATGAAGCTGGAGCCCATTATACAGAGTGAAGTAAGCCAGAAAGATAAAGAACATTACAACATACTATCACATATATATGGAATTTAGAAAGGTGATAACGATAACCCTATATGCAAAACAGAAAAAGAGACACAGAAATACAGAACAGACTTTTGAACTTTGTGGGAGAATGTGAGGGTGGGACATTTCAAAAGAACAGCATGTATACTATCTATGGTGAAACAGATCACCAGCCCAGGTGGGATGCATGAGACAAGTGCTCCGGCCTGGTGCACTGGGAAGACCCAGAGGAATCGGGTGGAGAGGGAGGTGGGAGGGGGGATCGGGATTGGGAATACATGTAAATCCATGGCTGATTCATATCAATGTATGACAAAACCCACTGGGAAAAAAAAAATAATAATAATAATAAAAAAAAAATTAAAAAAAAAAAAGAAATGTGGATAGGTCTATACCATAAGAAATGTAGATAGGTCTATACCATAAGAAATGTGGATAGGTCTATACCATAAAAATCCTATAGAATAAGAAATAGGGACTTACATATATTAGCAATGTCATAAAGTGTCAGTCCTGGGTATTCACTGGAAGGACTGATGTTGGAGCTGAAACTCCAATACTTTGGCCGTTTGATGCAAAGAGCTGACTCATTTGAAAAGACCCTGATGCTGGGAAAGATTGAGGGCAGGAGGAGAAGGGGACGACAGAGGATGAGATGGTTGGATTGCATCACCGACTCAATGGACATGGGTTTGGGTGGACTCCGGGAGTTGGTGATGAACAGGGAGGCCTGGTGTGCTGCGGTTCATGGGATCACAAAGAATCGGACATGATTGAGTGACTGAACTGAACTGAAAGAGTCCATGTAAAAACTAAGAGCAATCATATGACTATCAAACACTGACACTAGCAATGGAGAATGAGAGTTCAGTACATTTTATTTAAATGATCATCTATTACAGTGAGGCCAAAATGGGTATTGTTTTTATTAAGTATTAAAAACATACTATCTAAATGATGAGGAGAACCACTCTAAGAGTAGAGACAATCAAAATTAAAAGGAATTTACAGAGGATGAGATTATGGAATAAAGAAGGAGAATTCCCAAACACCAGCATTATTCTTCTGTGCCATTGGATGTCACATATTGTAGTCAGGAATTACTACAATAAAGATTCAATGATACTAACAATAATGCCATTTATGGTTAAATCCAAGAGTGTTGGCATACCTGGATTTTAAATCTAGCAGTTATTCTTAGTAGCTCAGAGATTTGAAATATTTTCTTTAACCTCTCTTAGCTTATTCACCTGTAAAATGGGGAAGAAATTGTAGCTTCTTCCTAGGATTATTGAAATGATTTAACCTGTAAATTTAATCTTGGTAAATTAAACTGTGCACAGCATTTAGACACATAGCAAATACTATGGAAATACTGGGTTTTACTGCCTAATACCTCTGACCCTTAACAAACTTAAGTTTGCCTATATCATGGTAACACCTAAATTTACATAGTTAAGTTGTATTTAGGCGTTTAATCTACATGTTGATGGAGACATACACTCTCTTTCCTTTGGGTTACTTCCTTGTCATCTCATAGCCTCAGCAGATGCATGGCTGAGACTGTCATTTCTCACATGGCCCATTAAAGAGGTCTCCTTGGCTTCTCCCCCCTTAACCCTCGCCCCACACAAAATAAAATCCAGTTCTCTATCTCATTCTTCATACTTCCTTCAGAAGATCTTTATAACCCAACTAGACCCTTCTTCTCCATAAAAGTCTTCAGCAAGTCCCAACTGCCTAGAGACAGTGTTCCCACTTCTTCGCAAAGTGACCAACTGACCAATCTATTGTGTCCACCCATTGACATCTTGTGAGCAACGATGCTAAACTTTTGTACTTACTGAAAGTGAAAGTTGCTTAGTCATGATCTACTCTTTGCGACCCCATGGACGGCCTAGTCCTGGAATTCTGCAAGCCAGAATACTATAGTGGGTAGCCGTTCCCTTCTCCAGGGGATCTTCTCAACCCAGGGATTGAACCCAGGTCTCCCAATCGTAGGCAGATTCTTTACCAGCTGAGCCACCAAGGAGGCCAATTACTAAAATAATCTATTCAAATAATTAGTCCTTTCTGTAGGAATTGGGCCTCATCCAATATAGATAGCAGGATTTCAACACACATTTATTGAATGAATGAATGAATGAATGGGATTATAAAGCCATAAAACTCTGCTGTTTGAGTCCAGAAATAGATAGTATTTTTTCTATTCCTGAGCATCTAAATTTATGTAATCTTTTCTATGGCTTATACATCCAATCTGATGTGAAAATAAAAACCACTTTTGCCAAGCATGTTTGAGACTCTGATTAGAATAGAGTCATACAGTTGATTCTAAATATATATTTTTTGAATGAGTTAATACTTGGATGGCTAAATAGATGAATGGATTAATATGTGTTCATTCTGAGTCCAAGAACTCCTATTAAACAGTTAATTAAATTTAACTGCTAGCTGTATTTGAGTTTTCTAATTTTAGAATTAAAAACTTCAATTTCTAGAATAGTTTAAATGTCTAGGTATTCTTAAAATAAGTGATATTTAAATGCAAAATGGAAGCCAAAACTCAGGTATTCAATGTTTTATCTATTGTAATTCACAGTATGAAAGCTTTTTCTCTGTTAAAAGCATTCACCCCCAAACATTAGTTTCCTTTTCAACCTTTGTTTGTTCTTGCTATGGTAATGATACAGAAGATCCTAGCTCACCAGGAATTGTAAAGAGTCTTAGTCACATCACCCAGGAGCATGGATGCTGTGGAGGTTTTCTAAAGCAGGGAGGACTGAGGACCAGGCAGCTTGAAGTGTGTGTGGGATTAATGCAGGATGGTACATGGTAATGGCTAGGATACAAGAATGGCAAGACAACTAAGAGAAAAATTCTGTGGGCAGATCTGACTGTATATGTAATGCAAATAAGAAAAGGCCTCAATAAATTGTTTGGGCTATAATTACTGCAGCTTGCAAATATTTTTAATGCTGGGGCTAACTAGGAGAATTGGACCAGGGGTTGGTGGATGTGAACCAGCTTCTGGCTTCTAGGTTTCTTTTACTTATCTTCACCCTTTCCACTTTAATACCATCTCGGTTGTAATTCACGGAAGACAGGAGGTGCATACCTGCTACTTTCTGTTTGAGTGTAGGGGTGTTGGGAGCCTCTGGGTGGAGTTGGCATGAAGAAAAATGGCTTGGTCTTCAGATAAGCAAATGAGTTCATCTCATTCCAGTTATAGAATTTATGTTTCCCATTTAGTTTTAAGAAGACGCTATAAAAATCTTGATAATTGCCTAGAGGCAGAATGCTGTTAGAAACCTTATTTTTCTCTCTTATGCCACTGCTTGGATTTTGACAGTAGAGGCTCAGATATAATTATTAAGTCAAATAAACAAAATGCAGCAAAGGGAGTGGTTCAATTAATGGTAACCAATAGGAGCAATTAATGAATGAGTCAGATCATGAAGTCAAGAAGGAATTTAAATTTTATTTCTTGTTTCCAGTTGGAGATGACAGTTAAAAAATAATAGGTCTATGCCTGGACAAGACCATAGGTTTCTGTGCACTTTAAAGCAGGCCTCTGAGTTGGTTTGGACCTTAGTGATTGTATCACTGGTTTGGTAAGATAAAATAGCCTAAGATTCCCCTAGGTCACTCTGGGGTTCTTTTGTCTGGGCTGATTTTGACTTTAGCCTTAATAACCAATCATAGCTGTACTTTGCACTCATTGCAGAAATCACATTAAAAGTTATATATTTTAGTTTGTGATCCTCTATTTTCTTTTCTGTCTAGGAGACTTTCAGCTTGCCAAGGAAAAGGCCACGTATGTTCTGTCTGCTGTAATCTACCTGTGCTTGACATGAATGGTGCTTCTTTAATGGATGTATAAAGGAGGGATGATGTGAATTTGAAGGCTCAGTGTTTGACACAACAAGTCATTTAAAGACAGAAAAAATGTTAATTATTGAAGGTGAAAGTTGCCAATCCTGTAGGACTCTGCAACTGGAATTCTCGAGGACAGGATACTGGAGTGGGTAACCTTTCCCTTCTCCAGGAGATCTTCCCAACCCAGGGATTGAACCTAGGTCTGCCACATTGCAGGCAGATTCTTTACCAGCTGAGCCACAAAGGAAGCCCAAGAATATTGGAATTGGTAGCCTATTCTTTCTCCAGTGGATCTTCCCAACCCAGGAATTGAACCAGGGTCTCCTGCATTGCAGGCGGATTCTTTACCAACTGAGCTATCATTGGCGACAGCAAAAAAAAAAAAAAAAGGTTTTGGCAAAACTCAAGCAAAAATTAGGTAAAGTTTTCTGAAAATGGAATAAGATTCTTTGTGCGCTGAGGAGTCGTCTTTCATCTAGAGAAAATTCTGTTGGCTTGCAGTAACAATCAAAGAGCAATGCTCGCTGCACACAGTCTTTTATGACATAACCTCCCATGGTCACTTGGGCTTTTCCCAATCACTAGGTCTTCTCTTGGGGCTTCCCTGGTGACTCTGCAGTAAAGAATCTGCATGCCAATGCAGGAGAGATGAGTTTGATCTCTGGCTCTGGAAGATGTCCTGGAGACAGAAATGACAATCTACACCAGTATTCTTCCCTGGGAATTCCCATGGACAGAGGAGCCTGGTGGGCTACACTCCATGGGGTTGCAAAGAGTTGAATGTAACTTAGCAACTGAATACAACAGCATAAGAGTCTCCTCTTGGTTCCCCAGTCCACTTGCACTCCCCACAGTGTCCTTTCTGATCCTATATATTTCTTGAGACAGGACATTCCCTCTTTCTGGGATCCTTATGCCCTTTATGCAGGTAATCTCATTACTATTCTCTAAATTTTACTTTATTTTCTTTATCTAAGAATATTGTTCCCAACCTGGTCTTCTTTCTTTTTAAAAAAAAAATTTGATTGGCGTATAGTAGTGCTACAACGTTGTGTTAATTTCTACTATATGGCAAAGTGAATGAGCAGTATGTACACATATATCCCCTCTTTTTTGAGTTTCCATCCCATTCAGTCACCACAGAGCAGTGATTAGAGTTCCCTGTGCTAACAGTCAGTTCTCAATAGTTATCTATTTTAGACATAGTATCAGTAGCAAATATATGCCAATCCCAATCTCCCAATTCATCCCAATCCCTAAATTTTAAAGTTAAATCTCTTGAACACCCGTTTAGTACTTGTTGACCCCACCCTCTCTTTCCAACCCCATCCCTTTGGCAACTATCTCACTGAATTTGCATTTTCCTATTTCCCAAGGGCCACTGAAGTCAAAGATCATTTTTTTTTTCTCATTGAATCCCTAGAATCTAGGGTAGACCTGCTGCTTATCAGGGTACCCATAAATATTGGTAGGATGAATAGATACTTGAATCCTGGCCTAAGCTTTAAAAGTCACCTGTGATGGATAATTTTATGTGTTAACTGAACTGGATCACAAAATGCCCAGATATCTGATGAAACATTAATCTGGGTGTTTCAGCAAGTGTGTTTTGGGATGAGCTTAACATTTCAGGTAAAGACCTGAATAAAATTAAAGGGCTAACCTTCCCTCAAGTAAGAAAGAATCCTTATCTGACACGTCTGGTTTTCCTATCCTTAGATTTGAACTAAACATTTTCAGCTTACCAACTACAGATTCCGGGACTTGTCAGCCTGAATTCTCACAATTCCTATTGGTTCCGTTTCTTTGGAGAATGAAGATTAATATGCCACTCATTAATCAAAACAAATAACCTGGGATCTTTTTCTCTTTAATTTTCTCTTGATATTTTCTTTTCTATTATAGAAAATAGTGATCTAGGTGACTGAGGTTTTAAGATAAGTATACTTGATGTACTAGTATTATTTTTTTCCTTCCTTACCTGGATCATTTTCTAGTTTTTCCTTACTTCTAATAACAAGTATGAAATATTTTTTAAACTAAAAACAAGCAAATGCAGAAAAAGAGCAAAAGCTTTTACTTCAGAACTTGACAGGTGTTTCTTCTAAAAATATTCTTAATATTTCTTCATGTAAGTATATAACCTATTGCTCTGTCAATTATTTTTCATTGAATCAAATTTATTGCTCAGTATGAGCTTTGGAGATTTCAAAGATTATCTCTGTATTTCCAGTGGTCAATCACTATTAAAGGATTTTGTAAACTTCAAGTAATTTACATTAGCTCAAAAACAGGTTTGTGTTTGTATGAAAAAATTAACATCCATTGATAGGCAAAAAGGGAAACTGTTATATATAGAATTATAATATTAAGGATATTAAGGCAAATATTTGGGGAACAAAAGTACAGTAAAGCTAGAGTTATTTAGAAATGAGTTTTTGGCAACATGGAAGGAATTCCCTAATAATTATACATGGCACTAATGATTATGATGATGACTAAAAATAAAAATAAGAAACAAAATAGCCTTTAAAAGCTAAGCCACAATTAAAGCTGCTAATTGCCCTTAATGTGCTATGGATTAGCAAATTAGCCAGCCAGAAGCAAGTAATTAAGTAAAATGTTATTGCTATGGATGTTCTGTTTGGAGCTTAACATTAGCAGGACAGCAATCTTTCAAAAATACTTAGTAAGAGTATGCCATTCTATGGTTTAAAACTTGCCAATAGCTTCTTGCCTTTTTCATAAAATCCAGTTTCCTTTTTTAATTCATAAATCCCTGTGTGCCCTGGCCAATGCCCATCTGTTCCCGATCACTAAGGTTCACTCTCAGTGAATTTATTTCTGCTAAGTTTAACTCTTCTTTAGTCCATTTGTGTTTGCTGTTTCCTGTTCCTCAAATGCATTTTAGCAGCTGTTGCTTGTATAGTTTTCAGATCTGAGCTCAGAAGTCACCTTCTTGGCCTTTTCAGAATCTTGTTTGATGTGGGGTCCTTTCTTTCTGCTCTAAGTAATACTCTATGTATCACTGTGTTTGTTTTCTTAAATGCACTTGCCAGAAGTCTTTATTTAGTTCTCTGATACTCCATAATAGGATTCAGACTCCATGGGTGCCTGTCTGTTTTGTTCACTGTTGCGTTCTCAGCTTCTGGGAAGCTACCTGCTACATAGTACGAGAGAGCTTGCATGAACACGTGAGTCGTGCAAATTATAATGTTGTAAACATGCAAGTTGTAATGTTGTCAAGGCCTTCCAAAAAACCCTCAAAGTTGGTATTTGAGAATCAAGGCAGAGTGAGTAGGTGATCAACTTTGTTTTTCCTTTTGCCCTAGTGTGTGTGCTGAGTTGCTCAGTTGTGTCTGACTCTTTGCGGCCCCATGGTTGGTAGCCTGCCAGGTTCCCCTCTCCATGGAATTTTTCATGCAAGAATACTGGAGTGGGTTGTCACTTACTAGTCCAGGAGATCTTCCTGACCCAGGTATCAAACTCACATATCTTGAGTCTCCTGCATTGGCAGGCAGATTCTTTACTAGTCCCACCTGGGAAGCCCTAATGTCATGACTGAATTTCACTTGGGAAATTCTCATTTTGACCTCCCTTCCAATGTTTTAAACTAGGTTTCTATTTATTAAGTTATAAATTTTCTAATGATATGAGGAAATTATATAGATTGCTTGCTCTGTTCATGGATTCATGATCTCTTCCACAAAAACTTTCAACCCACAATAAGGCAGCTGATGAGTAGGACTAGATCAACTTTAATATAATATATGATATTCACCAGTGTATAAAAAACATAATCCAATATATCCCATATTTAAATTTTTTCAGTGAAATTTGATAACTGCCCTTCAAGGATTCATGATATAAATTAGGGAAAAAAGTAGTGTCAGGGCTAAGTTATTAGAAAGTTTACAAATAAATTTCTTTTACAAAGAAACAGAAAAAAATTCACTGTTACTATGGACTAGAAGTTATAGTTTTCACATAAATAACTTAGTTCTGCTGAGGTTTGTAGCTTGTCAGAACAAAGACATTGGGAACAAATGCTTCCTTGAAGTCATCCACATTTCGTAATGTTATTTACACTTGACTCACCCTTAGTATATCAAAGATTTAAATCATGCCCAAGAAACCACATGATGCATTTGTGGCAAAAATCCAGTTTCAGGTGTACTTTTGGCAGATGTTCCAGGGGATCATGAGTGTCTCGGGATGACCTGGCTCCAGCTAGAAAGTCAATGTCTCTGGAAGGACACTTGAAGTTTCCCGAACTCTACTTTCCAACAATGGATCTGTATCATGGTGACACTTTAGGGGTGCCAGAAAAGCTTCCGCGGCTGTGACACCAAAAAGTCAAACTTAGTTGATAAAGAAAAGAAACTATCATTTATTTATATTAAGAAAAACAACCAAAAATGCATATTAGGAGTAATTTTTTT